>NC_057396.1:37500258-37860214 GCF_019320065.1 Cervus canadensis
CTATAGTTTACTTGATATTACCATTAGAGGGAACTGGGTAAAGAGTACACAATGTCTCCTTTTTATTTCTCAGAACTACAGGTGAATCTACAATTAACTCTAAATTGAAAGCTTAATTTAAAAATAATACACCTGCCTCTTCTACTACTCCTCTACCGCTCTTTTCCTAGATGCTAAAAGAGGATGGCCTGTTTTAAACCTTGGAGTGGAACAGGGGTGTCACTCCTGAGTACGTGTAGCCACAGACTGGCCCTCAGGCTGGTTACAATCCCAATTCACACTATCTGGGTGGTTTAAAAAAAAAAAAAGAATTACTTTGAAAATGGTTCTAGAATAGTAGTACTCCGAGATAAGTGGCACAATCACAATTTTCTTCTGGAAGAAGCTATCTGTATTCCAGAGCTCAAATAATTTCCATAAAATTATTCTTGGGACTTCCCTATCAACCCAGTGGCTAAAACTCTGTGCTCACAATGCAGGGGAACTAGGTTCCATCCGTGATCAGAGAACTAGATCCCACGTGCCACAACCAAAGACCCCACTTGATGCAACAAAGACCAAAGACCCTGCATGCCACACTTAACACCCAGCACAGCCAAATAAATTAAAGAAAGAAATTTTTTAAAGTATTCTCATAATCACAAGACAAATGAACAGCTCCAAAAAAATTTTAAACCACTAAATATATAATGAAAAAGGAATCATGAGTGTCAGCAAAGAATAAAACATAGCAATGACATATGAAAAAATTTTCAATATTGAAACTATCAGCAACAGGGGTTCCCTGGTGGCTCAGTGGTAAAGAATCCACCTGCCAATGCAGGAGACAGGGGTTCTATCCCTGGTCTGGGAGGATTGCACATGCCACAGAGCAACTAAGTCTGAGTGCTGCAACTACCGAGCCTGTGCTCTGGGGTTCAGGAGCCACAACTACCGAGCCTGTGCTCTGGGGTCCAGGAGCCACAACTGCCGAGCCTGTGCTCTGGGGTCCAGGAGTCACAACTGCTGAGCCCACGGGACACGACCACTGAAGCCCGTGCGGCCCAGAGCCCGAGAGAGACTACTGCAACGAGAAGCCCGCACACCACACCACAAGTGGAGAAACCCTTGCTCACCGCAACTAGAGGAAAGCCTGTGTGGCAGTGAAGACCCAGCACAGCCAAAAAACAAATAAATAAAAAAGAAAGTTTGAAACTATCAGCAACATTATAAAAAGAAACATGTATAACATGTTTCAAGAAATAACAAAGATCTTTGAATTCATGAGCAGAGGTTAGCAATGAGCAGACTTTTCTTAAAATTTATTTTTTACTGGAGGATAATTGCTTTACAAGGTTGTGTTCATTTCTGCCACACAATAAAGTCAACCAGTCATAAGTAACACATGTCCCCTCCCTCTGGGCCCTCCCTCCCTTGCCCCACCCCATCCTACCCTTCCAGCACGTCACAGAGTACTGGGTTGAGCTCCCTATGTTACACAGCTCAACTCCCATCAGCTCCCTACTTTACATATGGTGAAGTGTATTTTTCAATGCTACTCTCTCAATTTGTCCCACCCTCTCCTTTCCCTGCTGTGTCCCCAAGTCTGTTCTCTATGTCTGCATCTCTATTGCTGACCTGCAAACAGGTTCATCATTTTTCTAGACTCCATAGATAAGTGTTAATGTATGATATTTGCTTTTCTCTTTCTGACTTACTTCACTCTGTATAACAGGCTCCAGATTTATCCACCTCATGAGAACTGACTCAAATTTGTTCCTCTTTACAGCTCTTTATAAATGGAGTAATACTCCATTTTTATACATATACCACAACTTCTTTATTCCACTACTGGACATATACCCAGAGAAAACCATAATTGAAAGACACATGTACCCCAAGGTTCATTGCAGCACTATTTACAATAGCCAGGACACGGAAGCAATGTAGATCTCTATCAACAGACAAATGGATAATTAGCAGACTTATAAAAGCACCAAACAGAACTTCTAGAAAAAAGATCTGTTTCTGCAGGACTGCAAACAAAAGATCTAATATTTGTATAACCTAAGTCCTGTAAGCAAAGAAGAAAGAGGGTGAGCCTAAAAAAGCATTCAAAGAAGTAATGGCTGAAATCATCCCAAATTGGCAAAAGACAGGGAGTTCCCTGTGGTCCAATGGTTAGGATTCTGGCTCTTTCATTGCCTGGGCCTGGATTCAGTCCCTGGTTGGGGGAACTAAGATCCCATGAATTGCACAGTATGGCCAAAAAGAAAAAAATGCAAAATGCAAAAGACATAAAACTACATAATCAAGAAGCTGAGTGAATCCCAAAGAGGATAAACCCAAAGAAAATTACAGAAAGACACATCTTAATCAAGTTCCTTGCAAATTAAAGACAAAGAGGAAGATTTTGAAAGTAGAAAGAAACACCATCTATGAGGGCAAAACAATCTAATGTAGCATGTTTCTCATCAGAAATTACAGAGACACAATATTTTCTAAGGGCTGAAAGAAAAGGACTGCCAGTTCAGAATTCTGCTTCCAGCAAAACCATCCTTCAGGAATGACAGGGAAACCACGGCACTTTCAGATGAAGGAAAACTAAGGGATGTGCTGTTGAGAGACCTATCCTAGAAGAACTGCTAAAGAAGTTCTCGAAACAGAAATGATTAAAATATTAAGAAGTCATTTTGTATTTAAAATAAAATATGAATATCATATTCTATGATAACATATGTGCTATTTACCTTCATTACATGCTTGCATGCTCAGTCACTTCAGTCACGTCTGACTCTGTGCAACCCTATGGAACCTGTCAGGCTCCTCTGTTCATGGGATTCTCTAGGCAAGATACTGGAGTAGCTTGCCATGCCCTCCTCCAGAGAATCTTCCTGACCCAGGGATCAAACCTGAGTCTCTTAGGTCTCCTGCATTGGCAGGTGGTTTCTTTTCCACTAGTGCCGCCAACACACATGCAAAACTAAGCTACGTTAATAGTTTAGAACTGACTCAATGTGATGGTTGGCTTGTTTCCATAAAAAGCTAGACATCATGGATGTCAAGTCTCCTGTCATTCCACTATCTATGCTGCAAAATCAAATTTAACTTACATCATTTTGGCTCACAAAAAGTTTTTCAAAAAGTGACCTTCTATGAGTGCTAAAACTGCCTGATCTGGTAATTTCACTTCTGCATACATAACCAAAAGAACTGAAAGCAAGGACTCAGATATTTGCACACCCATGTTCATAGCAGCATTATTTACTATGGCCAAAAGGTAGAGGCAATCCAAGAGTCCCATGGTTGGATGAGTGGAAACAAATGCAATACATACAAACAGAGGAATAATATTAAGCTTTAAAAAACGTATGACATAAGCTACAAAATGGACAAACCATGAGAAAATTATGCTAAGATAAGTAACTGTCATAAAAGGACAAATACAGTATGTTTCCACTTACATGAAGTACCTAGAATGGTCAAATTCATTGAGAGAAAAAACAGAATGGTGGTGGCAGAGACTGAGAAGGGGAAGTGAGTAGGGGAATAGAAATTATTGTTAAATGAGCCCAGTTTTGCAAAATGAAAAGATTTCTGTGGATGGATGATGGTAAGTAGCACAATGACATTAACGTACTTAATATCCCTGAATTGTACACTTAAAAATGTTTGATGGGAAATTTTGTTATGTGTATTTTACAATTTTTTAAAATATAAAAATTAAAAGAATTTATGACTAAAATTTGTGGAAGCAGCAAAAACTGTCTGCAAATTGGGTTTCCAATGGTTCTGTATTACAGACACATAATATGCATGAAATATATTATGGATATATGTAAATATATATATGAACATGAAATTAATCCCTATTTTTTTCTTTTAAACAAAAAAATTATTTTTGCATATTGATTAAGGATTTTCAAATAATTTGAGTGTAGATATACATACATGTAGGGCTTCCCTGGTGGCTCAGTGGTAAATCCTCCTGCAATGCAGGAGACGTGGGTTTGATCCCTTGATGGGAGATCTTCTAGAGAAGGAAATAACAACCAATTCCAGTACTCTTGCTTGGGAAATCCCATGATCAGAGGAGCCTGGCAGGCTATACTCCACAGGATCACAAAAGAGGTGGACATGACTTGGTGACTAACAATGATATTTAGGTTGGTGAAAAAGTAACTGTGGTTTTGGACCGTGAATTTTAAATCATTACAACTAGGTTCAAACACATCTTTACTAGTCAAAATAGGAACCATTACAATCAACAAATTTTGCTATCAAGAAATAAGTTTGTTTATTCCTGTAGCATTAAAAACCTGTGCTTTGGGATTTGACGAACTCTTGGAAAGCATTTTCTGCCTCTTGCTGGTTGTGGAAGCATTTTCCCTGCAAAAAGTTGTTGAGATACTTGAAAAAATGGTAGGTGGTTGGTGAGAGGTCAGGTGAATATGGCAGATGAGGCAAAACTTTGCAGCCCAATTCGTTCAACTTTTGAAGCATCGGTTGTGTGACATGCAGTCAGGTATTGGGCCCATTCTGTTGACCAACGCCAGCTGCAGGCGTTGGCAGTTCTCAGTGCATCTCAGAGATCTACTGAGCATACCTCTCAGAGGTAATGGTTTCACCAGGATTCAGAAAACTGTCGTAGATCAGATGGGCAGCAGACCACCAAACAGTGACCATGACCCTTTTTTGGTGCAAGTTTGGCTTTGGGAAGTGCTCTGGAGCTTCTCAGTCCAACCACTGAGCCGGTCACCACTGGCTGTCGTATAAAATCCACTTTTTGTTGCACTTTACAATCCAATCAAGAAATTGTTCATTGCTGTTGCACAGAATAAGGTGACAACTCAAACAGTGATTTGTTTTTAAATTTTCCATCAGCTCATGAGGTCAGCTCACTTATCAAGTTTTTTCACCTTTCCAATTTGCTTCAAATGCCTAACGACCGTGCTGAGTTCTTCAGCAACTTCTAATGTATATATAGCTATTCTGAAATTTTTAATAGCTATCATTTAAATATACCACATTTCCTATTCTAAGTCCTTTAGGGAATTCTCTAAACAAAATATACTCATTCAGGAAAATAACTTCATAATAGCTGATGCTTCTGGAAGCACAGTGTGCTCTTAAAACTTCCAAGTAAATTTTTAAAAGTTGAATTGATTTTGTAAACTCTGAAAAGTTTCCAAACTGATTAAAAATATTTCTCTACTGCAAGCGCTTTTAAATATTTAAAAGGAAGTTTGATAACATATTTAATCTGACAGTTAAGCAATCAATCAGATGATTCATCACACACGACATGGAACTATAATACATATTTAAAGAGGGATGGACCTTTGGACATCAGATCAAGCTCTTTACTTTATAGATGTACAAGAAATTCAGAAACCTTAAGTGACATGCCTAAGGTCCCATACAAACACAGATCTCTTAAGAAATACAAATTTTCTGATGACTTCATGATGTTGAAATATTTGTGTCATTAAAATTATAATAATAGTATTTTTCCTCTCACTTTTATCCTAAACTATTCCCACTTTTGCCATACTCACTTAATTGTTGTTATACTACTGTTAACTGGTAACTCGCTAAAGTTTAGGCATCTAAACTTAGAAACTAAACAAACTACTCTCTGGAGGATGTACAGTATGTCCTTTACTATTCCTGTTATCTTTATTTTTGATTACAGCTAAGTTTTCTTCTGTGAGTAGGCTGTTTTGATAAGCAGTGACTCAGCTTGTGATACAACTGACTTGTTTACAAGTCTTGAAATGTTCCACTGCATTATTACTAATTCAAAATAGCTTGTTTATATTATCTGTAATCATGCTTTTTATTTAGAAGCATGGAAAATAAATTTTATAATACTCTGAACATGAAATTGTCAACTAAAAAAAAAAGTTAAGGTTATTTAATACTATTTAAAGACTTTATTTCCTATTGGACAAGTCTACAGAGCAGAGTAATGTGGTGCAGATGCAAAAACGCTAGTCTAGAACCCTTAAGTCAAGGTGGCTACTTTCCTTTTAGCTGTGTAATCCAATGCAAGTCACTTATTTCTGACTCGCAGGGTCCACAAAGAGTTTTACCAAAAATCAAAAGACAGAATATGTTGAAAATGCTCTATAAATTATAATAATAAAATATATCATAAAATCATACAAAATATATTATACTAGAACTATCAGTTACCATCCTTATAACAGACTTTCTATATAATTCTCAACAACAAAAATACTTATGATTTATATTATTTACAATTTCAGAAGATCTTTTTTGAGTAATAGAAATTTCATCAGACAGGGAAAATCTCCAGAGATCTTTTGTTTTCTGATTGCACAGACTTCTTAGAAAGTTTAAAAACCTACTACTGAAAAAGCAGCAAAAAAACCCTACTACCGAAAAGTTTACGTTTGATTTACAATTTAGAGACAAATCCCTCATTCCCTTCTCCAGTGGATCTTCCCAATGCAGGGAATGAACCTGGGTCTCCTGCACTGCAAGTAGATTCTCTGTTTGTGCCAGCAGGAAAGTCCATAATTTAGAGACAAATCCCTCATTTCAGAGATGAAGAAAAAAGAAGAAAAAAAGAAAGGCCCAGAAAGGATAAGCAATTAATAAGGCAAAGTCAAACCAATGAATTTTCTGATTCCCAAACTGTTATCCTCTCCACCAATCAGCTAATATATGATACTCTTTAATGAGTCTATCAAAATTAGTCATATTTTTAATACAACGACTAGTTTTCTCTATGTAAATTACCAACTCTCTTAAAAA
Source organism: Cervus canadensis (assembly GCF_019320065.1). Taxonomy (NCBI): domain Eukaryota; kingdom Metazoa; phylum Chordata; class Mammalia; order Artiodactyla; family Cervidae; genus Cervus; species Cervus canadensis. The sequence goes on from NC_057396.1 coordinate 37,507,021, forward strand.
TAGGTACTCTTTTTACTCCTCTCTCCTAGCAGTACTAGCAAAACTTTAAATATGTAATACTCAATTAAAATATGATTTAAAAAAAATCAGAATTGGGAAAAAACCTCAAGCACAAGAAAAGATACTCTACATCATTAGTCATTATAGAAATGCAAATTCAAACCACAGAGATATCACTACACAGTAACTAGAATGATTAAAAAATTAAACTGAAAAATACTGACATTGCCAAGTACCAACCTGGAGGCAGAGCAATTAGAACGTGCATACATTGCTGAATGGAATGCAAAATGGCACAGCCATTTCAGAAAAGAATTTGGGAGTTTCTTATGAAGTTAAACATGCACTTACCATACGAAGACATTTGTCTACCAAAAGAAAAAGCTGTACACAAATATTTGTAGCAGCTTATTCAGAATCACCCCAAACTGGAAATAACCCAAATGTTCATCAGTTAATAAATAAACAACTGTGGCACTGGACAATAAAAAGGAAGCCCGCTGACACACGTGATTAACACAGATAAACCTCACAGTTTTATGCTGGGAAGAAGTCAGGCCCAAAACGCTCCATACTACTTGAATTCCAGTTATATAAGGAAAGGTAAAACATGAGGGCAGGAAACACATCAGCGGTTGCAAGGTCTGGAGGTGGCAGATGGGGTTGATTACAACAGGAATGGGAAAACTTTTTTTAAGGTGATGGAGATGTTTTATATATTGATTGTGATGCTGATTACACAACAGTGTAAGCTTGCCAAAATTCATAAAACTGTACATCCTTTTAAAGGAGCAAATTTTACTGTATATAAATTATACATAAATAAACCTGACTTTTTTTTTTTTTTTTTAAAGCCTCATTCTAGCTCTCCACTACCTAAGACATTAAGTTATGGAGCTTTTATAGCCTTCATGCTTCCTTCCCTAAAAATGAAGGATCTGTAATACCTAACTACTACCTCCCTTCCCGTGTTAAATCCTATTCTGAGTTGTAGAAGAATTTTCTGCATCAATGTCTATTTTTGTTAGAATTCTTTAAATTACATTTGGGTTATATTAATGGTAAATAATGTAATAGTAAACAAATATTTCAAGATGTGAATTTAGAATGTCAAAATCAAAGCAAAGGTATTTCTTAGATGTCTTTTAATAAGAGATTTCATTGTTATGTATCTAATTTTTCACCTATTTCCTTTCATTATCACAAAGTGCTATTAACAAAGTAATAAATTACACAACTTCGTGTAAACTTAAAGGCAACAAAATAAAAATACCTAAACACCTAAAAGGGCAGACATTTTTAGCTATAAAATGGAAGAAATGTACATGAATTCATAGAAAGTTTTTGTATATTTACAAAAGCCATATGTATCTTTTACCAGATAAGTCATATAAAAATTCTACTTTCTAATGCAACCTGGAACTGGGGTTGTAATCAAGAGCTCCTTCTGGTAAAATTTTATTTGGAGCATTGGGGAAACCCTTGGGAAGATTTAATTAACTCCCTAATTAAAAACATTCCTTGTTAGTGTTCTTAGCTGCTGCTGTGGCGGCTGCTACCAGTCCACAGTCTAGTATCAGTACCACTTCCAGCCTGCTAAAGCTGCTGAAAAAAGGCTAGGTAAACAGGGAGTTCTCTATACTGTCTCCTAGAGCTCCCCTGGTGGCTCAGACAGTAAAGAGTGTGCCTGCAATGCAGGAGACCCAGGTTTGATCCCTGGACAGGGAAGATCCCCTGGAGAAGGAAATGGCAACCCACTCCAGTATTCTTGCCTGGAAAATCCCATGGATGGAGGTGCCTGGCGGGCTACAGTCCTTGGGGTCGCAAGGAGCTGGACACGACTTTCAATACCAAGACAAATGCCTGTAAAGCACTCAAGAAAGCAACCGCCACAAACGTAGCTCACAAGAACATGCCTTATACTGAAAAGGTGAAGAAACCACATTTTCATAAGCATCATACAGTGGCTGTCGCTGAAAATCGGAAGCACGTGTAACTTCTCATTTGCAAACTTCCCTTCCACCATTGAGTGTGAGAAAATGTTCAGGACTTCAAACCAGATCTACACTACCAAAGTGCAGATACCTTCACATTTCTGGAGGCAAATGAGACCTATCTAGTTAGCCTATTTGAAAATGCCTACCTGTGTGTTATCAGTATCAAATATGTAACTACTATGCCAAAGGATATGCTGCCAGCATGACTCATATGTGTAGAACGCACTTAAGAAGCATTACAAAGGCAAACATTTTATTCTTAAAAAACAAACAACCAAAAAAAAGTACCTACTTATATGACTGCAAATGAGGGGGAAAAAAAACCACCAGGTGAGAGAATAGGTATTATAGCAAATTCCACTTTGCCCCATTTTCATTTGTGTGTAAATGTTTAATATTAATGCAGGGACACAAAACATTCAGGCAAGTAAACAATGTTTCAACGAACCAGTTTCAATGAATTTGCTTATAACAATTATAAACAAATCTGTTAACTTTTTCTGCCCTCCCCCCAAAAAATTCCTGCCCACTCATGTCTACACAATAAAAACCTAAATTCCTTTATGCATACAGAGCCTTTAGAATTTTAAGACACAATCTGCCAGAACTATCTTCTCTCATTCACCCCAGGCATGCCATGCATTTACCCCAAACTTTGTCACTTTTAAAGTGCATTACAGACTTTAGTGTTTGAAATGTTATTTTTCCTAACTAAAAGCTCTTATCTTCTCTTTACTTGGCAGTCATCTTTTGCAACCCAATTTAAGTGTTCTCACAGAACCCCCTAAATAAAGCTGTTGGCTCCTCCCTTAGGGTCCCACTTTATTTCCACATTATGCATTTGTCTCTTCACAAATTTTTGTTTCCCAAACTAGACTAAACTAGACTAGCATCTAGAACTAGGTCAGATTTCTTATTCATCTTTGATTCTCTGATCCATGGCAGCTACTAACTCAGTGCTTAACTGAATGAATTCGACAGTACTAGGAGCTACAGAAATCTACATTAAGAAAAATTAAAGTATATTTATGATGAAATAAAAATAGGTAATATCACTTGATACAAGAAAGATATTTATAGTCAAACTACAATGCTTTGGTTACTCTAGAAGATTTCACTTAGGTAACAAATGAAGGGCATGGCTTTCCCAAAGTTAGGCCAAAGGTGCTAGACTCACTGTGTACCAGTGGTCCCCAACCTTCCAGGCACCAGGATCGGCCTCACGGTAGACAATTCCTCCACAGACGGAGGGAGGGGTGCATGGGGGGGACTTTGTGTTTCACCTGGCCCTCCCTGCCTGCCATGTGGCCCAGTTCCTAACAGGCCACAGACTGGTACCTGTCCCTGGCCTGGGGTTTGTAGGGACCCCTGCTGTACAGAAAGATTTAAGTCCAGGTCTTTTGCCTTAACTATGTCACTTAGCCATTAATTTTTCTCTACTGGAAAGCCACTGTACTTCTGCTAATACGTGAACAACTCTGCAAGTCACAGCAATTACACAGCATCAAATCTAAAGCACAGTCATGTTGTTGTGTAGCCAACAAAGGCCCGTCTAGTCAAAGCTATGGTTTTTCCAGTGGTCATGTATGGACATGAGAGTTGGACTATAAAGAAAGCTGAGCACCAAAGACCTGATGCTTTTGAACTGTGGTGTTGGAGAAGACCCTTGAGAGTCCCTTGGACTGCAAGGAGATCCAACCAGTCCATCCTAAAGGAGACCAGTCCTGGGTGTTCATTGGAAGGACTGATGCTGAAGCTGAAACTCCAATACTTTGGCCACCTGATGTGAAGAACTGACTCATCTGAAAACACTCTGATGCTGGGAAAGATCGAAGGCAGGAAGAGGAGGGGATGACAGAGGATGAGATGGTTGGATGGCATCACCGACTCAATGGACAGGAGTTTGAGTAAACTCCGGGAGTTGGTGATGGACAGCAAGGCCTGGCGTGCTGCAGTCCATGGGGTCTCAAAGAGTCGGACACAACTGAGCGACTGAACTGAACTAAGTCACTAAGTTATGTCTCATTCTTCTGCGACCTCATAAACTGTAGCCCCGCCAGGCTCCTCTGGCTACGGGATTTCTCAGGCAAGAATACTGGAATGGTAGCCATTTCCTTCTCCAGGAGATCTTTCCGACCCAGGGATCCAAGCTATCTCCTGCTTGGCAGGCAGAATCTTTACCACTGAGCCACCTGGGAAGCCCACAATCAGTAATACAACTGACAAAAAAAGACAAGTTAATTGGCTCTTCTATTCATGTCAACTGGTTATACTTTAGAGTTTTTGAAAGTCAGAATTATCAAACACATTAAGTTCTCCCAGAAACAAACATTCTTAACATGGATCCTGCTTTAAAATAACATTTCACACTGAATCTTATGAACAAATAACTTGTTAATCTAGTAAGTTATTTCAACAAATATCTATATATTATAAATCAATTTTTCTTAGGATCTTATTAGATTAAAAAGTTTCATTTAAAAGCTGTACTTTGTTACATGTTTCAATTATTAAAAAGCAGTAAGAACAGGTCTTACTTGATAATATAAAAAACCTATCAAATCTAACAATCATTTAGGATTTATGCTGACAGGTCATATCAGATCCATGACTTCAAACAACTAAGCATATTCAATAACTAAGACATGACTTCATTTTTATTTAATCAATACATATTCATGTACAGCATATTATGTGGCCCCTATACCAATATATGATGAAGATAATAACAATAATGAAGGTAGTAACATTTATTGTAACAGATAACACTTATAAGAGTGTTTATTAGGTAAAGACACTCTATATGTATTAACTCATTCAATTTTCCCAAAAGCCCAAGGAGGTAGTTACTAGCATCTGCATTTAACTTAGGTACTGGGAAGTTAAATAACTTGCCCAAGGTCACAAAACTGGTACTTGAACCCAGGCTCTCTGACTGTTGTGTCTTGACTTTTAATTAACTTTAATAAAGAGGTGTAATTTTTCAAATGTCAAAAGTTACAGCATTATGGCATTTCAGGGTTAGAAAAATGGTATTAGATTGGAAGAAGAAAATCAGCAAAGGTTTCTTATACTAGTAAGAAGGGCTAGATTTTGCTGTTTAGGTAGCATTTTAACAGCTTGCTTTTAAAAAGCATAAAAAATTCAAGACAGTTCCATGCATGGCCAAAAAACTTTTTTTTTAAATTTTAAAAATAAAATTTAAATGTATTGGGAATTACCTGGCAGTCCAATGGTTAGGACTCAGCATTTTCACTGACAGGGCCCAGTTTTGATCCCTGGTAGGGGAACTAAGATTCTGCAAGCAGCATGGCATAGCCAAAACAACAACAACAAACAAACAAGAAACACAACAAATTCAAGACACAGATCTCAGGAAGTTTCATACAAAGAGTAATCTCTCAACATTCTCAAGAGTAGGTTTCAGTGACAGTCTCATATCAATGAAAATGTTCATATCCATGGCTACTTTATTTTTTTTAAAGTCTTCATTGAATGTGTTACTATACTGCTTCTGTTTTACGTTTTTATTTGGCCATGAGGCATCTGGGATCTCACCTCCCCAACTGGGGATCGAACCAGCATTCCCTACATTAACGGGAAGGCAAAGTATTTACCAGTGGGCCACCAAGGAATTCCCTCTATGTCTACTTTACGTATGCTTGGTTCAGTTTAGTTTCATTAAACAAAAGAATAGGGCAATTACTATTGTTCCCAAACCTGAGACAAAGTAAACAGAAGTATGCAGTAGAGAGGAGACATCTGTTTACTTACACTACAACTATATCCATCCCTTCTTCCATTACACTAACAGAAAACCAGGCTCAGGAAAAATACACATTAAGAATTCTTGATCTAAAAGGTCACATCACTTTTGCCAATCATCCGCCATCACTGCTAGTCACAATCATTTTGCCAAAGACTTAAAAAAATTTTTTTTCAATGTTGATTTTTATTTATTTGGCTGTGCCTGGTGCCAGGTCTTAGTTGCCGCATGTAGAGATCTAGCTCCCTGACCAGGGATTGAACCTGGGTCTCCTATATTGGGAACTTGGAGTCTTAGCCACTGGACCACCAAGAGAAGTCCTGCTAAGACTTTTGTTTGTTTGTTTTAAACAACAGAGAAGAAGGTTCGTAGAAAATTAGATTGTAAGCAGCAATACTTGAATAGAACACTTTAAAATCTGTGCAACAAGCCTCATAAAAGAACATGCCTCTGCTTATCATGACACCTATCATGCTGTCTTAACTAAGTAAGGTCCTCAAAGCCAATGAATTGGTTTTTAAAGTAGACGTCTTCTGGAACCTTAATTTACAATAGGTAGCTGAAAATAAATTTAATGCTATGTTTTTCACAAGTCCCTATTTTCAACCCAATCTTTTCTTTCCATTTGGGCTAGAGTGGTGATGGTACACAAGTACTCTGGAAATGCATTGTGCTTCTCCCCTTTGTTTTGGCAAAAATTACAATATCTGGCACTAAGAAACAAAACATTTATATGACTAATTCAGAGAACGGAAAATTAAAGAGAGGCAACAATCCTAACAATGTACTTAAGAAAGTACTTAAAGAGTAGTTTTCATGTAAAACTCAAAGTTCATCCATTTAAGACTCCCTAAAAACCAGATGTTAAAAAAACACTTGGTATTATTCACTCAGGGCAAGTGACACATGCCAGCATGCAGCACATCAGAGAAGAGCCACTAACGTAGCTGAATGTGGCTCAAACAAAACTGGCTTGGGGCAGGAGACAACAAAACATTACGAATTTCTAGTTAAAGAGGACAGATTGAATGCAAGCATTGAGCGAAGCGTCCCAAAATATCTCTGAAACAAGAACAGAGAAAATTTTTAAAGAGCATAAATCCATAGGAAACCAAAAATATGATTTTAGAAGCTGGAAAGCAGAACAGGTGGTAATGACTCTTACACCAGAGAAGGTTGAAACCTCTATTAGCCTCAACGAAAAACAAAGACACCTGGTTTATAGCACATGTCACATTTACATTCACAGCAAAAGACCTCTAAACTCTTTGGAGAAGTGGTTGATCGTAGTGTTGAGGCAGCGCAAACAGAAGATGGGCTGAAGCATTATGTGGTGCCACAAAGCAAAGACATGCTCAAAAAGCAAGGATGAGCACAGATGCCAATCAGAAAGAGCTTCCTCGGCCAAGACTGCAACAGCTTGAGCAACAAAATTATTAACAATAATTTGGGGTTATAATACAAAGAATAAAATAAAATCTGTAAGTCTATACTGATATAAATAAATAAGTAAATAAATGGGGGAGAAGGGACAGCTTCTGCTCACAAAAGAATTCCAATTAATAAACATAGAAATGAGTGAAAGAGAAAATCGTAACAGTAGCAAGATCTATACATGGATGCTATAACCAGAGGGCAGAAGTTTAAGCACAAACAGGATATCTGCATGGTCTCAAAGTAGTCAGTAATTATTAAAGAGGAAAATAGTAACTTCACAGTGGAGAAACCTAGCAGAATCACCTGAACTTAGTGATCAAAGGTTAATATGACCAGTAGGACACGTCACCATCATGCCATCTCCACCCCCCTCCAAATGATGCACTGAAAAGGACATATCACTTCTGTGATATCCTTCTCTTTAACAACCTCTGTTAATCTTGAGAAGACATCAGGCAAACCCAAATTGAGAGCCATTTTGCAAAAATGACTAGTACTGTTTAAAATGTCAAAATCATGAAAAAGAAGAAAAGTCTGAGAAAGTGTCACAAATAAAGGAAACTAAGGAGACATGACAACAAAATTTAATGAGGTATTCTGAATTTGGACCTTGGAATAAAAAGAAATATTAGTGGAAAACTAGTTAAATCTAAGCAAATTCTATAGTATAGTTAGTAGTATTGTACTAAGGTTAGTTTCTTACTTTTAATAAGTGTTCTATGATTTATATAAAGAGATTACCATAAGGAAAAGCTTGGTGATGGGTGTACGGGAACTCCGTGTATTCTTTTCAAGACTTCTATTAAAAAAAAAAAAAATTAAACAGAAAAACCTAAAAGGCTAGCTGTTTCAGGTACTCTGGAAGCAAGAGTGAAGTCCAAGCTAGAACAGGAGATCAAAGTCTGCTTAAGAAACAGTCAAAACTTCCATATCCTCTCTCTTCTACTCTTTGACCCCTTCTTGGCAAGAGACTAAACAATCTCAGGAGAGTATAAAACAAGGTATCTCTGGACAAGAGGATGCCAGGTGCAACTGAATTTGAAGCCTGCCATACTGGAAAGTGGCTTTCCAGGTGGTGCTAGTGGTGTAAAACCTGCCTGCCAATGCAGAAGCCGTAAGAGACCTGGGTTCGATCCCTGAGTCAGGAGATCCCCTGGAAGAGGGCATGGCAATCCATTCCAGTAATTTTGCTTGGAGAATTCCATGGACAGGAAGATCCTGGCAGGCTACAGTCCAGGGTCACAGAGTCAGACTCAACTCAGCAGGCATGCATACTGAAAACTGCAGAATTAAATGAAAGTGTACTTGTGCACTTCATGATAAAATCCACATTCCCTTTTCCTACTCAACTCCAAAGTCTGTTCTCTTCAAGGAACAGACCAGAAATCTTTTCTGGGAAATCAATTCAGCACAAGAGAAAAACCTGTCACTGGGAGTCCGCAAGGAAATTATCCAGACATATCCAATGAACAGGGAAAACCATAATCACACACTGGCAGAGCTTCCATTCAGCTTTTTAAGGGCCCTCTTCTAAGTAAGCACTAACTTCCAAGGAATACCAGACATCTAAAAAAACATCTAATATAAAAGACAAAGCCCAAAGCCAACAAACAGAAAAAGGAAATTTGGAGAAAAGAGAGAATATTCATAGAAGAAATGTATCAATAATTCCCTAAGAGAGAAAAGATATTGTATCCGTGAAACAAAAGAATATTATCATTTAAACTTTTTTAGGAAAAAAAAGTACTTGGAAATTATAAACATAATGGCAGAAATAAAACCTTAGTAGAAGAATTAGAAGATAAAGTTGAGAAAAATCTCCCAGAAAGCAGAGGAAAAAGAAAGAAATGGAAAATAGATGTAAAAACAGAAGAAAATGAGAGAAGCCAGTCAGTAGGCCTAACACCTAAACAACAGGAATTCAAGAGAAACAGAGAAAACAAAGGGGAAGAAACCAAACAAATTACTTAAGGAAATTTCCTAGAACTGATAAGATAAATTTCAGATTGAATAAGACTACCCTGAATCCAGCAGAAATGGAGAAAAACAGACCTTTACACATAATCCAGAAATTTCAGAACTCTAAGGGAAAAGATTCTCCAAGCTTCCAGAGGAAAAATAAGATTCAAAATCTTCTAGGCATCTGATGTCTCAACAGCAACACTGAAAAAAAGACAGCAATGGAGCAATGTTTTCAAAATTGAGAAAAAATATTTCTGACCGAGAATTCCCTGCCCACCAAGCTATCTACAGAGAGAATAGAAACAACATTTTAAGGTATGTGAAGTTTCAAAAAAATTACAGCCCATCCTGAAAGCTATTGAAAGTAGTCCTCCAAAATGAGAACACAAAGAAAGATGAAGGCATCAGATACAGAACCAGGAACTCCTAGAGAGACCTGAAGGAAACTAAGATGATTATAAATATAAATAAGACAACAGGTGCAATTCAAGAAAATTCATCCAAAGAAACTGGTAGGTCTGGACATAATAATGAGAAGATTTATACACTTCAGAGTGTGGACTAACTCAGGGTTTCTCAACAGTAGCACTATTGACATTTTGGGCCACATAATTCTTTGCTGTAGGAGGCTGTCTAGTGCAGTTAGGACGATGCTTGGCAGCATAGCTTGCTTCTGCTCACTAGACATCAGAAGCACACTCCTGCCCTTGCTCACCTACCCAACATCGCCAATATCCTTAGCTGAGAAGCACCTGGTGAAATTAGTAACAAGTACAAAGAAAACTAAGCAAAAACAAATTTTTAGAAAATATTAACTCATGGAAAACACAAAATGCTACACAGGAAGGGAAAATAATCACTATAAACCACAAAGCTGAACTATGTATTATAGCCACATTGACATAAACTTTGGAATTTTATGTATCCGAACAACTTGCAATCTGACAATACTAGGATGACTGGGCAGAAATGAGAAGTGTGTCTCTGTGTTTGGGGACAGTAGTAAGCCCAAACTTCCATCGTGGGAAGTCAGTAGACAATTTCTTCAACTGAAAAATCACGAAGGACAATGACAGGAACACTACTTTGAAATATGGAGATAAATGTCTGAAGAATGAGTGGAAAGTGGCTGCCTCTGGAGAGCCTGAAATGAAGGGGCAGGGAATCTGTACAGCAGAGCTATTCCACTCTTTTAGATATGTGCATGTATAACGTTGATAAAAATTAACTGTAAAAAACAAATCAATTGAAACTATATTATGAAGGACTTTCCTACTGCCTAAGGCCACAGTGACTCAGAAACAAACAGCTATACAACTTTGAGGAAGTTACTTACTCTTTACACATACTTTCTATCTATCTACAAAATACACAGTGAAAGAGCTGCCTTAAAGAGCTTTATATGTATTAAATGAGAAAAGAGTGTAAAATGTTTAGCACTGTCTGGCACAAAGTGTTTATAAATTGTATCTAGTATTTGATTTGCAATCAGAGGGTAATAATTATAAATTTTAAAACAGGTAAGTCATAATCTCATGTGTTTTAGAAAGTAATGGCTATTGTGGGGAAGACAGTTACTAAAGAAAAGAGCCTAGAAGCACAGAGACCATTTAAAAGGCCGGTACTGGAATGAGACAATAGATAGAGGCAGAGCCATGAAGAAAAAGGTAAGGATACAAGAGACATTTTGCAAGTGATGGTCTAACTACAGATGCAAAAAAGAGGAGTTAAAAAAATGTTCTAACTTAAGCAAACAGAAGATGATGACAGTAACTCAACAAGAGAGCACAAAGAATTATGCTGGGAGGAGGACATAAGAAGAGAGGAAAGAGAAATGAGGTTGATACTACACATATTTAATCTATAGGTGCTAGAGTACAACCAACTACAGATATCCACTATGCAGGTGGAAATCTGAAACTGGAAGAGAGGTCAGGGCTTGAGAAATTAAAAACATGTAAATTACAATCAAAGGTTGGAGCCATACAAATTAAAAGAATATTCATTTGACATGCTCCGTAATAGATACTGATGGAACTGATTTTAAAAAAAGAAAAAAAAAAAAAAGACAATAGAGATGAAAAACAAGCTGTTTTAATGTTTTGGGGATCTCAATATCAATGGCCCTGATACAGTTATGAGGTCATTGTGAAGTTCAAATGAGTTAATACACAAAAAGCACATACAACAGTATGTGACATTTAATAAATGCTCAATAAATTTTGGGTTATTAGTATCATCATTAATTCCAGATAGAAGTAGTGTTTATTGACTTCCCTAGTTAAGAACCCACTGGCCAATGCAGAAGACAAGGGTTAATCCCTGGTCTGGGAAGATTTCACATGCTGTGGGGCAATTAAGCCCATGCTCCACAATAAGAGAAGTAGTGATTATTACATGGAAAAGAGAGGCAGAAAAAAATCCACTGAGATATGGAACCACATATTCTTTTCTTTTACTTTTCCATCCTTTCTACATTTATATTCTCCTTGGACACCACTTTAAGTATTGCAGTGAAAGTATTATTTTAAAACCACTAGGTACATTGTAATACCCTTAATTATACCATAAGACACTTGAGGAAAAAATAATTTTTTTCTACTTTTTCTAAATATTCCCTCTATGGCAGCATACAGCAATGTACAGTGAGTACTCAACAAATACTAATGTCACAAATTCCTTATAAGGAAACAGAATAAAAGCAACAAAGCAGTAAATAAAAATTGGAATGATATTAAAAACAAAAGATCTCAAAGTCAACATCAATATACAACAATTCAAAGACATACAGTAGAGTGAAAAGATAAGGGAAAAAGCTTTATTGTTAACCACACAGAACAGACCACACTCTCTTTGCTCTCCTCTGGGTACAACAATTAGGAGAAATACAAAAAACACTGGATTATGTCTAAAACAGAGCAAGCTGAGAACACTTAGAGAACTGAGGATGCTCAGACTTTATTTATTTTTTTCAATTTTAAAGTTTGTCTTTTTTTTTTTTTCCATTTATTTTTATTAGTTGGAGGCTAATTACTTTACAATATTGTAGTGGTTTTTGCCATACATTGACATGAATCAGCCATGGATTTACCTGTATTCCCCATCCCGATCCCCCCTCCCTCCTCCCTCCCCATCCCATCCCTCTGGGTCTTCCCAGTGCACCAGCCCCGAGCACTTGTCTCATGCATCCCACCTGGGCTGGTGATCTGTTTCACCCTAGATAATATACATGTTTCGATGCTGTTCCCTCAAAACATCCCACCCTCGCCTTCTCCCACAGAGTCCAAAAGTCTGTTCTGTACATCTGTGTCTCTTTTTCTGTTTTGCATATAGGGTTATCATTACCATCTTTCTAAATTTCATATATATGTATTAGTATACTGTATTGGTCTTTATCTTTCTGGCTTACTTCACTCTGTATAATGGGCTCCCGTTTCATCCATATCATTAGAACTGATTTAAATGAATTCTTTTTAATGGCTGAGTAATATTCCATGGTGTATATGTACCACAGCTTCCTTATCCATTCGTCTGTTGATGGGCATCTAGGTTGCTTCCATGTCCTGGCTATTATAAACAGTGCTGCGGTGAACATTGGGGTGCACGTGTCTCTTTCAGATCTGGTTTCCTCGGTGTGTATGCCCAGAAGTGGGATTGCTGAGTCATATGGCAGTTCTATTTCCAGTTTTTTAAGAAATCTCCACACTGTTCTCCATAGCGCTGCGTACCTATGGACACCTTATCTTCAACAAAGGAGGCAAGGATATACAATGGAAAAAAGATAACCTCTTTAACAAGTGGTGCTGGGAAAACTGGTCAACCACTTGTGAAAGAATGAAACTAGAACACTTTCTAACACCATACACAAAAATAAACTCAAAATGGATTAAAGATCTAAATGTAAGACCAGAAACTATAAAACTCCTAGAGGAGAACATAGGCAAAACACTCTCCGACATAAATCACAGAGGGATCCTCTATGATCCACCTCCCAGAATATTGGAAATAAAAGCAAAACTAAACAAATGGGACCTAATGAAACTTAAAAGCTTTTGCACAACAAAGGAAACTATAAGCAAGGTGAAAAGACAGCCCTCAGAATGGGAGAAAATAATAGCAAACGAAGCAACAAAGGATTAATCTCAAAAATATGCAAGCAACTCCTGCAGCTCAATTCCAGAAAAATAAATGACCCAATCAAAAAATGGGCCAAAGAACTAAAGAGACATTTTTCCAAAGAAGACATACAGATGGCTAACAAACACATGAAAAGATGCTCAACATCACTCATTATCAGAGAAATGCAAATCAAAACTACAAAGAGGTACCATAACACGCCAGTCAGGATGGCTGCTATCCAAAAGTCTACAAGCAATAAATGCTGGAGAGGGTGTGGAGAAAAGGGAACCCTCTTACACTGTTGGTGGGGATGCTCAGACTTTAGAACAGAGCTTTGTCCTCCTACTCCCTTCCCCTATGTTCAATAATGAAAAAAAACCTATCCTTTGGAAAATGATTTAAAATTTCTCTGCTATCCAGAGCCAACAATCAAAAGATGGCAGTTATAGAGATCTAGACTTCTCTCAGCTCAAAAACTTAAAACAGATCTCTTAAAAGATGAAGATGTTACCTGAGAGGTCATGAAGGTATTCAAGCTGAGGTTGGAAAAGAGCTTGCCAAGGATGTTATGGAAAACATCCAAGCAGGGGAAATTGGTTAGAAACTGGTTTCCTTGCAACCCTATAACCAGATCAATGAATATTACTGAAGATCTGCTTCAGAAAGGACACTATCCTAGACCTATAGTTGTTGTTGTTGTTCAGTCATTCAGTTGTGTCCAACACTTTGGGACCCCATGGACTGCAGCACACTAGGCTTCCCTGTCCTTCACAATCTTCTGGAGTTTGCACAAACTCATGTTCACTGAATCAGTAATGCCATCCAACCATCTCATCCTCAGTCATCCCTTTCTCCTCCTGCCCTTGACCTTTCCCAGCATCAGGGTCTCTTCCAATGAGCTGGGTCTTCTCATCAGGTGGCCAAAGTATTGGAGCTTCAGCATCAGTCCTTCCAATGAATATTCAGGACTGACTTCCTTTAGGATTGACTGGTTTGGTCTCCCTGCTACACAAGGGACTCTCAAGAGTCTTCTCCAGCACCACAATTCAAAAGCATTAATTCTTCAGTGCTCAGCCTTCTTTATGGTCCAACTCTCACATCCATACATGACTACTGGAAAAACCATTGCTTTGACTATATGGACCTTTGTCAGCAAACTGATGTCTCTGCTTTTTAATACACTGTCTAGGTCTGTCAAACCTAGACAAACCAGACCTACACAAACCTAGACAAACCTAAACCTATAGTACAAAAAAAAAAAAGCATGGGTGAGAGAGACACATAAAGATCTCTGCTGGCAAGACATCCATAATGAATACTAATAAAATACAGCTGAGACTATAATAGATGACCAGTGAACCAGTGAAGTTGCTCAGCCGTGTCTGATTCTTTGCGATCCCATGGACTGTAGCCTATCAGGCTCCTCCATCCATGGAATTTTCCAGGCAAGAGTACTGGAGTGGGTTGCCATTTCCTTCTCCAGGGGATCTTCCCAACCCAGGGATCAAACCCAGGTCTCCTGCACTGTAGGCAGACGCTTTACCGTCTGAGCCACCAGGGAAGCCCATAATAGACGACACAAAGCACTATTTACTAATTGGCAAATGAATTCTGTTCATATATAAGTCTTCTAAGAAGGAGAAATCTTTAAGGTTAAATGGTCAGAAAAGTTTTTTAAGAATAAATGAGATATGAGATACTTAAGGAAAGATGTGTATGAATGTTCTGAATTGGTGGGCAGAAGTAGGAAAGAGGCGGCAGCACAAATAGAAGTGAAAAGCAAGTTAAAGAAAAACCTGTTTGGCTACATTAAAAACTTGCTTTGAAGGAGAAGAGATAAGCTTTCTGAAAGGGAAGACTGTGGCCAGAATCAAACTGTATCAATACTAGGTCTTGAACACCAAGCTAAGTAGCTTCAAATGTATCTTGTATACAGCATCTGTATCAGCTACTTAACTCTACTATAGCCATCAGTCAATAGTAAAAAATGGGCATGGCTGTGTTCCAATAAAACTTTATTTATGAATACTGAAATCTGAATTTCATATACTTCCATGTATCACAGATTATTATTATTTTGATATTTTTCAACAATTTGACAATGTAAAAATCATTCTTAACTCATGGGCCAAACAAAACAGGCTACAGGCTGAATTTGGCCCAGGGACTGTAGTTTGCCAAGCCCTGCATGACGCTTAGCTGCCTTCTTCAGCAATCTAAGGTACAGTTTTGTCCTTGAGCTTCTGGGACCAGAATAATATATATTCATTCAACAACTGCACACACATGAGTGCATATATTTTATCAATATATCTAAATCTAGTAAGGGTCAGAGGTTCCCTTTTTTATTTTTTCAGAGGTTCCCTTCTAAAAAAAAAAAAGATAAAGTTTTCCATATAGTTGGTAATAAGCCATTAGAACAGAACCAAGACATTTTAAAATTCTGTAATTTACTTTCACAAAATAAATACAGTTAGAGAGTTACAAACCATTCTTACAGAGCCCCTAGGTTACATGGAGGGATGTGTAAAATAAGAGGATAATCAAGGGGATGTTGAGTTCTAGTCCTAGCTCTGTCATTTATTTACTCATTATATGACCCTGAACAAGTCCTTTCCAAACCTCTGGCCCTAATTTCCTAATCCGTAAAAGTGAAGGGCATAAGTTATAATACCAGATGATCACATCACTATGTGCTCTCTCAGCTTTAACACTATATAATTCTACTTCTACCAGACAGAGGATGACAAAGATCAGACAAAAGTGATAATTAAAGACACAGAAAAAGAGAAAGACATTGACCAAATGAGTGACCAGATAGGACAAACAGGTATGGAAAAAACGCCCCAAAATACAGCATTACTAAAATCAAGGATTTTTTTTTTTTTTCAGTATCAAATGCAAAAGAAAACTCAAGGAAGAGAAGCAGGCAAGAAGAGGAGTACAGCCATCAAAAAAGAATGAACCACTTAACTAGTGAAAAAAATGACAGACCTGAGATTTGAGAGTACTGTGCATGCTTCCAGGAATCATGAAAGGAGTGAGGGAAAAAGAAAAGATTGAAGATGAGTCTGGGGAATAGAAAATAAAGGCACGTGATCCAGAAGGAGTAAGAAACAAAAACGTCAGAACTTAGGGTGAGTTTGAAGCCTCAGGTAAAGGAATTAGTCTTAAAGGAGAGGCATTTAATCTTTAAAAAGAAAAAAAATTTATTAGGGTATAGTTGCTTTACAATGTTGTGTTAATTTCTGCTGTACAAGGAAGTAAATCAGCTGCATGTATACATATATCCCTCCCCTCTTGGATCTCCCTCCTGCCCCCCAATTCTCTTCCTACCCATCAGTGAGGCATTTAACCTCTAAAATCCAAAAGGTAAAAGCAGCACTGCAGGTATGTTCCTGTGGAAGTGTATATCTATATCATGTTGTCTATAAACCAAATTATTAGGGAAATAAACCTAATATTGAGCTTTCATAAAGCAAAGTTCCACCAATATTTTCTAATGGTCAAAAAATTAAGAAAGGACTAATTTTGCTTTTCACGGAAATGAAAACCAGCACTGCGTAGCTCTAAAAGAAAATTCATTTTTATCTCTATCTCATAGTATCTATCACTTTCATCCTTGCTTAAGAGTTACTTATGTAGAAAATTGCTTAGCCCCTACTTGGAGCTCCATGAATACTAGTGTTACCTTAGTAGCCTTATAAGTACCCAAGGCAAGAATTCTGATTAATTCATGTTTATTATTTTCTGTGCAGGTGGTTCTTGATGAATAAATACTGACACATAAGAACTGAGTTTTAAAAAACTGTTCTTGCAAAACAATCATCTGATAAAGTTGAGAAAATATTCCTATCACTTATACACAACTCCAATAATACTTTTGCAGTGTCAGGGCTTGCTCAAGTAGCAACAAACAGCTACAAAGCAACCAAAAAAGGCAAAAAAAGAAAAAAAAAGAAGGATTAAAAAATTTTAAGAACATCACCCAAAACTATCAAGATCGATATAGCTAATTTCAACCGACACTTGCATCCATTTGAGGTATATGAGAAATAAAAATCCAAAGTATTCGCCTGATGATCAGCCAGTTAAAAATACACATTTGGACACCCTGAAGATATTTATACAGCCAACAGAGATACTATTAATATATTGAAATTCACTGGCCAGTGCTGGATTCTATCATTAATCTTCTCCTGCTATTCAAGAGAAGCCAAGAAGTCAAGCCTTCTCATATCACTTGCTTTTAAGAATATAAGTCACCCAAACTGGCATACACAACCCAACTACAAAAAGTAGTTCAACTCTCCATATGGTAATGCCTCGCTGCCTCTTACCTTTACTTGAAAGTCACATTTACTACTTTTCAACGATCTTCGGTAGGCCCCATTTAGGCAGGCCCATAGTACCACCAAGTAAGAAACAGGAGTTCAAAAAAGTCCTAACAGTTAACTGCCCTCGCACAAAGCTCAAGTTGGGCGTAGATTTCACAAGCCCTGAGAGCTATGCCACTGTCAAAACCATAAGCAGCACCGTCACCCTGTCGTGCACATCGGCCACTGTTGCAGCATTTTTTCTTTGAAATTACCTCTCCACCTTGGCTCAATATGTTAACTACTTAAGCTACCTTCTCCCCCCAGAGCAGGACCAGATTCCTTCCAGTCCGCTCCGTTTTTGTCCAGCACCACAAATCCAAGGGGAGAGGTCTCCGCTCCCCCGACCCCCGAGGTCCAGCCCGGTTTCCCAACTGCTCGCCGCACCCACCGTGCACCACCCTCCCCCCCACCCCGCCCCGCAACCCCGCACCACACACCTCCTCCTTCCCCCACGGCCGGGCCAGCCCACGAACTGGGCCCGCAGCCCGCCCCTCGCCCCGGCCTGCGCTGCTTGCAGCGGCCGCAGGCCTCGGGCCTAGCCTCCTCCGCCGGCCCCTCACCTCCTTCGGGACCAGTTGGTTCTCCTCGCCGGGCACCATCGCTCAGACTCCGGCCGCTCCTCTCCGCCCTGCCGGAGGAGGGGGAGGGTGGCGGCGCCGCTCTAGCTCAGGAGAAAAACGGCAGCGGAAGTCATCCTCTCCACCGCCGGCGCTCGGGCTATCGCGGAGGCCTCAACCTGGGCCTCAGACACCAACGCGCAGACACCGACCCAAGGCTCCGCCGCCGCCGCCGCCGTCGCCTTCGTCGTCGGCCCCTCCCCCCGCCCGCTGCAATCAATGGAAAAATGGCGGCGGCCGCTCTCGCGAGAATTCGGGCCGTCGGGCTCCGAGCCCGGCGCCTGGCGCCCAAGGTGCCCAGACAGCTGTCGCTCGCAACTAATTACCTCGGCTGTCACTCGGCTTCGAGATGTATAAAAGTGGTAGAGCGGTCAAGGAAACGCTTTTCGGAGAGGGGTTCCAGACTGTCCATCTCGGGACTCCCCCTGCCGGCAGGGAAAGGACCAGGCCTCAGGTCCTCCATGCCTTTCAGGGCTCTTCGGACTCTCCGCCCACCGGGGAGAGACTCGACCCTAAAGCCTCACCTCTGGCCCTACTACTAACACCTCTCGCCCTCCCTGTTAGAAGAGCTCCTGAACTCTTTCCCTCTTTACAGACTTCCGGCCTCTGCCTGGAAGAGAAAGCATCACGGACTGTCTCCCGGCCTCCGCCCTCAGACACGGTCCCAGCCAGAAAGGATTGCGTTTTCTTTCCCCCTCTCCCCACCCTCCCGAGGGCTCGGCTCGAGGGACCTCAAGTCTAGTCTCCTGCTTGGGGAGGGGACAAGTCCATAGCTCGCGAAAGAGGTATCACTTTCCTCCAGCCTCCCTCCATCAGAGCTGCACTCTGCTGGGCCATTTCGGGGAACTTCCTTCTCGGACAGGTTCAAGTCTGGGGCTGAGATAGCTTCAGAGAGTAGGGCTTCAGTTTGGACCTAGGATCCTCTTTTAAAAATGTTTTTAAAGTATGTTAATCTCCTGTGGCAGTAAGCATTGTACTGTTTTATAGACAGCAAATTTTGCGATGGTTATTTTTCCAAATCCTGCTCATTCCTCAAACCTCCCCTTATGAAAACATGGTGGGATGTCCTTCTTGAAGACTTCTGTGGTACAGCGATGTTTTCGCACTCGGAGATAATATAATTCTGATACGTTCCTAACACCCACAGTATCAACTACCTGTCTAAACTGTGTGTGCTCTCCAAACGTTTTTTTTTTATTGCGCTTCCATATTACAGAAAAAGTCTCTATACTTATGTAAGTTTAGACACGTCCTGTTGTGTATGATGTAAAGCCTTTTTAAAGTGTAAAAAGGAGATGAAATAAACATTTAAAGTAGCTATATTAATTATATTTTAAAAATCCGTGTTATTTTCACTAAAAATATTTAGTGAAAGCAATATGATTGACTAGGTTTCAGTGATTTTAAAAATCTGTAACACTTTATGAAACAGTTATTAAAATATGTGATTCAACGTTCAGGTTATTTCTGTACTTCGTTTTAACTGCTGTCATAAGCTGAAAAAGATAACTCACAAAGATACGTAGATCCTAATGGAAGAAACACATCTTTGGCTGCTCTTACTAATGCAAGTATCCATTTTTGTCACTTCCATCCACCAACCATGAAAAGTTTTTGTTTGAAATTCAACTAGTAACTTTCTATCTTCCCTAATGTCAGTTAGAAGATGTTGCATTTTTATATATTTTCAAAACTCTTTGGAATGCATTGCTTGGAAGATTTCTTCTAACAGGTTGGAAAATTCTGCCTTCAAGTTTTAGTATACATGTATAAGCTGTTTGTTTGTTTTTTGAATACTGATCTTGTGAGTATTTAAATTTTTGATATTTTGTGTATCATAGATTTTTGCGTTAATTTTCACTTTTTAAAATACTGCATGTAGATGTTCATCTTGATTGCTGAGTTTGGGGCATCCTCTTAAATTTTGGGCCCGAAGTGCATGCCTCACTTGCCTCACTATAGCCCCAGCCTTGGATAGCACACAATATGTCATCTTACATCAAAAAATCACGTAATGGAAATATTCTCAAATCTCTGATTTCAAAATGTCATGCCCACTACTTAATAAGATGGCTTCTGTAGAGCTCATGCTAGAAGCAGATATGTCATCTCTATCATCTTCCCCTTTACGCCTGCTTTATTATCTCCAACCCATGTTTTCTTTCCAGAGATCTTTTTTAGCTATTTTCATTTTTGTGGGGGTTAATTTAATGAAATAACAATATAATTGGTAAATCTACTTAACCCAGCACACCTAAACTGGAGGAAATCACAATATATTAAGACAAAAGAAAATGAAGAAATCTCCAAATTATTCTCCTTGTTGTCTCATACTTTTCACTCAGTAGTGAGATGCCAGTGTCAATCTATGTATTAAATATTTGAAAGACTTGACTTTTGTTTTTAGATAAAAAATAACTATTTTTCAAAGTTTTAATGTTTTCTTTCCACCATCTACCATCTCTGATTGTACACTCTTCTCTTTAAATGCCATTGGCATGAATGTACTAGAGTCTGATATCCTGGTATGTATACAATAAATATTTGTGGATAAGTATATGAATGCAGAATTGATTAATAAATGAACAAATAGTTATGGCTACCTTCCTAGTAAATAAAATTATTGCCATTACATGTATATGTGTTTGTTTATTTTACATATAGATTTTATGTCTCCAGCCTTGACTTCTCCCAGGGGCTCCAAATGCATGCATCCACCTACCTTTTTGATTACTCAAAATGCCTCACATTTAGCTTGACTAAAGTAAAACATTTGATTTCCAAGTCTCCCACCTACCTCCTGCAATATTTACTCTCTCAATTCTCCCCATCTCAATAGCCTACACCATTCTCAGTTCAGTCTATCAAACCAAAATCTTGAGGATCTTCATCTTATATTCAATTAATTACTAAGGGCTGTTGCTTCCCACTCTGAAATAAAATATATCCCAATCCAACCTTTTTTTAAAAAAATTGACTGTGTGTGTCTTCATTGCAGCATGTAAGGTCTAGTTCCCCAAATAGGGATTGAATCCAGGCCTCCTACTTTGGGAACATGGAGTCTCAGCCACTGGAACACCAGGGAAGTCTCTGACCACTCCTCTTTATATCCAGTGCTGTCCATCTCACTCCAATCACCATCATTTCTTGCCTGAATGAATGCATTTGTCTCCTAGCTCCTGGTTTCTACTCTGCCCCCACTTCTTCAAGAGTTTATACTCCACGCAGCACTCCACAGTGGTGATCTTTTAAAAATTTGTTAGATGATATCTTTCTCTTCCCATCTCTCTCAACAAGCATATTCCATGCTATGGTCATTGGTAAAACCCAAAGTTATCTAGCCCTGTCTGCCTTGTTCATCTCATCTACCACTCTTTCTCTTTCACCAATGACCCAGCCACTCTGCCTTTATTGAAGCTTTTAAAATACATTGCTTACCTCTGCTATAAATCCTTTGCCTTGTTATTTCCTTTCTCTAAGATGTTCTTCCCCCAATCTTTGCTCTTATCTAGTTCTACTTTGTTATTTGGGGTGCTCTCAGTTTCTCAAAGAGGCCTTTAATGACCACTCTTCTTCAGTGCCTGGCACATAATAGGTGCTTCATAAATTTTTGTTGAATTAATAACATTTTTTACACGAGATTCATGTTTTTAAAAACGTACTAAGACTGTTTTCTTGATAACATTTTTTGGATTATTTTTCTTTTTCCATTCACTTGAAAATGTTCATAATATAACCCCAGTCAAAACATGACAAAAACATCAGAAAAATCCAGATAGGAGGACACTACAGGATATCTGGCTAGCATTCTTCAAGACAGTTAAGCTCTAGAAAAACAATTAAAGACAGAAACTGTCATAGACCAGAGGAGACTGGGGAGACATCACAACTAAATGCAATGTGGTACCCTGAATAGGTTTCTGGAACCGAAGGTACATTGATGGAAAACCTGATGAAGTCCAAATAAAATCTGTAGTTTGGTTATTAATATTTTAATATCAGTTTCTTAGCTTTGACAAATATACAATGGTAACATAAGATGTTAACCATGGGAGAATCTGGAAGAGGTATATGTGTACTTTCTGTCCTGTCCAAGCAACTTTTTGGCAATTCTAAAATTATTCCAAGATAAAAAGTGTATTTAAAACTGTTCATGGTAATACTTAAGGTGTTTCTGTCCTCTTTCATATTTCAAGACCATTTGTGAGCATTTCTATGTTTTAAATGACTTTTAAGAAGCCCTAAGGTCAAAATCATATGATACAATTTAAGAGCTAGTCATAATGGTCCCTATAACTAGAACTATTAGTAATACTGTTAAATGTATTTTGTAAATGTGAATGGAGGCTTTCGCCTTGATTCCGTTTTAATGGGGTAAAAAGATCTTTAGTCAGTGTGATGTGACTTTGGAGCCACACTGATCTGTTTTGAGATTCAAGCTCTGTCACTTTCTCCATATAAGACCTCCCTGAACCTCTCTGTTCTCAATTAGAAAATGAGAGAATAAAGAAGACTCTTGGCATTTACTATTTTAACATTTGCAATTTTCACCAGAAAAGTTCATGACATGTGGCGCTCTATAATTGAGCCAAAGAGGAAATTTAGATTTTATACATTAGCCAAGGAGAGGAGACAGTATAGCTGTATGATTGAAAGAATGAAGTTGAGAATTGTTTACCTAAATTTGAATCCTACTTCTGTTAATATTAACTGATGCCCTTCCTTGGTGAAATCTCTTAAATTCATAAGCATCAGCTTTCTTATCTGTAAAATAAAGATGATAATAGCTCCACTTTGGGAATTCCCCGGCACTCCAGTCATTAGGACGTGACCCTTTTCCTGCCATGGTCCAGGTTCAATCCCTGGTAGGGAAACTAAGATCCTGCAAGCTACATGGTGTAGGGAGTAAAAAAAAAAAAAAAAAAAGACTCTGAAAAGAAATTCAACATTTAGTAATGAAATTGAAGAAACTAATAAAGTGATGGATCTTAGCCATGAACTAGGTTCTCTGGCTAAGTTAGAGAGTGAAACGTAAAACTAGGCAGTTCAGTTCAGTTCAGTTCAGTTGCTCAGTCGTGTCCAACTCTTTGTAACCCCATGGACTGCAGCATGCCAGGCCTCCCTGTTCATCACCAACTCCTGGAGATTGCTCAAACTCATGTCCATTGAGTCGGTGATGCCATCCAACCATCTCATCCTCTGTCATCCCCTTCTCCTCCTGCCTTCAATCTTTCCCAGCATCAGGGTCTTTTCAAATGAGTCAGTTCTTCACATCAGGTTTCAGCATCAGCATCAGTCCTTCCAATGAATATTCAGGACTGACTTCCTTTAGGATGGACTGGTCAGGTCTCCTTGCGGTCCAAGGGACTCCCAAGAGTCTTCTCCAACACCACAGTTCAAAAGCATCAGTTCTTCAGCACTCAGCTTTCTTTATAGTCCAACTTTCACATCCATACATGACTACTGGAAAAATCATAACTTTGACTAGATGAACCTTTGTTGGCAAAGTAACGCCTCTGCTTTTTAAGATGCTGTCTAGGTTGTTCATAACTTTTCTTCCAAGGAGCAAGCATCTTTTAATTTCATGGCTGCAGTCACCATCTGCAGTGATTTTGGAGTCCAAAAAAATAAAGTCTGTCACTGTTTCCACTGTTTCCCCATCTATTTGCCATGAAGTAATGGGACCAGATTCCATGATCTTAGTTTTCTGAATGTTGAGTTTTAAGCCAACTTTTTGACTCTCCTCTTTCACTTTCATCAAGAGGCTCTTTAGTTCTTCTTCACTTTCTGCCATAAGGGTGGTGTCATCTGCTTATCTGAGATTATTGATATTTCTCCCGGCAATCTTGTTTCCAGCTTGTGCTTCCTCCAGCCCAGCATTTCTCATGATGTACTCTGCATAGAAGTTAAATAAGCAGGGTGACAATACATAGCCTTCACGTACTCCTTTTCCAATTTGAAACCAGTCTGTTTTCCCATGTCCAGGGCTTACATTTGTAATGGAAATGACAACATCATTAAAGAAACATGAAAAAGCAATTTGGAACTTATTTCAGTGACTGTTTTCACCACTATGGGGTGGTGAAACTGAGTAAGAAATGTACTGAAAAGATAACTAACTTTCAGTGTAAGGATGAGAGCAGGTGGGCTTCCCCGGTGGCTCAGAGAAGTGGTGAGGAATCTGCCTGCCAGGGTGGGGGATGTAGGTTTGATCCCTGATCCAAGAGGATCCCACATGCCACAGAGCGGCCAGGCCTGTGTGCCACAATTACTGAGCCTGTGAATTTGTGCTCTAAAGCCCTGGAGTCACAACTACTGGAGCCCGTGCACACTGGAGCCTGTGCTTTGCAACAGAAGAAGCCACCACAATGAGAAGCCTGTGAACCACAACTAGAGAGTAGCCCCTGCTCTCCACAACTAGAGAAAACCTGTGCAGCAACAGAGACCCAGCACAAGCCATAAATAAATACATAAAATAAACTTATTATTAAAAAAGAGCAGGAAACATGATGCTCTAGAAAATGTAACCCAGAAAAAAACCTAGGAAGGTGTACAAATATTTCTGTTAAGCAATAGTGTAAAGATGTTAGTGGAGCTCTCAACCTACCATGACCTCAAAGAAAGATTTGTTCAAGGACTTGAAGTAGCATTTTCCATTGACACAAACTAAAAAAGAATTACTGCCACAGAAGTGCTTGCTTCTTTCTAAGCTGAAGAAGTTCATAAAAGAAAAGGTTTATAGATCAATGTGTTCAACAGCATAAAAGGAGACTCACATCAACAGGAAACACCCTGACAAACATGTCCAAGGTGGAGACACGAATATCAGAGCTTATAACAACCGAAAACAAATTGCCCATGATACATCCAAGCTTTCTCTGCTGCTGCTGCTAAGTCACTTCAGTCGTGTCTGACTCTGTGTGATCCCACAGACGGCAGCCCACCAGGCTCCCCCGTCCCTGGGATTCTCCAGGCAAGAACACTGGAGTGGGTTGCCATTTCCTTCTCCAGTGCATGAAAGTGAAAAGTGAAAATGAAGTCGCTCAGTCGTGTCCACTCTTAGCGACCCCATGGACTGCAGCCTACCAGGCTCCTCCATCCATGCAATTTTCCAGGCAAGAGTACTGGAGTGGGGTGCCATTGCCTTCTCCGAAGCTTTCTCTAGAGCTCGGCAAATGCTCAGATTTCAACGTCGAAGAAAAAGGAGGACTCGAATGAAGCTGAAGCCATGGCATTAATCTTTTGAAGTGATTCTGGAGGTGTGCAGGGCCCTATGGGGCTCCCTGGGCACATGGCCTTTGTGTCCCCTGTTTCTTTGATTAAAGGAAACGGCCTTCACTCAAGGACTCCGTGACCTTCCCTGAGTTCCAATGGGCAGATTCAAACAGTTGTTAATTAGAGAAGGAAGGGATTGGGAGACCAAGGAGAAAAAGCCTTGGGGCAGGGTCCTGTTTCCCCATCAAAGGATTCACACAAAGATTTCTTTGATCCATTTAGCAGATACAGAAACCCCCTGCAGGTGGGAGATGTTAGCAGTTAATAATGGTATGCTGCCCACAAACATGTAGACCCCATATCAGTTGGACCTGAAGGTTGATGATGCTGGTTCCTATTTACCGCACCACCAACCCATCTGAAGAATGTCCATGAACTGCTCATGCCCTCTTTGGACAATTAATATAAAACTTCTCACCATCTTCTCCAAGTTGGGACACATGGTCTTGAGAGCATGAGCCCACAGTGTCCCACTTTGCCTGACAAAGGAATAAAGCTATCCTTTTCCACTTCACTGAGATTTGACTTGGCGCCAATGAACACAGAAGCTGAACTTAGGCATCAATTTCATAAGATCTTTGCAACAGAGTAGTATTTATAAATTTGATGTTTGAATAGATCTCAATATTCCTTGAGAATCTCAGGGGCTCAGAATTGTGAGGATTAAGAATTATGGATACAAAGGTGAATATTTTATAATATTGTCACGAAACAAAAACTCAGAGGTACAAAGATGGTCATTAAACATTTAAACCTGTAAATAACAAAATACTAACATAAAGACAAAAGACAAAATATAATCTGGAAGATTTGCAACAAATATGACAAATGGCTAATTTCTCTAACATAAAAGAGTTCTTATAAATCAATAAGGAAAAGGTGAACAATCCAACTGAAGAATGCATAAAGAAGATAAATTGGTAATAAAAATTGAAATACAAATTGCCAATAAACGTCCATAAAGATATTCTACTTTACTCATCATTAAAGAACAGCAAATGTAACAAACTGCCATCTTTACTTTCAGATTAGCAAGACTTATAGGGAAATAAGAATTCTCTTAAATTTGTATAATATGAATTAATGTAAACTTCTTTGAAGGAAATATGGCTATATAAATACATATATTTTATACACAAAATGTATACATCTTTTGACTCAGCAAATCTATTTGTAAGATTTTCTTACAGCACAAATTATTAAAGCTATACACATAGTAATGTTCATTATGGTATTGTTTGTAATAACTCAAAATGAGAAGCAATATGAAAATCTGCCTGTAGGATATGTAAATTATGGTACACCCATACTGTAAATTACTATGTAGTTATTAAAATAGAGTAGGGTGGAAAATGTAAACTGATATGGAAAAATGCAGCATGGTGTACTGGTCTAGATCCTAAACAGAAAAAGGACATTAGCAAAAATTTAGTGAAATCTGACTGAAGTCTAGTGTTTAGTTAATATTAATGTACCAATGTTAATTTCTTATTTTTGACAAATGTACCTGGGTTATATAATATTCTCACACTTCATGTTTAATGCCACATGCTTCATGTAAGCTCATAGTATAACTTTATACAAATCCAAAATGAAAGAAGTTCATGTTTTTAAAAAAGTGGTATAGAATGAAAATCAAGATAAAATAAATGAAAAAAACCAAGTTGCAGATAATACATATAGCATCTGTTTACTAAAAGATGGGGGCTATGTATGTATATACTATTTAGACGTCGAAATCTCTAGTAGCATATGATCCTACCCCGCCAAAAAGAAAGTTTATACTAGTTATCTCTGAGTGCCTAGAGTAAAGGCTGTCAATGGCAATGTCAGGTTTAGCTGAGATCTTTTTTTTTTTCACTTTCACATTAAATCACATTGTGTTCTTTTAATTCTTTTACCAGGGTGGGGCAAGTTTGCCTTATATAATTTTAAAACAACTAAATTAAAAATAAGGTATGGAATTGATTAACTTTGTGGCTAAAACACTGCTAGATGCTCAATGCTTAAAAACTTTTATGATCTTTTATTGTTTACTTTAGTTCATGAATCCTTTATTATATCTCTATAACAATCACAAATTGTTATTGGCTATTTATCATGGTCCAGGCTTTGTGTTAAATACTTTACACATAGTATTAATATCCCATTACTCCCTACAAGAACATTCTGAGTTGGGTCCAACTGCCATCCCCACTTTAAAAACAATTAAAAAAAGAACCAGGAAGTTAAGTAACTTGCCAAGGTCACTAATTTAATAAATGGTGGAGCCAAGATTCCAACCCAAGAAGTCTGACTCTAAAGTCTTTCATTACAGGTAAAGCTTGCTTCTATAGATACTATAGAGTATATTTTAACACACAGAAATATTGTGATAGAATATATTTTAACTTTGTTCATGGTTAAGTAATAAGTATAATTTACCTTCAGTGGAACAAAGCAAGGAATCACCACCTTTCTGTTTTTTTGTTTTGGCTGCTCTGGGTCTTCGTTGCGGCACACAGGCAGATTTCTTTAGTTGTGTCGATTGGGGGCTCGTTGATAGCTGCTTCTCATTGTGGTGGAGTCTCTTGTCGTGGAGCATGGTTTCTAGGAGTGTGGGCTTCAGTGGTTGCGGCCCGTGGACTCAGAAGTTCTGGCTCCCGGGCTCTAGAGCATGGGCTCAATAGTTGTGAAGCACAGGCCCAGTTGCTCCGTGGCTTGTGGGAGCTTACTGGCTAGGGATCAAACCTGTGTCTCCTGCACTGGCAGGTGGGTGATTACCCCTGAGCCGCCAGGGAATCTCAATCTACTTTTAATTTTTAACTAAGTTAGTAATTCAAAGTCTCTGGGCCTTTTAAAAAATCTATCAGCAAATAATTTTTGCTGTTTGATCTTTCACATTTTAGATTTTTAAACTGGTCTTTCAATTATTTAATGATTTTCCACTAGATTGCTTCCACTTTCTAATCTTTTTTTTTTTTTTAATTTAGCTATTTAATCCTTATAGTTGTTCTTTCCTTAAAGATTATCAATCTCTTTCTACAAATACTAAAAGTGAACCTTTTCTTTAGAAAGATAAGTAGAATTCCCTGGTGGATCCAGTGGTTAGGATTCATTGCTTTCACCCCCATCCCTCTCCCCTGCCCCCCAAATAAAGATATAAAGCAGTTATTCTTTTCCTACTTCTCCTCTTCTTTTCTCTTTTTATAGAGCAGGTAGTTTTTCATCACGATTTGTCTATCAAGACCTTTCAAAGACCAGTACAAGTGAGCAAAGGAATATTGCTTTACATGAGTCCCTTGGTAGGAAAAATTAAAATTGATACATGGATGTTAGTTGTTCATAGAATTTTCTACATGCATGGATTAGGTCACTTTGTTTTTTTTAACTTAAAAACAATTTAGAAACTTCAACTATTACCTCATTTACTTAACTGCAGACAGAGTGTAAATTTTTAACCTCAATAATCATCAGACTTTTTGTCAATACTCAACATTTAATGGCTTCCTGCAATGTACATGGCACTGCTTTACACAAAGCAGCTTATGAGGAATGCAAAATTCTTACCCAGACTCCACATCTCATTTGATTTAACCACAAAAGCTTAAAAATTTATGATGTGTTTGAGCACTACAATCATACAAGTCTCTTTGGGAGATAAAATATAATAAATAAAACTTAGAAAGTAGATCATAAAATAGATTTTTAAAATGTAATGAACAGAACATAAAATGAGCAAGGGTCATTTATCATAATAAATTAACCCCCACTAAATATCCCTAAGGTGCTTGACGTTATGACAGATGTTTAGAAGAGCATACAGTCAGTGTGATGACTGACTTCCTGCATAATTGAGTAATGAAGATTAAAAATGATGGGGCATGTAAGAGTTTTATGTCTGAAAATGTACTCTGAAATTCAATTCAACAGATATTTATTGAGGGTCTTCCGACGAGGCGTGTTGCCAGGAGTTGTGCCAGAGAGATGAACAAGAATGTTCTCTACTCCTGGGGAGTTTTCCTGGGCCTCAGAGCTTGGTGAGCAGTGCATGGGCAGACTTCAGCCTCCATTCACCCTTAGCTGGACATCTGTGTGAATTGCATAACTTGCACAATTGTATGTGGCAGCCCTGTTCATAATGAAAACAAATGTTAAAAAGATATAATAGATTATGCATGAAGTTCTGAGTGATTAGGGAAGTAGATTCCCCCAGATCATGGCATTTGAGCTCAGATGATTGATAGGATGAGAAAAAAAGTGAGGAAAAAAAAAAGCCCCTTTGTCTACTATTGGCCCAGACTGGGTCACATGCCTAATACAATGACCAAAGAGGAAGCTGAGTGCGGAGAGCCCAGTAGAGACCTCAGGGAGAAGAGATTCCTGGAAAGCAAAACCAAGAGGCGGTATTTCTAGCTGGAGAAGTGGGGCTCAAACGTCATGGAAGTTCAAGCCCCATGCTAAGAAGTTAGGCACTTTGGAGTTGTTGGTAAACACATAAATTTTGTTCTTTATCTTTTCCTTATACAATATTAGATGATAGTTTGGGGAAATTCCAATAATATTTAAGTCTAGAGGTAATATATAGAAATTTTATCTTATGACTGGTTTATGTATACAATCTTGTTTCCTAGAAATCAACCATAATGAACAATTTGGACTGTAAGCTTCTGGGTCCTCAGAACAAGTAGTTATTTACTAGTCTATAAGGCTGCTGCTGCTGCTGCTAAGTCGCTTCAGTCGTGTCCGACTCTGTGCGACCCCATAGACGGCAGCCCACCAGGCCCACTCTGTCCCTGGGATTCTCCAGGCAAGAACACTGGAGTGGGTTGCCATTTCCTTCTCCAATGCATGAAAGTGAAAAGTGAAAGTGAAGTTACTCATTCGTGTCTGACTCTTCGTGACCCCATGGACCGCACCCTACTAGGCTCCTCTGTCCATGGGATTTTCCAGGCAAGAGTACTGGAGTGGGGTGCCATTGCTTTCTCTGAGTCTATAAGGCAGTGATCTCCAAATTCCTTTTGACTTTAGTGCTTATTTAATAAAGCACTAATACATGTTGATATTTATTTATTTATATATTTCAGTTCAGTTCAGTCACTCATTTGTGTCTGACTTTTTGTAACCCTGTGGATTGCAGCCTGCCAGGCCTCCCTGTCCATCACCAACTCCCGGAGCTTGCTCAAACTCATGTCCACTGAGTCGGTGATGTCATCCACCATCTCATCCTCTGTCATCTCCTTCTTCTCCTGCCTTCAATCTTTCCCAGCATCAGGGTCTTTTCCAATGAGTCAGTTCTTTGCACCAGTTGGCCAAAGTATTGTAGCTTCAGCTTCAGCATCAGTCATTCGAATGAATATTCAGGACTGATTTCCTTAGAATGGACTGGTTTGATCTCCTTACTGTCCAAGGGACTCTCAAGAGTCTTCTCCAACACCACAGTTCAAAAGCATCAGTTCTTTGACACTCAGCTTTCTTTATACTCCAACTCTCACATCCATACATGACTACTGGAAAAACCATGAAGTGAAGTGAAAGTCGCTCAGTTATGTCCGACTCTTTGCGACCCCGTGGATAGTCCATGGTATTCTCCAGGCCAGAATACTGGAGTGGGTTGCCGTTTCCTTCTCTAACTGGAAAACCAAAGCCTTGATTAGATGGACTTTTGTTGGCAAAGCAATGTCTCTGATTTTTAATTTGCTGTCTAGGTTTGTCATAACTTTTCTTCCAAGGAGCAAGCGTCTTCTAACTTCATGGCTGTAGTCACCATCTGCAGTGATTTTGGAGCCCAAGAAAATAGAGTTTCTTACTATTTTCATTGTTTCCCCAACTATTTGCCATGAAGTGATGGGACAAGATGCCATGATCTTTGTTTTTTGAATGTTGAGTTTTAAGCTAACTTTTGACTCTCCTCTTTCACTTTCATCAAGAGGCTCTTTAGTTCCTTCTCACTTTCTGCCATAAAGGGTGGTGTCATCTGCACATCTGAGGTTATTGACATTTCTCCCAGCAATCTTGATTACAGTTTGTGCTCCATCCAGCCTGGCATTTCTCATGATGTACTCTGCATATAAGTTAAATAAGCAGGGTGACAATACACAGCCTTGACATACTACTTTCCCAGTTTGGAACCAGTCCATTGTTCCATGTCCAGTTCTAACCGTTGCTCCTTGACATCCTAGCATTATTGGCTGATATCCTAAGACATAATAAACAACTTAAGGCAAAGTTGATCACTAAGGATAGTTAATGGAAATCTGTATTTCAAATACCTTTGATGATTACACTGGTCAGTCTTCTAGCTTCCTAAGATGTTTTGAAGTGTTGTACCAGGAAGAGGAAAAGTGTTTGATCTGCCATCCTCTTGTGTGGTCATGTTCTTAAGGACCATCACATTAAAACAGGTACTAGAGATAGATTGCCTGGGGTGACTTGAGGCTCTGCTATTGACTAGCAACTTACTTAAACTCTCTGTAACCTTGTATTTTTTTTTTTTTTAATTTAAAATGGGAATAAAGTCATCCCTTCCTCCCAGGGTTTTTGTGAGGGTTAAATGCATTAATAAAGCACTTAGATGTGTAGTAAATGCCATGTAAGTACTTGATATCATTGGCATTATATTCCCACTGTTGTTTTTTGTAGGAAGCCTCTGAAGCCACTTTTCTATTTTGTGAGGGCAGATTAATTAAAAACCAATGACATAATCTACAAACCTACCTTATTGAACCCTCAGTGACCCTCTCTCCTGTGGAAGCTCCCCTTATCAACACCTCCAAGTGACCCAGGTACAGTAGGTGCAGAGAGGCCATCAGAGGTGCTAGTCAAGAGCACGTTTGGATGTCACCCACACATAGCACGCTAGTAAATCTTAATTTTTCTTATTTTTTGGATAAAAAGTAAATATGTAGGTGTGTGTGTGTGTTCTATTTTTTTCTCACACCTCAGGGCGTTTTCTAGGGTATTCTCTGGAATGTATGCTCTCACCTTGGGGCCAGCTGTGCTGAGCGCTGCGTCTCCAGGAATAGAAGCACCAACCCGCTTGATATAGCTAACAGTGGTGCAAGCAAAATCCTAGCAATGCTGAACCCTGGGATGGTGGAAAGAGTCAGGAAGAGCAAGAAAACCTAGCAAAAGACTAGAAGTCAGGTTTGAACTGAGGGCATAATCCTGCTCTAAGGACTCTCTCTGAGCAAGTCAGTGAAGCCTCAGCGTTTCAGCCCGTCTCTATTTCCGCAGCTCAGGGACGATCAGCCAGTGTGCACCGAGCACCTTCAGGGGCCCAGCACTGTGCTGCAGGTCCGAAGGTAAGTGGTCACTTACGCAAGTGGTTTATGGTCTGATCGAGATGACTAACACCAATGTAGAATTTCAATAGGTATGACGTCTATTAATATATGAATACGAGTACAAGTTATGTATAAATCCCACAGCACAAAATGCTCTGACTTACAGAAGAAGCAGCTACTCAGCCCCATTTGAGTCTTCAGAGAAAAGGCTTCCTGGAGTAAGGAGGTGAAGTCTGAGATAAGTATTGAAAGAACAAACCTTCCTCCATTAATGTTAAAAAACAAAACAAACAAGAAAGTTCTCTGAACTGTTTATTAAAGATGCTATTGCTAATGACCTAGGATTTGTATAAAGCCACTACAGACACTAGAATCTAAATCTCATGAGCAGGTTTCCCTGAAGATATTGTATTGCTTGTGATAATACCACAAGTCTTTGTGGTTCTCATTTGTCAAATGAATTAATGAATGATTAGAGAAACTGTCTGTGAAATATTAGGTAGGATGCTTCATGTTCTTTCCTCAAATCATAAAATGAGTGCTATGGGACCCAAGACATCAGTTCAGTTCAGTTCAGCCGCTTAGTTGTGTATAACTCTTTATGACCCCATGAACCACAGCACGCCAGGCCTCCCTGTCCATCACCAACTCCCGGAGCTTGCTCAAACTCATGTCCATTGAGTTGGTGATGCCATCCAACCATCTCATCCTCTGTTGCCCCCTTCTCCTCCTGCCTTCAATCTTTCCCAGCATCAGGGTCTTTTCCAATGAGTCAGCTCTTTGCATCAGGTGGCCAAAGTATTGGAGTTTCAGCTTCAACATCAGTCTTTCCAATGAACACCCAGGACTTATCTCCTTTAGGATGAACTGGTTGGATCTCCTTGCAGTCCAAGGGACTCTCAAGAGTCTTCTCCAACACCATAGTTCAAAAGTATCAATTCCTCTGTGCTCAGCTTTCTTTATAGTCCAACTCTCACATCCATACATGACTACTGGAAAAACCATAGCCTTGACTAGATGGACCTTTGTTGGCAAAGTAATGTCTCTGCTTTTTAATATGCTGTCTAGGTTGGTCATAACTTTCCTTCCAAGGAGTAAGCGTCTTTTAATTTCATGGCTGCAGTCACCATCTGCAGTGATTTTGGAGCCCCCAAAAATAAAGTCAGCCACTGTTTCCACTGTTTCCCCATCTATTTGCCATGAGGTGATGGGACCAGATGCCATGATCTTAGTTTTCTGAATGTTGAGCTTTAAGCCAGCTTTTCATTCTCCTCTTTCACTTTCATCAAGAGGCTCTTTAGTTCTTCACTTTCTGTCATAAGGGTGGTGTCATCTGCATATCTGAGGTTATTGATATTTCTCCCGGCAATCTTGATTCCAGCTTGTGCTTCATCCAGCCCAGCGTTTCTCATGATGTACTCTGCATATAAGTTAAATAAGCAGAGTGACAATATATAGCCGTGATGTACTCCTTTTCCTATTTGGAACCAGTCTGTTGTTCTATGTCCAGTTATAACTATTGCTTCCTGACCTGCATACAGGTTTCTCAAGAGGCAGGTCAGGTGGTCTGGTATTCCCATCTGTTTCAGAATTTTCCACAGTTTATTGTGATCAACACAGTCAAAGGCTTTGGCATAGTCAATAAAGCAGAAATAGATGTTTTTCTGGAACTCTCTTGCTTTTTCGATGATCCAACGGATGTTGGCAATTTGATCTCTGGTTCCTCCACCTTTTCTGAAACCAGCTAAAACATCTGGAATTTCACAGTTCATGTATTGCTGAAGCCTGGCTTGGAGAATGGGACCCCAGACATAAACTAGTCCAAATTCCATAGCTGGAAAACCAAGGGCCAGATAGTGCCCAAGGCACTCCAGGACCAGGTCTAGAATTGGAATGCGAACTCTAATTTCCTAACTCTTAGCTCAATGCTTTCTTCACAATCTGATGGCACTTTCCCAGAATTAGCAGATGGTCACAATCATCTTTCACTGTTTGTACCTTCTCAAGAGCCAGGAAAGATTCTGATTCCAAAAGGCTAAAGGAAATGAAGACAGCTAGAGGTTTTTCTCTCCAGCTGCTGTGTCTGTGCCTGGCTTCCCCAAAACCAGTGGTTTCAATGGCTATAAGTCCTTCTTTCAGGAGTGAAGAAGAGGGAGAGTAGCATTAAGTCTGTAGGCACAATTTAAATTATGTAATATAAATGCATACTCTAACTTCATTCATTATTTTTCAAGCAAACCAGCTGGGCTGAGTGATCCATTCTGTGTAACCCAGTGTTCTATAGGAGTATGACCTGAACATCTCAGAGTTCCTTATTTGTTTTTAAGGGCATATTTGAATATACATATTCTCAATATAATATGAATAGATTTTCATATATATATATATGAAGGTATATGATATGAATGTGTAATCTATGATTATGATTAGTATACATGTATATATAATTTGACCTTGCCATTGTACCCTTTAGCTTCTGCATAAATGTTACCCTCTTGAAGTAATTCAGCCACCCTTTCTAAATAAGGACATCCTGAAACTTGTTTCTCCACCTCCTTTTAAACTTTGCATTTAAATTTCAACTTAAATATGTACTACTTTTAGTTTTCAATCCTTAATTGTTGTCTAATATATCTCAAAACAGCTCAGTTTTCTTCATCTCCATTGCCACAGGCTATCATCTCTGTGAGAATTTGTGAAATAGCTTTTTAATTCTACTCCCTTCCTACAATACCTTTCCCACCCAATTGTTAGAATAATCTTTTATAAAACAAATCATGCTACTTTTTTTTTTTTTTTGCTTATAATCTTTTCATACTTCCCACAGCCCATAACGTAAAGACCAGAGTCCTTAGTGTGACTAATAGGCTCCTTATGATCTGGCCCCTGCTTACCAGTTTCCTCTTGGGCACTCTGCTCCTAGATCTTTGCATTTCAGCCACATTCTTTCAATTTCTGAGAGGATTCAGCTTTTCCCTTCCCCCAGGGTCTTTGCACATGCTGTTTCAACTTCCTTAAATGCTTTCTGCTACTGCACTTTTCCTCACCCCACACACTTTCTTTGCCCAGTTAGTTTCTGCTTGTCCTTCAGTGTCCAGCTCCCTTAGGAAAGTACACCCTTAGGAAAGACGTTCTCCCCCTTTGGATGAGAGAAAGACTTTCCTTCCTCTTAGGTGCTGTGTCATATTCTCTCTTAGCAATTCATTTTCATTTTTGATATTTACCATAACTATAATTAAATAATTATGTTTAGTCATTTAATGTTTATTAACCCCAATAAAATATAAGTTCTATAAGAGCTGTTTTACCCATCACCGTCACAGTATTGGCAGGAATAAATATCTGTTGAATGGATAAATAAGAATAATTTTAAAAATCAAAGGTGTGTGTTACAAAAGGGAAAATTTAATCATGAGTTCACATTTTAAGTGAACATAATATAAATACTGAGAAACAGAACTAGACATTGCCCTAAATTAAAACACATGCACATAGAACCTCACGCTCACACACATATTCTGTATCTCTCACACACACGCGCACACACAAGATGAAAAGAGATTTGCAGGCCCAATGAGTGAGATTTTTTAGGAAGGAAGCAGAAAATATCTTAGATCAGGTGGCTGAGTCGTTGAAGACCTGGTCACCAGCCAACTGAAGGAGACACAGCCTCGTCCTAGCCAAGTACACTGGGGCTCCTCTCTCCTGGAGGGGGCTCCTCTTTCCTGGAGGGTCCTCCACACTGCCTCTCACAGACAAGAAGAGAGCGACTGAGTTTGGCTGACACTGAAAAGGCAGAGAGACAGGTAAACCTTCCTGGGACACACCAGGTTTCCTCTCCAGATTAAGCACGGTGCAGCCCCAGAGCAGCGCTGAGCTGTGGAGGGGGTGCCCAAGGACATCAGGCAGAAGCAACATGTGGGGTCTTTTGTTGTGTATCAATCAATGCCCAGCGTTAGAGCTAGGGGCGATTATAAACTTCCTTCCCTCAGCCACCACTATATATAAGCTGTCACTAGGTATTTATTGATCATCTGTAGGATATTAGAGTTAGAACAGTAGAAAAGTATATAGATAATTATTAGGAATTCACACTTAAGGAAAATACCAACTGTCTATCTTTTTGTGGTACTTGAAGTTGTTTTTCTGAACCTGTGGTAGAAGTCAGGTCAGCTGGTTGGGCAGATTTGTAGCTTCACTTTTAGTTAACAGTGAATGCTCATCCTGATTGTGCTAAGATCTGTACTACTATGTAAAAGAAAAGATTGATTATAGTGAATATTCTTGACCAGAGACAGGTAGTCATAGGAATACGGTGTATGGCTTGAAAATTTATTGTTTGCAAGTTAAAAATTAGTTAAAGGAGGTGCTCAACAGCTGATTTACAACAGAACATCCCCTCTGTGCACCATCTTACTCGCTTCTGCCAGTGTGCAATGAAACTGGTGAGAACTGGGGAGCCCTCTCTAGTAGTTCAATGCAGGAAGATGAAAAGAGATGAAGGAAAGAGGACTAGTTATTGGGAAAACCACAAGATGCCCTTTGGGGGTCTTGAAAAATGATTGGGAAGAATCTGAGTGGTGCTGGATTTTGGAGGGAATAAGGGCAAGAAAAGAAGGGGGAGGGTTGGATCAAGAAATGTATTGCTCTGGATAATGTAAGGTTTTGTTTGTTTCATTTCTCATTTTTTCTTTAAATTGATGTAATCTGAAAAAGACAAGCTAGCTAAGTTAATTTTCCCCAGTGAGTATAGATCAGCACATAGGTACCCTGTGCATGTTTATTGATGAAATGAATAGAACAGTAGAAACAGATTCTGTCTAGGATGTTGAAGAATATGTTCTAGATAATAATTCCTATTAATTGAACTATGTATTACCCATTATGCTACCTGCTTCATATTTAATCCTCATGACTACCTGCAGGTGTATGTTTTTGAGTTCACGGTTTTATAGGAAGGATGCTGAGGCTTAGAAAGGTCAAGCCACTTGTCTAAGTCACATCCAGTAGGTGGCCAAGCCAAGAGTCACACCAAGAAAAGCCTGATTCCACAGCCTATGTTCCACTCTATTTCTTAGCACAATGATTGGTACTTAATAATAGTATTCATGGAATATTAGGTATTAAATGTGCTTTTTGTGTATTACCTGAATCCTTACAATGTTATAAGCAAGATTCTATCATTATCTTCGTTCTATAGATGAAGAAACAGAGCCACAAAGAGATGAAGTAGTTTACCCAAGATGTCACAGAGGCTTTGAGTGGCTGCTTTTCTTGTCTCTTGCCTTTCTAAGCTTGGGGGAGAATCATTTTCCTATCCTCTTGCAGTTAGATAGCTTTGTGACTAGAAGGGGTCAATATGCTAAGAATAGAATTGATGTGTGTCACTTTTCTGCTGAAGCATTTAACTGCTGGCATGAGACTCATCCCAGGTGGTATGGGCATCCCAAATGGCTCAGTGGTAAAGAATCTACCTGTCAATGCTGGAAAGGTGCATTTGATCCCTGGGTCAGGAAGATCCCCTGCAGAGGGAAATGACAACCCACTCTAGTATTCTTGCTTGGAAAATTCCACGTACCTTGGAGCCTTGTCAGCTACAGTTCATGGGGTCGTAGAAGAATCGGACATGACTTAGTGACTAAACAACAACATGAGACTCTTCAGTGATCAAAAGGCTGAAGTGCATACACAGCTACAATACACTAGAATCCCCATCATTCTGGATCTCTGAGTGATTATGTGAGTATAGCTCTCTCTACCTCACAATGGAAATGTAGTATGAATGAAAAATAAATCCTCATGATTTACACCACTGAGACTTTGGTTTTGATCTCTTACAATTGCTACAGACTGAGACTGTAGCGTACCTGCCTCCCTAACTTGTATATTGAAACTTAATCCCCCGTGTGATGTTATACGAAGGTAGGGTCCTTACGAATTGATGAGGTCATGAGGGCAAAGCCCTTATGAGTAGGATTATTGCCCTTACAGAGGAGGGCTCTGTACCCCAATGAGCTCTCTTGTCCCTCTCGCCCTGTGAGGACTCAGCAAGAAGACAGCTGTTTGTAAACTAGGAAGCAGTCTCCCATCTGACGCTGAATCTGCCAGTGTCTTGAGTTTAGACTTCCCAGCCTCCAGAACTGAGACACAGTTTTTGTTTATAAGCCCCCCAGTCTATGGTATTTTTGTTATAACAGCCCAAAGAGGCTCAAACATGGTAACAAACCTAACTTAACCTGACTAATACACAGGATCAGAATTCTAGCAGGTAGTGGAGTGGAGCTTAATACCAGACAGTCTGTTTTAACACCTTTGCCTTAAATCACTACCCTATAAGTGATCAGTAAATGTTAATTGACTAAATGAATGAATAAATCATAAGAGGCCTTTGTTATTCACTCATGCTTAGTGAACAGGATCCAGCTTTGGTGGTAGTTGAATGCTTTCAATATTTCTAAGAATACCATCTCATTTTCATCTTGAAACATTGGCCAGTCTTGATATTTATAGTGAGACGAATATATCTAATTGCCACAACATTCATCTTGACTTTGTCTTTTGAAAGCTTTTAGCTAAATTAGAGCTCTCAGGGATCATTAAAATCAAAATATTTGGTTGTTTCAATTTAGTAATTTTTGACTATGTATTTAAAATAATAGTACTCCTATCAACCAAATGAAACTTTTCACAATTGGAATCTTCAATAATTAACAAAAGGCACAATCAGTTTGGAAATAAAATACAGTTCCCCACAGAAAATACCCATAGGAGCTTTCAAGTTATTTTTGAAACAGTAAATAATAAAAAAGAATAAATTTAGCAACATTTCAGAAAGTAAAATGTAGGGCAAAAGTGATTCATGTTTCAATCACCTGTTACTATTCTATTACTGTTCTCATTTTTACATTATCCTTATAGTTTTTAATGTCATTATAATATAGTTCTTTTTTATTTTAATTTTTTACTTAATATTACATCACAAATATTTTTCAAAGTTTCCTAAAACAAGAGTTCATAGTTATGTAGTCAAAGCACCATAATTTAATTTACCAGTCTCCTGTTTTTGAACATCTATTTAGATTCCCTGCTCTTTTATTAA
Source organism: Cervus canadensis (assembly GCF_019320065.1). Taxonomy (NCBI): domain Eukaryota; kingdom Metazoa; phylum Chordata; class Mammalia; order Artiodactyla; family Cervidae; genus Cervus; species Cervus canadensis. The sequence continues at coordinate 37,546,937 of NC_057396.1, forward strand.
CTTGTTAAAAACAGACAGATGCAAATAGACTTACCATGTAGTTTATTAAAGAAAACTCATGACTTTACTACGTGACATTGAGGAAGAGTCAAATTTAATTTATTTATCAATTATTATTATTTTGCAGTTTACTGGACAAGTGAAAATGCCTGATTTGATCTAACTGTCTTCAACATTGACAAGTCTTGGAAGGAGATACAGAGCCAGGATCAGATCCAGTTTTCCTGACACTTGATTGCATACTGTGTTCTCATGTCTTCAGGGTGATAGCGCGGGTTAGGGCCAAAGTGTATATTAGTCAGTTTGGGTTGCCGTAACAAAAATACGATAGACTGGGTGGCTTCAACAACAGAAATGTATTTTTTCATAGTTCTAGAGGCTGAGAGCATGGTCAGATGCTGGTGAGAACTCTCTTCCTGGCATGCAGACAGCTGCCTTCTTGCTGTGTCCTACGTGGTGAAGAGAGAGAAGGGTGGGGGAAATCTCTCTCTTTTCTTATAAGGCCATAGTCCTTTGGAATTCGACCCCAGTCTTAGTACATCATTTAACCTTAACTACCTTTTCAAGGGGCTCCCCAAGTGGTGCCAGTGGTAAAGAACCCGCCTGCCAATGCAGGAGATGCTGGAGACAAGGATTTGATCCCTCGGTTGGGAAGATCCCATAGAGGAGGGCATGGCAGCCCACTCCAGTATTCTGGCCCGGAAAATCCCATGGATGGAGAAGACTGGCAGGCTATGGTCCATAAGGTGGCAGAGTTAGGCACAACTGAAGTGACTTCACATGCATACACCTTTTTAAGACTCTACCCAGGTATAGTCACATTGGGGGTAAGGGCTTCAGAATATTAATTTGGGTAAAGAGAAAGTGAAAGTGTTAGTTGCTCATTTGTGTCCGACTCTTTGTGACCCCGCGGACTTTGCCTACCATGCTCCTCTCTATCCATGGAATTCTCCAGGCAAGAATACTGGAGTGGGTAGCCATTCCCTTCTCCAGGGGATCTTCCTGATCCAGGGATGGAACCCGGGTCTCCTGCATTGTAGGTGAATTCTTCACTGTCTGAGCCACCAGGAAGCCCATTGATTTGGTGAGGGGGAGGGGATTACCCAATTCAGTTCATAGTAGAGTGTCATTAAGGAGACATAGAGAAAGAGAATAGCCAAAGAGAATGAGACTCGATTCGCGTTTCACAGGTTTCTAACCTTTAATCGCTTGTTTTTCCGGAGGACTCCACTCACATTTTCTTCTTTCTGGTGACAGTTGCTAAGCTATCTAGTTTCCCTCTGGGCCTTAGTACAGGGAGTACAGATCCCTGGGCCCATCTCAATAACTGGAGTGAGCCCTCTAATTGGAATAATTTTTAAAAATTTATTTATTTTAATTGGAGGCTAATTACTTTACAATATTGTGGTGGTGGTTTTTGCCTTCTTCCCCTTTTTTCCTTGATCTTTTCCCCATTACTCTTTGTGCTTTTATGTTAGCCCATTTATATTTCTTTTTCAAGAAGATATAAAGCAGAAATTAAGGAACTAGACCATGATTCCCTTCACTAGCTTCTTTTTTATACTATCATTTTATAGAGGTACTATTTATATTTTTTTCACTGGAACATAGTGTACTTAGTAACATGGAAACAGGGACTAAATAATATTTCCTTCCTACAGGGATTTAATATTTTTCCCATATAATATTTATTACTCTGCATCTGAGGTTTTTATCTTTTTTATCATTTAAATAATCTTAAAGACTGATTATTTTTATCAAAGTTAAGACATCTTCGAGTGAGAAACCAACATGCATGTAATCAATTTGCTGAAAAAGAGTGTTGAACTAGGTTAAGTTGTAAGGTCCTGAGAATACCAGATTATAATGACAGTACCTTCTTAACCATGACCATAATGGTTAAAATTTAATGCAACATTAATGGTGAAGTATGGCTCTTCTAATGGTCCCTGCTCCTGCTCTGTGAAAGTTAAGGTTGGATTTATGCTATCAACAGGAATCTGTATGCATGGAATTATGCAGCTTAGCTTTTAAATATCCCCAGCATATAAAAAGGCCATTTGCTCTGCTTTATGTTTTCATGTATTTATTAGTTTGTAATAATAACCATGACCTCCAGAGGCTGAACATTTTCTGGAGCTAATGATCTGTCAAGGTTAGAGGCCCATAGCTTCATGCTGAGGCCATTAATCAGCCTACCAGCCCTTAACTTTCAGGCAACACCCTCTTTCCATCAGTCACTGTGATTCAAGTCCTGCAAGCCAGAGCATGGGGTTTGGAAAGCCAACACTGGGGGCTGGCTTTGCTGAATACCACAAGACACAGTTCTTCTACCCATGCAAACTGGGGTCAGGAACGTCATACCACAGAGGCCATGGACTCTATGATTGCTACTCTTCAAAGGCCTTGAGCCTGTCTCACAAAAGGTCAGAATATGGAACTGATCATTGTTAACTCCCTTTTCAAGCCACTGGTCAAGCAGTATTAAAAATACTTCAAACTGTTTTCTTATAATTGAACTGGGCACAGGTTTGCACAGGTTTGATCCCGGGTTGAGGAACTATGATCCTGCATGCCATACAACATGGCCTAAAAAAAAAAAAATTAAGATAAAATAAATAGATAAAAACTATGATGTATTGTGTAAACAGAAAAACCACAAATGAGCCAAATATTCCATTTTTAAAAATATTAAGAATTTTTATTTATTTATTTTTGACTGTGCTGGATCTTCGTTGCTGCATGGGCTTTTCTTTAGTTGTGGTGTGCAGGCTTGTCAGTGCAGTGGCATCTCTTGTTATGGAGTACAGGCTTTAGGGCACGTGGGCTTCAGTAGTTGAGGCTCCTGGGCTCAATAGTTGTGGCCCATGTGCTTAGCGTGACTGAACAACAACAGGCTTAGTTGCTCTGCACCATGTGGGATCTTCCTGGATTAGGGATTGGACCTGTGTCTGCTGCATCCGCAGGAGGATTCTTTACCACTGACCCACCAGGGAAGACCTCCATTGTTTTTCTTACAACACTGTTATGATGAACTGAACTCTAGGGTGGGTTATCTGTTGGTAGAACAAGCTTCTACATCTCTCTTTCTGGAAAGGCTCAGAACACTGAAGCTCAGAAAACCAGAGGACATTTCCTCTTGAGGCTGCTCCCCCTAATTCCAGCTCAACCCTCACTGCATCTTTAGAGAGTCCATCCTTCATGACCTCTCTGTAGCTTGTTGATCTCTTCTTCCTTCTGGACACTGCTGTTCTTTCATTCAACAAGAATTCACTGGGCACCTACAAGACACCAAGCACTAGTCCTTCCATTTGGCTTCTGGGCCATCTTTCTTTCTTAGTTCTCATACTTCTCTCTACCTTCCCTGTTTCCTCTCTCTTCATCCTTGGTGTTGTCCAGGGTTCTTGTTTGTCCTTCTTCCTTCTTGATTTTTTGTGGCAGTGTTTTGAGATACATTTATATCATAAAAATCACCCATTTTAAGTGTACAGTTTGATGAGCTTGGATAAATGCACACAGTTGTACAACCACTATCACAATAAAGTTTAGGAACAGTTTCATCATTCCCCCAAGTTCTTTCCTGCTCCATCTCTAGCTCTAAAGTCACCGATGTGCTTCTTGTTGCTATTATTTTGTATTTTCTAGAATTCCATATAAATGGAATTATTGAAAATGTTCTCTTTTGGGTCTGATTTCTTTCACTTAGCATGATGTTTTTGAGATTTATCCATGTTAATGAGTGTATCAGTAGTTTGTTCCTTTTTATTGCTCAGTAGTATCCCATTGTATGGACTTACAACTTTCTGTTTTATCCATAGGTCTTAAACTTTTAACCCATGCTGTTCTTCAGTCTCCCAGTTTGTAAAGTGGGCACAATACTGGCAATTTATTTAGAACAGAGTCTGGTACCTATTAAGCTCTGTTAGCTCATATTATTATATTTATCTACTCACCAGTGGTACAAATGTTTTATCATAAGGGGCTCACACCAAAAACTTTCAGAGCAGAGTTTGACTGCCTGTTTGTCAGTATAGTACCGATGGTGGGGCTCTCGAACCCTTTCTGCTGGGCCTGGAGGCAGAAGGGGAGGCCAGGGAGTATCTGGGGAGTGGGGGTAACACTGGAGAGGGGAGTACTGCAGGTTGGGGGGGGATAGGGCAGGGATGAGTGCAAGAGCAGGACAGCAGGGTGAGTAGGGGAAGGGGAGTCAGGTTGCTCGGACTTGGGGACAGAGTTTGGGATGGGCATGGCAGGAGACCTCTGGTCCTGGGTCCTTTGGCTCAGCCTCTTCCCCTTACCCAGTGTGTGTCCCCTGGGTGAAGTCAGAACTCCAAGGTGCTTCCTGAACTAGTGTGTTCCTTTATCCCTAGAAAGCCTGGTTCGGGTAAGCGAGAAGGGCATGGCCACAGGCTGTCAGACCCAACTTTGCCCCTCTAACCCTTCCCCTTGGTTTTAGGGCTAGTGAGCCCAGGCCATTGGCTGGCCCCGATGAGCAGAAAATCTAAGACAACCAAATACTGTGCTGCGATTCCCTGCTCTCTGGCCAAGGAAGAGGTGGTAGACCAGCACTCTGTCACAGCTTGTTGATACACAGCAAAGAAGGGAAGTATCTCTTAACTGTGGTGGGTGTTCAGTTTTTAAAAAACGTCTTTATTAAAATATCAAGAGGAAAAGATAGGGTTGTATCCACTCCTAGGCCACTTTAAATACACAGAAAGTATTTAGATTTCAAAACCATCCTCCAGTGGAAAGAGCACTGAGTCAGGAGTCAAGGCAGTCCACACTCTCAGAAGTAGGGTCCCTTTGTTACCTCAAACACGTCAGGTAACTTTCTGGGCTTCCCCCATTGTGTCAGCTGTAGAATGGATCATCTCCAAGACTTTTCAGTTCTGTGATTTTACAAAAGGCAGTCTAGTAGTGCTGGACAGCTTCAGTTTGTGTACCCTTAATCACATGTGATGGCTGCAAACCTCCCACTCCTTTGGCAGCAGTTACTGTGGCAAAGAGATTTCGAGGTGTTCGGGCCAGTGTGGTGGCAAGACTTGCTCTCTGTTCAGGAGTTCTCGTTGGCGGGGACTGGAGAAGCCCATTCCTGACCTCAGAGTCAGGGAGAATGGATCCTAGAATGTAGTATCCCAGGATCTAAGCAGAGGAAAAAGGAGGAGGCTGTGTTTTGAGAAGCAGGGAGGGCTCTCAGACTGGGAAGAAAGGACAGAGTGTGTAAAAGAGCCAGGCTGGTGTGGTGAGGGTGTCACTGGGCCTAGTGATGCAAGTATGTGATGTACTTCCGTGGTTCCAGGGAACAGACAAGTATTCTGACAATGATCAACAACTATTCTGAGGCCAGGTCAAATACGTCTTTGTGAGGGTCCCCTACTCCCAACCAGGGTTCTAGCATGGATGACTAATACAAGCCCACCTCATCAGAAAGCCCTGTGTACCTGCGATTTGCCTGAAAGATAGATGACAAGGGTCAGGCAATAATGTGTGGACTCTTTCAGGGCTGGACCTTATTCATTTGTTTCTCCGAAAGTCCCTAGCAGAGAGCCACACACATAGCAAAGTCTCATCTGTATTTTTAAATTGAGTTCTAGAGTCATCGAATAAAAAGCATGGTGAACTCTCCCCCACCTGCCTCACAATGACCCCTCTCCAAAACAAACAAACAAAAAAACCCCCAAATAAACAAAACCCAAAATGAAAAACCAAACCAAACTTTGGTAGTTACAAAAGAAGCCCTATTCCTGTTCAGATGACACTTGCTGTCTTTAGATTTAACATAGACAAAGATTCTCATTCCATATTTAGGCCATTCCTGCAATACCGAGTTCCATTCTGGGCAACACTTTTGAAGAGGGACTTTATTGAGAGCTGCGGCATGTCCAAGAGATGATGAGCAAGATGATTAGCTGCTTATATATCATGTCCTAGGAGGAGCACTTGGGCATATGCAAACTGCAGGGGCATTGCACTCAGTGGGGAAGTGACAGCTGCCTTCAAACGAAGTGAAAGGCTGCCCGGAGGAGAAGGACTTCTTTCATATTTCTCAAGTGGGGAAAGCTGTAGGGGGCTAATTTGGGCTAGCATGACTGAAAACCTTTAATGATTCGAGCAGTCCAGAAATGGAAGGAGCTGCTCCAGGAGGTCTTGATTTACAACCAGGGGAGATGTTTACTTAGAGACTGGAGTCCGTGTGTGGGGGTTATTATAGGAGAATGGAGGCAGAGGCTGGAAAATTAGGAGAAAAAGACTTTTAAGGTGACTTTCGGACACTTGATTCTATGTGTTAAGTTCTGGTTAAGAATATCTAATTTCAATTGATTGACTAAAGATCTTTTCATGTTTCCAAGGCATGGAAGCTGGGGACTGGCAAGTATGAACAATTGGAGTACAGGTGGGGAGACTAAAGAACCATGAATGGGAGGATGATTGGGTGAAAAAGAACCCAAGAAAGAGATTGCCTTAACTCTCTTCACAGGGTTTTGTTTATTTTCTTCTGGAATTAATTCTGTTTATGGAGCAGTGCCATGTGACTTAGTGAGTATGTCAATTCTTAGCCTGTTCTCTCTCCTCTTCCTACCAGGCCCTTTCTGTAAACCACACTCTATTTACATGTTGCCAACCCCATGACAGGCAGGCCTGGTGTGCTAGAGTGAATGGGGTCGCAGAGTCGGACATGACTGGGAGACCCAACAACAGCAACCTCATGAGTTGGAGGGGAAGATTTAAAGATGAGATGATGAGCAGTTTAAACTGACCAGGGGAATCTAGACCTGTGTTCTATATTTATTACTTCTCTGTTATTGTGTTGGTCAAGGGGTAGAGGTTAGATTCGCATACCCACTGTGCTTCTCTTGACTTGTCTTTTAGGTGGATTTGTCAGCCTTATTTGATTGGAGCCCAACTTCATAGCCTGGGATTTATCTTCACATAATACAGTGTGCTAAAGACAAGGTTTTTCTGCATGCAACCACTGCCTAATGGGCCAGACATTTCTCCCACTTGATTTACAGTGGAGCTGCATCTGGTTAGCATCCTTTCTCATTTACTGCTCTAGGATGTGAAATATTTTGAAAGCAGAAACACACTATAGCAGTGTAAATTGCTATAATGGATAATATGCAGTTCTTTGGGGGAAGTTTATGTAGATACTTTCAATACCTTAGCAGCAGAACATGGCTTTTTTGGTTTTATGATACAGTGTTAGATGGATAGAGCTTGTTACTATGTATTGGCACTGTTAAGTTTTGGTGACTTGAAATGTCTATAGTTTTAAAATGATTTTTCTCCTAGATGTAGATGAAGTTTCATCGTTGATCCTTTGCTTTTGTTTTTTCACTGAAATTAAAAAATATATTTTTATATTGGATTATAGCTGATTAACAATGTTGTGATAGTTTCAGGTGGACAGCAAAGGGACTCAGCAGTACTTCTACAGGTAGCCATTCTCCCACAAAGTCCCCTCCCATCCAGGCTGCCATATAACTCTGAGCAGAGTTCCCTGTGCTATACAATAAGATGGTTATCCATTTTAAATATAGCAATGTGTGGATATCGATTTCAAACTCCCTAACTGTCCCTTCTCCCCATCATTCCCCTCTGGCAACCGTTAAGTTCATTCTTTAAGTCTGTGCATCTTGTTTCTGTTTTGTAAATAAGTTTTATCCTTAAAAAAAAAATCAAAACATCACATACTACGTTGATAAACCTTATCAAAACAGAAACAAACATTCCCTTCTTTAAACTTCACTAGGTTGTCAAGTTGACAACAGAAACTTTCTTTTCCCTTCTTTTCTCAGCACTTTGGAGAGCACATGCTTAGGAAATTAACCATTTCTACCTAACGTACATCAATGCACTGCCCCTTATAGCTTTATCACCTTACTGTGTTGCTAGATGTACCCAATATGACTAAGGTGTGTACTCAGTTGCTCAGTTGTGTCTGACACTTTGCGAGCGCATGGACTGTAGCCTGTCAGGCTTCTCTGTCCTTGTAATTTTCCAAGCAAGAAAATTGGAGTGGATTGCCATTTCCTTTCCCAAAGGATCTTCCCGATCCAAGGATCAAACCCGCATTTCTTATACCTCCTGCCTTGGCAGGTGGATTATTTTACCACTGTGCCACCTAATACTGGGCTTTCCCAGGTGGCTCAGCAGTAAAGAATCCACCTGCCAATGTGTGAGACATGGTTTCAATGCCTGGGTCTAGGATATCCCCTGGAGAAGGAAATGGCAACCCACTCCAGTATTCTTGTCTGGAAAATCCCATGAATAGAGGAGCCTGGTGGGCTACAGTTCATGGGGTCGCAAAAGTCGGACACAACTGAGCATGCAAGCATGCACCTAATACTACATATATTGCAATCAAATTACTGTAATGCATATTATATATAATATCACTAAGAGAATACTAATGACTTACTTTTAGATATAATTATATTTAGCCCTGAAGCAGGAAGGAAGAAGGCAAGGTACAACCTTTAAAAGAATGACATAGCCTAAGGACAGGACATAAATTGATTAGAACCAACTAGGTTCTAAGATGATGGATGGAACCAACTAGGTTCCAAGATGATGGATGAGTTGACTTCAATTAGACCTTGATCCTCAATTTATGCTCTCTGTAACACATCAGCAAGTTAAATCACACACCCAGGTGTGCCATGACAGTTCCAAGGCCGATCACGAAAGACCAAAAATGGGCTGTGGCCCAATTCCTGGAAATCTCCATCCCTCCCCCCAAAGAGTTGGAATAATCCTCCCACTCATTAGCTTGTGAAATTACCCAGCCCATAAACATTAACAACACTACATTTTGAGGCCCCACTCACCCTCTGAGATGGCCCACATTCTCTCTGTGGAGTGTGTTTCTCTTCAAATAAATCCTCTTCTTATCTATCACTTTGTCTCCCACTGAATTCTTTCTGTTATGAGCCATCAATAACCTGAGCTTCATTAGGTCCTGAAAACAGGTGTGTGATCTCAGTTGGAGATCTCATGGGTCTTGGCCATGTTTGACACTCAGCCACTTGGGTTCAAGTCCCAATCTGAGATGAACAGATTCAGTCTTACCACCTATTATGTATTTGCTCATTTAGTGCTGATTTTTTTCTTTTCAAGGACCTTTATCTCCCCTTCCCTAACAAACCTCATTGAGGTATGACCATAGATAATACCTAGCTTAGGTCTGTGTACATACAGTGATCACTTAAATTGTTTATTACATGAATGAATGGAGTTACTGTTGTCTGTCTTATTTTAAGTATCATCAGTTGTAACCAGATGAGAACCAGTGTGAAAACTGGTGACTATAAAGGAAAATTCAGAACAAGTTATCATTGCAGAAAAGATACAGCTAGAAAATAAAATAAGACATGGAAGATGCCCATGAATCATCAAAATATGTTTCAGCTGTGTAAGGAAAAATGAATATACGATGCTACATTCAGGAAATCTGAAGGTTTTGAAAAACGTCTCTAGCATTTCCTATGCCTTGTCTTGTAAAAAGAGTAAAACTCCTAGAAATAAACATTTTAAATATGCCAAAAAGGATCTAGGCAACATCAAACTAACAAAAGATTGTATTTTATCAGGATCCAACCTTTTTTCTCATCTTTATCCTTGTCTCTTGTTGACAAGAAAACAAAGAAGAGGAAAACACATTCTGAAAGTCTTAGCCAAGACTCATTGTTACGCATAACTTGTAAAAGCTTTCATAGAAATCTCATCTCTCCGCCCAAAAGTGAAATCAAGACAAAGCCAAAAGACCTGGGCAAATGTTTATCTGTTTGTCTTTCCAGAAGAACATAGTCACCACCAGGTAGCCAGTACTTCTAGAGATAATTGCGATGAAGATCTTAAAACTGCCTCATACTGTTTTGATAACGGGATCCTCAGTTCAGTTCAGTTCAGTCATTCAGTCGTGTCTGACTCTTTGCGACCCCATGAATCGCAGCATGCCAGGCCTCCCTGTCCATCACCAACTCCTGGAGTTTACTCAAACTCATGTCCATCGAGTTGGTGATGCCATCTAGCCATCTCATCCTCTGTCCTAGCAGATTCCAAAAAGCAGAAAAGGCACACAAGGAAATCATTGTTGGATTTGTATTAGGAGTTGCCATCTCTGAAATAAACAGCTGTCCTCATAGCATAGAGCTTCCTTTGTCATCCAATCCATTTGTGCTGGAATTGAAAACATGTAACTCAAAAGATGAATTTTGGGTGGAGAGCCTGAAAGAAAAGAGGGCTTCTCAAGTTCTAAAAAAACAGGCAGCAGTTTTGATCACAGTCAAAAGATTTTTCTAACTCAAAAGACTTAAACGTTTCTTTTTGGACTTGGTCCCAGCAGTCACTGGAGTTACTTGTCTTTAACAACTCCTCAGCATATCAGAGACAGCAATAGAAAAGGGAATCAGCATTTTGTATAGAAATTGGGCAGAGATCTTCACAAGGAAAAACAGTTCAAATTAGAGCCATCTCACCCAGAGGAACTTAAAATCCTCCAAGAGAATCAGAAGTCTTGTAGGCATCCAACATCCAAGAGAAGGCCAGTCAAAACAAATATTTTCTTTTTTAAAAATTAATTAACTAATTTTAATTAGAGGCTAATTACTTTACTGTATTGTGGTGGTTTTTGCCATACATCGACATGAATCAGCCACGGGTGTACATGTGTCCCCATCCTGAATCTCCTTCCCATTTCCCTCCCTGCCCCATCCCTCTGGGTTGTCCCAGAGCACCAGCTTTGAGTGCCCTGCTTCATGCATTGAACTTGCACTGGTCATCTATTTTACATATGGTAATACACATGTTTCAGTGCTATTCTCTCAAATCATCTCACCCTCGCCTTCTCCCACATAGTCCAAAAGTATTCTTTACATCTGTATGTCTTTTGCTGTCTTGCATATAGGGTTGTCATTACTGTCTTTCTAAATTCTATATATATATGCATTAATATACTGTATTGGTGTTTCTTTTTCCAATTTACTTCTCTCTGTATAATAGATTTCAGTTTCATCACTTCATTAGAACTGACTCAAATGCAGAACAAAGATTTTCTTTAGTTCCTGAGCCATAGTTATCTCCTTGCTCTTCAGAAAGAAAGTAGGTTTAGATGGACAGACACTGGATTTGTTTGACTAGAAGAAGCAAATCTTGGCTAAAAGGATCTGGGAGTGTATTTTGTAACATGCTAGATGCTAGTGATGGAGTTCATATGACTCTTAAAAAACATTTAGGAGACTCTGAGCCTTAAAGAAGTCAGTAATGAGGACTCAGGTATAGTGACTGAAGTTCTCAGTGATTATAGCCAGTTGGGAAAAAATGTTTGCAACAAGTTACAAGAAACAGATGAGATAAAAATGCATTCAGACAAAATCGAATTCATTCTTTTTTCTTGAAAAGTGAGCAGTTTTATTCCTGATGATCCTTTAGTGAGAATAGAAATTGAGATAAAGAGAAATGTTTAAACCCAGAAATTATCTAGGAACCTGAGCTAATCCTGGTGGGCTTCCCTGAGGGCTCAGATGGTAAAGAATCTGCCTGCAATGCGGGAGACCTGGGTCAGGAAGATCTGCTGGAGAAGGAAATGGCTACCCACTCCAGTATTCTTGCCTGGAGAATCCCATGGATAGAGGAGCCTGACAGGCTACAATCTATGGGGTTGCAGAGTCGGGCATGACTGAGTGACTAACACTTTCATGAACTAATCCAAAATGCAAAGCAGTTTTTCAGTTTTTATGCTTATGGTATTTTTGTACTGTGAAAATAAAAAATTTTTATGATATACACACATGCATGTACCTATATATGTAATTTTGAATTTTAACATTTTTTGTTGTTGTTGTTCTAAGCTGAAGAAAATCGGTTCTAGAAACAGGGAAACAGCAATTTCTTAGGATATTAGCTCTGACTTATCAGCAAATTTAGATAAGGCAATGTCAACTGAACTCCATTTTGAATAAGATTAGAAAATAGTAATGTTACTTGCCTGCTTTCCCAGGAAAAAAGTTTGCTTTTTTTAAAATGTAATAATCCCCAGTGTGACTGTTTATTTCTAGGAGACAATTAAATGAATAGTAAAAAGTTATTCATTGATGGCTTACAAAGAGAGATTTTGGCAAATGTAAAAATGACCATATTTTATTTTTTCCAAAAGTTTCGGTATCTTGTAGACACCCTGGGTTTAGGTTTCCTTACCATGTGAGAAATAGATATTTAATCAAAATCTAGAGTTTGACCCTTAGCTATTGAATTAAATACTATGTTTATTTGAAAGCATTATGCAGTTTAGAAATATGAGCACTTTCAGACAAATAGATGGTTGCATAGATTGATGATTACATTGCCTAGGCTTTTTTTTTTTGCTATTGTTTAAGAAGTAAAATTTATGTTACTCCAAATAGTTCTTTAAAGATTTAAAACTCACTGTTTGGGAAAGTGGTATCTTAAATATTATGTGTACATTATTCATGTGTTATAATAAACAATATTTTTACAGCTACCTTTGACAACTGTGAGAGTAGATATATCATTGTACATAGTCTTAACTGTTATGGGGAAGTTATTATTTTTTTAAATGTTGTTTTTATTTTTTCCATAATATATAATACTTTTCTGTTTACATTCATAAACACTAAGACAGTTTAGAGGGGTGCACAAATGTTCTTTTTGTGAGCTCACTGGAAAACTGACTAAAGCACTTTCCGTTTATAGAATGTATTACTTGTCAGATGTTTTTGGCTCTTAATACAGTTTAGAAGCGACTCTGATTACGCTAAACACTCATTTCTAAAAATTTGATAATGACTCTAGTTGTCACACCTCCTTTGAAGTGAAGCTTCTGAAAGAGATACAGTTATGAGTCTTTCCTTTTCTTTTCTTCTACAGTCATTTCAAGGTAGCACTTACTATGCCTGGATTTCCACTTGTTCACGTGGGCTTTGAGTCCTTTGGCCTATACGAAAAATGAAAAGCTGCAAGAACACTTTTGGTGGGAGTGCTTGGCTATGTGTGCAAGTGCTATGAACACCAGGCAGTGGCATCCACAGGCTCTTCCTATGCGGTATGGATGACTGGCCAGCGTGTCAGCCAGAAGCAAGAGTGAGGCTGCACCCTGAGAGGCCCCTCTTGGACGTGTCGGGTAGGTCTTATCCCTCCTGTTTATTTTGCTGGCAGAAGCTTGCTAAATAGCATTTGAGGAGGAGGTGATCTTTTCCTTCTGAGAAACTGTATCATCCCCTACAAATTGTCCCCTGGATTGGCATAGCCATAGACCCAAACTAGAAAATAAAAGAGAAGGATGGGGCAAAAAAGGTATGAAGCTAATAGGCGTAAGAATGTACCATGTGTCTGAATAAAAGTAAGGTCTCCTGGGGATTGCTTTTTTTCTTTTCTTTTGAGAAGAAAAGTTGAGTCTTAGCCTTTCAGAAAAGAAGATGGGGTGTGAGATAATGGTCACATCCCAGGTCTCAGGTGAGTCTCTGGGACGGCAGCCAAGTGTGGGTTCTCGGCTTCTTGCAGGACAGAATTCAAGAGTGAGCATAGCAAAGAGAAAGAAGGTTTATTCAGGGAGATACACACTCCATAGACAGAGTGCAGGCCATCTTGGAAGTCGAGAGAGGCACCAGGGTATGGGGTTGTCAGTTTTTATAGGGGCAGGTAATTTCATAGGCTAATGAGTGAGAGGAGTATTCCAGCTATTTTGGGGAAAGGGTGGGGATTTCCAGGGATTGCGCCACTGCCGACTTTTTGACCATTTATAGTCGGCCTTGGACTGTCATGGCACCTCTGGGTATGTCGTTTAGCTTGCTCATGTGAGAGTATACTTAGGTTCAAGGTTTAGTGGAAGCTAAATGATCCACTAGCTTGAGCCCAGTTGGTTCTAATCAATTTATATCCTGTCCTTGGGCTATGTTATTCTTTTAAAGGTTGTCTGCCCCCTTCCTGTCTCACTGGAAAGTGGTCTTACTTTTATTTAGTTTGGACAAAGCAAAGTTTCAGTGCAGAATGGCCTGCAGGTCCTGAGTGTCATCAATTAGTTTAGGAAGGTCATAGCTGCAGCCCTTGATGATCTAGGACTATTTGGGGGAGAAGCAGAGTTGGGGGAGATGCGGAGAGAGGGTGTGGATGTCACAAGAATCACCCCTTGCTCAATTCTGTGTCTACCCAGAGGACCCCTTCTGTGTGAGATGGCCCTTCTCCTTGCTGGCAGTGCCACAGGAAACTCCACTTACATGGCCTTTTATCGGAGTATTTCTTTCAGTTCAGTTCAGTCGCTCAGTCATGGGTGACTCTTTGCGACCCCATGGACTGGAGCACGCCAGGCCTCCCTGTCCATCACCATCTCCCAGAGCTTGCTCAAACTCATATCCATCGAGTCGGTGATGCCATTCAACCATCTCATCCTCTGTCATCCCCTTCTCCTCCTGCCTTCAATCTTTCCCAGCATCAGGGTCTTTTCCAATGAGTCAGTTCGTTTCATCAGGTGGCCAAAGTATTGGAGTTTCAGCTTCAGCATTAGTCCTTCCAATGAATATTCAGGACTGGTTTCCTTTATGATTGACTGGTTTGATCTCCTTGCAGTCCAAGGGACTCTCAAGAGTCTTCTCCAACACCGCAGTTCAAAAGCATCAATTCTTCAGCACTCAGCTTTCTTTATAGTCCAACTCTTACATCCATACATGACTACAGGAAAACCATAGCTTTGACTAGATGGACTTTTGTCTGCAAAATAATGTCTCTCCTTTTTAATATACTGTCTAGGCTGGTCATAGCTTTTCTTCCAAGGAGCAAGCGGCTTTTAATTTCATGGCTGCAGTCACCATCTGCAGTGATTTTGGAGCCCAAGAAAATAAAGTCTGTCACTGTTTCCATTGATTCACCATCTTTGCCATGAAGTGATGGGACCACGTGCCATGATCTTCATTTTTTGAATGTTGAGTTTTAAGCCAGCCTTTTCACTCTCCTCTTTCACTTTCATCAAGAGGCTCTTTAATTCCTCTTCGCTTTCTGCCATAAGGGTGGTGTCATCTGCATATCTGAGGTTATTGATATTTCTCCCAGCAATCTTGATTCCAGCTGGTGCTTCATCCAGCCCGGCATTTCTCATGATGTACTCTGCATGTAAGTTAAATAAGCAGGGTGACAATATACAGCCTTGATGTACTCCTTTCCCAATTTGGAAACAGTCCGTTGTTCCATGTCCAGTTTTAACTGTTTCTTAAACTGCATACAGATTTCTCTGGATCTCTATTTCATTGGATCTCACTTTATGAAAGTCATGTATGCATATAATAAAAAGTCAAATGATATAAAAATATATGCAGGGAAAGTAATTCTTCCTATCACTTTTTTTGGCTGCACCACACAGCATGTGGAATCTTCGTTCCCTGACCAGGGATCAAACCTGTGCCTCTTGCATTGGAAGCTCAGAGTCTTAACTATTGGACCACCGGGGAAATCTCTCTCTCTTTTTCCTTTTTTTGGCAGAGAAAAGTATATCGCAGGGCCAAGCAAGGAGAACGAGTGACTAGTGCTCAAAAACCTGACTCCCCAGTGGTTTTATTTTATAGGCAAAATTTGAGGTGAGGGCTGCAGAATGTGTGATTTTCTTCTGATTGGTTGGTGGTGAGATAACAAGGTAGTACTCCAGAAATCCTCTGCTCAGCCTGAAGTCATCTCCACCTGGGGGCCTTAGTTCTGCAGAAGAAGTCAAAGGTATTGTTATATATATGTTCCTTGAAGAGGAGCCAGGATTCTGCTCTGAGACTACATTCTAGTTTCTTGACTGTTCCCGCCCTGTTTCTGTATCTCCTCCCTTCCCTTATTAGCAACTCTTTGAATCTGCCCTCTGATACTCAGGGAAGGTCAAGGAGGCCTAATGAAACCTATTTCCTGCAAGCAAGAAATGGGGGACACTTGTACCCAGGAGGGCCCCATGGGGGTGCTGCTTGGTTTTAGTATCACACTGTTTTGGTTTTTCACCACTTATTGCCGCCTCCATTTCAATCTGCCTCTCCTCTTTTTTTTCTGACTTCTAAATGTTTGAATGTCTCCAAGCTCAGTCTTGACCTCTCCTCTGCTCTTATTCACTAAGACGTCTCATTCAGTCCCGTGGCTTTAAATACCATCTGTAGGCTGATCATTCTGAAATGTACATTTCTATCTTCAGATTCTCTCCTGAATTCCAGACTTGTATTTCCAGCTGCCTACATAGCATTTTTCCTTTGGGTCTCTAAAAGAAATCTCAAACTCAACATGTTGAAAACCCAGCTCTTGATTTCTTCTTGTCAAACTGCTCTGTCACAGTCTTCTGTATTCTTGCCCAAGCAAAAAATATAGTCATTTTTGATTCTTACTTTCTTGCCTTCCACATTTAATCTATCAGAACAAATCTTTAATTCATTCTCTTTTCTCCAAGCCACCATCATTTCTCAATGAAAAACTACAAAATTTCCTTACTTTCATATTTGTCCTGCCTATATTTTCGATATAGAAGCCAGAGTGATTACTTAGCAACTTAAATTAGGTAAGAATACTCTCTTGATTGGCTCCAGTGGTAAAGAACCCACCTGCCAATGCAGGAGAATTAAGAGGGTTCAATCCCTGGGTCGGGAAGATCCCCGGAGGAGGGCATGGCAATCCTCTTCAGTATTCTTGCGTGGAGAATCCCATGGACAAAGGAGCCTGGAGGGTTCATAGAGTCGCAAAGACTCGAACACGACTGAAGTGACTTGGCATGCATTCATGCTGCACTTCCTTGATTAAAATCATCTACCTATCATGAGAAGTGTCAGCTTCCCTTGATATTTCATTACCTAAATTTCTTAACCTTACTTTTAAAGTCCTATGTTGTCTACTTCTCCGATACCTTTTTATTTCCGTTTCTCCTTTGCCCATTCTGTTCCAGCTGCACTAGCTTGCTTTGGATTCTTCCAACTCAGTAAGCGAATTCTTTCCCTTGACTTTTCATGTGGTCTTAGAAAGTCTAAATGGCCTCTCTTCACAGAGGTTTCCCTGATCACTCATTCTAAAGGTGCCTATCATATCACCTTATTTTAATTGTCTGTATAACATTTTTATCTACCAGATAATTTTATGTTGATTGGCATTATCTGTCCCAACTAGAAAGTGATCGGAAACCTTGTTTTGTTCATTCTTGTGTCTCCTGCATAATTTGGCGTAATACTCATGAGTCATCCACAAGACCCTAGATATGTAAGTGGGAGGTACACTAGAAGAGGTTAGTGATGTCATCAGCTGAAACTTTATGTAACACTTCCCTAATGCTACTGATTTATCTTGCAAGTATTTCTCTGTTCCAGTGTTTTCCCTCCATCATCAAAAAGATGGCAAAGGCAAAAAGGTGTCATCGTCTCTTTCCAGGATTAGTTGTACAGTTTCTCAGCACATCCCCCTGTGTTCCATCTGTCCCCTCCAATCCATTCTTCACCTCAATTTCCAAGACCTAAGTCTGATCTGTTACTCTTCTGTTTGAAACTCTTCTGAGGCTCCCAATTATCTGCAAGATAGTAATTTGCCTAACGCAGAATATGAAGGCAACTCCTCTCTCCTGGCACCACGTTTTATGCCCCAGGAACACCCAGGTGCTTGTCAGTCAGTCAGTTCAGTCACTCAGTCGTGTCCAACTCTTTGCAACCCTGTGAATCGCAGCACACCAGGCCTCCCTGTCCATCACCAACTCCAGGAGTTTACTCAAACTTATGCCCATCGAGTCAGTGATGCCATCCAGCCATCTCATCCTCTGTCGTCCCCTTCTCCTCCTGCCCTCAATCCCTCCCAGCATCAGGGTCTTTTCCAGTGAGTCAGGTCTTCACATCAGGTGGCCAAAGTACTGGAGTTTCAGCTTCAGCATCAGTCCTTCCAGTGAACACCCAGAACTGATCTCCTTTAGGATGGACTGGTTGGATCTCCTTGCAGTCCAAGGGACTCTCAAGAGTCTTCTCCAAGCTTGTAGGTCCCTGTAAATACCTTGCTTTTCTTCACCTCTCTGGCTTTGCTGTTGCTTTCCACTCCACCTTGGAATGTCTGACACTTAGAAGCTGTGTGACCTTGGGACATTACTTATCATTCTGAACCTTAGTTTCCTAATAATCATAATCTTTGACCAGGACAGCATGAGGATCAGTTGGTGTAAAATATAGACAATAAAGTACACGTCTGGTGTATAGTGTACGCTCAAGAGAAAAAAAAAAAGGCTAAGATCATGCATCTAGTCCCATCACTTCATGGCAAATAGAAGGGGAAAAAGTGGAAACAGTGACAGATTTTAATTTCTTGGGCTCCAAAATCACTGCAGATGTTGACTGCAGCCATGAAACTAAAAGACGCTCCTTGGAAGAAAAGCTATGACAAACCTAGACAGCATATTAAAAAGCAGAGACACTTTGCCAAAAAGTTCCGTGTAGTCAAAACTATGGTTTTTCTAGTAATCATGCATGGATGTGAGAGTTGGACCATAAAGAAAGCTGAGCGCTGAGAATTTGAAGAATGCTTTCAAATTGTGGTGCTGGAAAAGAGTCTTGAGAGTCCCTTGGATTGCGAGGAGATCAAACCAGTTAATCCTAAAGGAAACCAACCCTGATTATTCATTGGAAGGGCTGTTGCTGAAGCTGAAGCTCCAATACTTTGGCTACCTGATGGGACGAAACCGACTCATTGGAAAAGACCCTGATGCTGGAAAAGATTGAAGGCAGGAGGAGATGGGTGGGTGGGGGGCCGAGGAACAGAGAATGAGATGGTTAGATAGCATCACTGAATCAGTGGACATGAATCTGAGCAAACTCTGGGAGATAGAGTACTGAGGTGCCTGTTGTGCTTCAGTCCATGGGGCCGCAGAGTGGGACACAATATAGTGACTGAGCAACAACAACAACAAACTGTACTTAATTTTATTAGCCCAGTTAATGTTAACAAATTACACAATAATATTGTAAAGCTGGTATAGGATTTCTGATAGCTTCTTGACTGCTTGCCTCAGAAAGTAACCAGATCTGGTTAAAAAGTCAAACTACCAGCTGATTCTCTGAGCCTCTGATTTAGCCCTTTTCCTGCCTGGAAATATTGCCACTCATATGACTTTAACTCCAGCGATCCTCAGATCTGCAGGCACAAGATAAGCACTCACTTCTTATTGGGCCCTGGGAGTCTCTGCCTGTCTGTACACCCAGGTGAATGGTCAGTTGAGATGGCCCAGGTTTCCCATGTCTTGGAATTGGAAATCAAGACTTTGAAGTTTTTCTCTAATCTTTTCCGCGGACTTGCTAAACAACCAAGCTTCAGGGACTTGTAGAAGCCTCCCAGAGTTGGCCTCTTGGCGAGGGAACGCTCATAACCCTGTTAGGTAAAGGATGCTGCAGAGTTCAAAGCACTTTGGCACCAGTTATCTTGTTATCACTGCAAAGGGGTTTAGGCATCCACCTAGCATCTTGTAGACTTTGAGAAATGAAGGATAATGACATGTTGTGAATTTCCAGGGTGTGGTGGGAATGGTGAGGTGGTTTAGCCTGGAGTGTTCCACAGGAACATAAAGTAGGATGGCCGTGCCTAATAACAACCTTTGACAGGATCGGAATGTGACACAGGTCAGCCAGGCCTCCTGGTGATTTTTATCTACTTTCAAGGTTTACCTGCTCTAAGTTTTGTGAAGTTTAGTTGTCTTTTAGGCGAATACATTAATTCACTTAGAGACTTTAAAAATTAAGCCAATTTGCTAAATACTGTGTTATGTGCTATGGGAAATTCTAAGATGAATCACATCCCTGCCCTTTAAGAACTCATAGTCTATGGGATATATGAGACCTATAGATCAGTAACTGAAATAGACGGTGGAAAATGATAATGATTCAAGATAAATATAAATAAACTGTAAATTCAGAGGAGAGAGAGTTATTCATTAATCAGTGAACCATCTGGAGTAAATGTTTAGAGCAAGAATTATTTGCACTCAACTTAAAGGATTAGAGATGCAGAGGGCATGCCAGGTGGCAGAAAAGCCTGGGTGTGTATAGGACTACCACAAGTTTTGTCCAGTGCCCAAAAGAGATCGGATAGATAGAAGCTAGATCGTAGATGGTCTGTGTAGGAAGTTTGGATCTTGTTCTTTAGGTGGTGAGCACCACAGCAGTGGGTTCAATCCCCGGATCAGGAAGATCCCCTGGAGGAGGAAATGGCAACTCACTCCAGTTTTCTCGCCTGGAAAACCCCAAGGACAGAGCAGCCTGGGGGCCCACTTCACGGGATCACAAACATGACGGAAGTGACTGAGCACTCACGCATGCATCCTGCATTGCAGGTGAATTCGTTACCGCTGAGCCACCTGGGAAACCTGTGGTCAACTTAGGTAGGTGTTTTAAGTGAAATTAGCACAACGTTGCAGATAATTATTAAAAAAAAGAGGGACAAAGATGAATAAAAAATATCATGAGAAACAAACCCATTAAATTTGGAAGGAGAATGTATGGTTTGCTAAGGCTTCTAGATTTACCCACATGGCACTAGTGGTAAAGAACCCTCCTGCCATTGCAGGAGACGTAAGAAACTCAGGTTTGATCCCTAGGTTGGGAAGATTCCCTGAAAGAGGACATAGCAACCCACTCCCATTCTTGTCTGGAGAATCCCATGGACAGACGAACCTGGGGGCCTACAGTCCATAGGGTCGCACAGAGTTGGACACAACGAAGTGACTTAGCACGCATGTGTTCAAGGTTTCTTTAACAGTACCACAAACTAGGTGGCTTAAACAACAGAAATGTATTGAATAATAATTCTAGAGGCTGGAAGTCCAAGATCAAGGTGTTGGCACTGTTGGTTCCTTCCGAGTGGGTGAGAAAGAATCTGGTACATGCCTCTTCTTTAGCTTTTGGTGATTTGCTGGCAGTCTTACCATTCCTTGGGTTGTAGATACAATCAGACGGTGTGTCCCCTGTGTGGGTGCTGTGTTCAAATTCTCCCTTTTTATCAGGATATTGGTCATATTAGATTATGGGCCCATTTTGTTCCAGTATGCCTTCATCTTAACTAATTTTATCTTCAACAACCCTATTTCCAAATAAGGTCACATATCGTTCCTATAACTTCACATATGACTTCATCTTAACTAATTATATCTGCAACAACTCTATTTCCAAATAATGTCACCCCAGTTCTACTGGGGGTTAGTACTAGAAAATACGAATTTTGTGGGGACATAATTCCACATGCAACAGGGAAGCTGACCTTTGGGAAACCATTTCAGCAGAGACCAGATTATACATAAGACAGGAGAATCAGAAAGTGGAAGTCTGAGGTGGAAGGGAAACAGAAGAGCATGGGACAAATTGAAATAGATGGACCACAAGGGCAGAGGAAATGTTTGCATTGAGGACAAAGCAAAAGGGATGTCTGAGCAGTAGCAAGTGTCCATGCCCAAGTTCAGAGGGTGGACTTTTCTGTACCCTCCTGCCTGGCCCCACACTCTTTTTTATTTTTGCCTGAACTGTATGGCGAGTTGGTTTATTTCTCCAGTTTGCTCATGAAAAGAATTGTCACAGAGAGAAACAAAGCAAGCAGATCAAGCAGCCCTGATTTGTGTTATACTATAGAAATATAATGAGGAAAAGAGGAAGGAAGTCCTTCTTTGGATGTAACCAGAGCATATGCACTCAGAGAATTTCAGGATTTCTTTTAAAACTCCTTCCCACCCCCCCCCCCCAAAGAAGATATGTAGCTTAGAATGAAGAACATTTCCTTTGAGAGAAAGCTTTAAAGATAGTAATAATCTTAATTAAATAGTCTCTCATATTCAGAAGGGAACAAAATTATAAATGTACATGCAGTTTTCTCAACTGTATGTTCTTTTTAGTGATGTTAATATTTCCCTAGAGATAACAGTAAAATTTCTTCCTAATTAGGTAGTATTTTATTAAAGTGAATGGAATTTCATGCTAGTTTGAACACCATTTTCAAGAATTAAATAGTAATCGTAGTCTCAGATAAAAGGGGGTTTTGCTTTCTTCTATGGAAATTATTTGTGCTGGTCAAAAGCTAGTTTTAGGGGCCTCCCTGGAAGCTCAGTGGTAAAGAATCCACCTGCCAATCCAAGAGACACAGGTTCAATTCCTGGTCCAGGAAGATTCCACATGCCCCGAGCAACTAAGCCCATCCTGGTGGCTCACTAAGCCTATGAGCCACAACTAATGAGCCCGTGCCCTAGAGCCCGGGAACTGCCATTGCTGAGCACACGTGCCGCAATTACAGAAGCCTGTGCGTCCTAGAGCCTGTGATCCCCCAGAGAAGCCACCACAATGAGAAGCCTCCTCGCTGCAACTAGAGAGGAGGCCCTCGTTCTCAAAATCAGAGAAAAGCCCGCTTAGCAACGAAGACCCAGCACAGCCAAAAATAAATAAATGAATAAATACAATTATTAAAAAAACAAAAACTAGTTTTAGCATGAAGGAAATAATGAGTTTACTTGTCAAATGAAGGTGATTCAAATCCTCCAAGATTTTGCCAAGCATGATTATATTATTGATGATTCTACTTATGCCAAGATAGCTATTTTAAGTAAAAATTAGAATAATTTAAACTTTGCAGGAATATAACTTTTGCAATTGACTGATTGTTTTTATCAAATAAGTTAAAATCATTTACAGATTCAGCCTTAATTAACCTCTAAGGGTGTAGTATGGAGCTGAGGCATGAGGACTCAGACTGGAAGCAGAAAGACGAGTTCAAACCTGATTCTGTGATTAAAGAAAAAAGAGCCCAAAAAGTATGTAAAATTGGAAATGATGGAGATTAAAGTAACTGTGCATATAAACCCCCAAAAGTAATGAACGGAAGTGAAAAATATGAATGTACCAACTACCAAACAAGATGCTGAAAAGTAGTTAAAAAGCTATGATGGAAGAAGACAACAGGACCAGACAGATTTACAACCAAGTTTTTCTTTTTTCTTCATTTTTAAAGGATATATAGTGCAAATGTTTTATAAACTAGTTTAGGTCATAGACAATGATCACATATGCATGCAAATGCAAAATTTCTAAAATATTAACAAATAGAATTTATTAATGTATCTAAGTGTAGTAAAACCAGTATAGTTTATTCCAAGAATGCAAATATCATTCAGTACCAGAAATCTATCAGCATAGTCCATAATCAACAAATTAAAGAAAAAAATTAACCTATCAATTGAGAAGACATTTGAAAATTTAGCAACTATTCCTAAAACAACAAAACAAAACAAAAAACTCTCAATAAAATAAAGATCATTTACCAGAAATGAACACTAAATATTATCCTAAATGGTAAAACAGCAAAATTATTTCAGTTCAAACCAAAAACTAGACAGAAAATGCCTACTCTCACCATTACTATTTAACATGACTTGGAAGTTCTTGCAAATATAGTAAATAAATAAAATGGTAAAAACAGTGGGAAAGCGGAGAAGAATAATCTCTTTTTCTGAATGTATAACTATATACATGAAAAATCCAGGAAGCTGTAATAAAAAACTGTTTAGAATTAATAAGATAATTTGGCTAGGCTTCTAGCTGCAAGATAAATATATAAAAATCAGCAATTTTAATCAATTATGAAAATAAACAGCTACAAATGGGATTGTAAAAAAGTAATTAGTAACAACAAAATTATAAAATAAAAAGAAATTTAATAAGAAAGGTATAGGACTTATATGAAGCAAATAATTCATTAGAAGTTGTGTGTCTTATGTAGCCAAGACATGGAAGGAACTTAAGTGTCCGTTGACAGAGGAATGGATAAAGAAGATAAGGTACACATACACAACAGACTCTTACTCAGCCATTAAAAAGAAAGAAATAAGGCCATTTGCAACAACATGTGTGGACCTAGAGACTGTCATACTGAGTGAAGTCAGCCTGACTGGGGAGGAGAAATACTGTATGACCTCCCTTATGTGTGGAATCTAAAAAGAAATGATAGAAATGAACTTACTTACAAAACAGAAAGAGACTCACAGACAGAGAATGAAGTCTCTTATGGTTGTCTGGAGGGTAGGGAAAGAATGGAGGAAACAGATAGGGAGTTTGGATGGACATGTACACACTGCTATATTTAAAATGGATAACCAACAAGGACTTTCTGTATAGCATGTGGACTCTGTTCAATGTTATGTGGCAGCCTGGATGAGAGGGGGAGTTTCAGGGAGAATGGATACATGTAAATGTATGGCTGAATCCCTTTGCTCTTCACCTGAAACTATCACAACATGGTTTGTTAACAGGCTATACGCCAATACAAAATAAAAAGTTAAAAAGAAAGTTGCATGTCTTATAGAGGGACATAAAATAAGATATAAACAAATAGAAATACCATGTTTTTGAAAGGGAAGACAATTAAAAGGCTAATTTCTTCCAAAATTAATATATGAATTTAATGCATTTTTAAAAATGTAATTAGGATTTCAGTGACTTTGGAGTGAGGAGGATTCAATAAAATGATATTAAAGTTTATATAGAAAAATAAATGCCCAAAGATGACCCAGAAAAATATTATAAAAGGACTACTGAGAAAGGATTTACAAGATGATAGAACATACTATAAATTAAATTCTTTATTGGCATAGAAATAGATACCTAGATCAGTAAAATAGAATAAATACCCTAGAAATAGAACCTGGAATGTATAAGCAGCTTCTGTATTAGAAAGTTGACAGTTTAGTTCCCTGGGAAAAGGCTTTATTCTATAATGAATTATTTTGGCAAAGCTGGCTATCTATTTGGAAGAAAAATTTGGACCCCTATCTTATGTATATTTTCAAATAATGATAGATGTAAAAACTAAATATAAAAAAATTAAACTATAATATCTTGCAAGGTACTTTGGGAGGTTATATTCTTAGATTTTCTGAGAGTTGGATGAAGAAAGATCTTTTAAACCAGAAGATTAACCGTATTTGACTATATAAAAATTCACACTCTTATATGGCAAAGAAATCATGGGTAAAGTAAATAGATGACAAATTTGGAAAGAATAATTATAATGCAAGTGATAGGTAGAAAATTTGTAATGAAAATACACCAAGAACTCTTTAACAATGGCAGGGCGAAGATGAACTATCCAATAAAAAATGACCTAGTCATATAAATAGGCATTTTTGTGGAAGAACAAATTCAGTTGCCAGTAAACATATGAAAAGTCACTCAAATTCATTAGAAGTTAGAGAAATGCAAATTAAAGTAACAATGAGGTTATTCATTACCTTTACCTGATTGTTAGAAACAGTAGTGCCAGCTGCTGGTAGTGAGATACAGAGAAAAAGGTACTTGCACACTTTGCCAAGGGATATATGAATTATATCAGTCGGTTTGTAAAGAGATCTTCTAAAAACAAACAAACAAAAAAAGGTATCTTGTCTTCAATCTAGCAATCCCTCTTAAAGACTTTCTCTAATACAAATGAACTCATTCTGATTTGGAAGGGTTTCTGTAAGACACTGTGCTTTTTTGTTCTCTCTGTCTTTTTTGGAGGGGTTGGCTGCAAAATCTTTATTGTTCTCCTTTGGTCCAAGGCTTGGGAGAGGGCTCCAGGGTGGTTGAAAAGCTGCCGAGTGGCACAAAGAAGAGCTTCAAGTGGAAGCCCTGACGCCAGAAGGGTTCCTCAAAGGCTGCTGGGCTTTGGAGGCTCCTGGTCACACTTGAGGTGAGCCTCTCAAAAACATACTCACCAGCCCAGCCTGGGTTGGTCAGATGGTTGCCCATCTTCTTGATGAGTTTCACCTGCTCATCTAGAAAGTGGCTCTCCAGGAAGTCACAGAGGTGGAATCTGCCCGGGCAGAACCCAGGGCATGCAGATTCAAAAGGGCCTGGTAAGGTTAAGGTTCATCTCCCTGAGAAGGCGGCTTCCATAGCATCCTGGATTTTTCTGCTCACGTTGCCGATGGCTTCTGCGTGTCCTAGAAAATGACATGGCAGCCATGCTGGTTTTGCATTTCCAAGAGAGGCTCGGCATCCTTGAGCTTCTCCTCCACCAATTCATGGAAGAAGTGACACATGCTGTCCTGAGCCACATTGTCATCATGGAAATAGAAGCCCAGAGAGAGGTAGGTGTAGAAGGTCGGCAGGTGCATATTGACCCAGGCGGTTGATGGCAGCCTTCATTTTGGTGGAATAATTCTGAGGAATCTGGGAGCTCATGGTTGACTGGTAATGAGTTAAACTCAAAAAATGGTGTTGGCTGGTCCTGGAGGCCAAGGAGAGCTGAGTGGTTGGTTCCCAAGTTTGTGACTGGAAGAAAGTTTGGAGGGGGGCTGGAGGCTGGAGGCTGCGGCATTGCTGGGTCTGTTCTAGTCAAACACTGTTGAGGCAAGAGACAGAGCCAGGGACCACCCAGCACACTGTAGACTGTAGGATAACATAAAGTGAGAAAAACAAGATCCCAGAATCAGTCAGTTCAGTCACTCATTTGTGTCTGACTCTTTGTAACCCCATGTACTGCAGCACGCCAGGCTTCTCTGTCCATCAACAACTCCCCAAGCTTGCTCAAACTCATGTCCATTGAGTTGGTGATGCCATCCAACCATCTCATCCTCTGTCATCTCCTTCTCCTCCTGCCTTCAATCTTACCCAGCATCAGGGTCTTTTCCAATGAGTCAGTTCTTCGCATCAGGTGGCCAAACTGTTGGAGTTTCAGCTTCAGCATCAGTCCTTCCAATGAACACCCAGGACTGATCTCCTTTAGGATGGACTGGTTGGATCTCCTTACAGTCCAAGGGACTCTCAAGAGTTTCCTCCAACACCACAGTTCAAAAGTGTCAATTATTTGGTACTCAGCTTTCTTTACGGTCCAGCTCTCATATCTATACATGACTATTGGAAAAATCATAGCTTTGACTAGTCAGACCTTTGTTGGCAAAATAATGTCTCTGCTTTTTAGTATGCTGTCTAGGTTGGTCATAGCTTTTCTTTTAAGGAGCAAGCATCTTTTAATTTCATGGCTGTAGCCACCATCTACAGTGATTTTCAAGCTCAAGAAAATAAATTCTGTCATTATTTCCCCAACAAAGGAAACTCAAACTCATATCCATCAAGTTGGTGATGCCATTCAACCATCTCATCCTCTGTCATCCCCTTCTCCTCCTGCCTTCAATCTTTCCCAGCATCAGGGTCTTTTCCAATGAGTCAGTTCTTCACATCAGGTGGTTCTTCACATCAGTCAGTTCTTTGCATCATTGTTTCCCTGTCAAAGTCTTCCATTGATTCCACATCTATTTGCCAAGAAGTGATGGGACCAGAAGCCATAATCTTAGCTTTTTGAATGTTGAGTTTTAAGCCAGCTTTTTCACTCTCCTTTTTCACTTTCATCAAGAGGCTTTTTAGTTCTTCTTCACTTTCTTCCATTAGGGTGGTGTCATCTGTGTATCTGAGGTTACTGATGTTTCTCACAGCAATCTTGATTCCAGCTTGTGCTTCATCCAGCCTGGCATTTCACATGGTATACTCTGCATATAAGTTAAATAAACAGGGTGACAATATACAGCCTTGATGTACTCCTTTCCCAATTTGGAAACAGTCCGTTGTTCCATGTCCAGTTCTAACTGTTGCTTCTTGACCTGCATACAGATTTCTCAGGAGTCAGGTAAGGTGGTCTGATATTCCCATCTCTTCAAGAATTTTCCACAGTGTGTTGTAATCCACACAGTCAAAGGTTTTGGCATAGTCAATAAAGCAGAAGTAGATGTTTTTCTGGAACTCTCTTGCTTTTTCAATGATCCAGCGGATGTTGGCAATTTGATCTCTGGTTCCTCTGCCTTTTCTAAATCCAGCTTAAACATCTGGAAGTTCATGGTTTATGTATTGTTGAAGCCTGGCTTGGAGAATTTTGAGCATTACGTTGCTAGTGTGTGAGACGAATGCAATTGTGTGTTAGTTTGAGCATTCTTTGGCATTGCCTTTCTTAGGGATTGGAATGAAAACTAACCTTTCCCAGTCCTGTGGCCACTGCTGAGTTTTCCAAATTTGCTGGCATATTGAGGGCAGCACTTTCACAGCATCATCTTTTAGGATTTGAAATAGCTCAACTGGAACTGTATCACCTCTACTAGCTTTGTTTGTAGTGATGCTTCCTAAGGCCCACTTGACTTCACACTCCAGGATGTCTGGCTCTAGGTGAGTGTCACACCATCACAGTTGTCTGGGTCATGAAGATCTTTTTTGTATAGTTCTTCTGTGTTTTCTTGCCACCTCTTCTTAATATCTTCTGCTCCTTTTAGGTCCATACCGTTTCTGTCCTTTATTGGGCCCATCTTTGCATGAAATATTCCTTGCTATCTCTAGCCAGAAATGTAGATAATAGAAATCCAATTTCTATAAGAGAAACAATGAAAAGCTTCCCCCAATGTGAATATGAATATGTGACATTATATAAATATGGAGAAATATATGGACAGATTCATGCTGGGTTATTGACATGAATTCTCTGTGACTTTGGGTAGAGGGGACAGTTAGTAAGCCAAATATTGCATCAAGAATTTTCTATGGAATTATATTTACTGTTTTTCCAGTTAAATTTTTATTTTTCTGAAATTATTTGTATGAAGGTCAATTTTTTTCCATCTAGATTTTTTGACAAAAACTCAACTGATTACCTTTTTTCTCCCTACTGAGTTTAACTGGTTATAACTTGTTACTGTGACTTTTCTTTTTGATCATTGCTTTTTGGTTGGTTGGTTGGTCTGGGGTGTGTTTTTTTGGGGGGTGTGGCCACATAGCATGTCTTGTGGGATTAGTTCCCCAACCAGGGTTGGAAACTGGTTCCTGAGTCCTAACCACTAGACTACCAGGGAATTTCCAAGGCCATTACTTTTCACAAGTACAATCCCCATGGGTCAAATGATCAGATTAAAATTTTTTGAAGAAGATTCTACTTTTTCACATAAAATTTTGAGTTCATATTTTATTGTTTTCAATAATATCTAGAAGAAGTGATTCTTTTTTCGTGGTTAGGGGGCGTTATGGCACTCAGCATGTGGGATCTTCCCTGACCAGGGACTGAACCTTTGCCCCCTGTGTTGTGAACACAGAATCTTTTTTTTTGTGTGTGGTCTGAGATTTTATTTTATTTTATTTTTTTTAAATTTATTTATTTTTTCAGTGGGTTTTGTCATACATTGACATGAATCAGCAATAGATTTACACGTATTCCCCATCCCGATCCCCCCTCCCACCTCCCTCTCCACCCGATTCCTCTGGGTCTTCCCAGTGCACCAGGCCCGAGCACTTGTCTCATGCATCCCACCTGGGCTGGTGATCTGTTTCACCATAGATAATATACATGCTGTTCTTTCGAAACATCCCACCCTCACCTTCTCCCACAGAGTTCAAAAGTCTGTTCTGTATTTCTGTGTCTCTTTTTCTGTTTTGCATATAGGGTTGTCGTTACCATCTTTCTAAATTCCATATATATGTGTTAGTATGCTGTAATGTTCTTTATCTTTCTGGCTTACTTCACTCTGTATAATGGGCTCCAGTTTCATCCATCTCATTAGGACTGATTCAAATGAATTCTTTTTAACGGCTGAGTAATATTCCATGGTGTATATGTACCACAGCTTCCTTATCCATTCATCTGCTGATGGGCATCTAGGTTGCTTCCATGTCCTGGCTATTATAAACAGTGCTGCGATGAACACTGGGGCGCACGTGTCTCTTTCAGATCTGGTTTCCTCGGTGTGTATGCCCAGGAGTGGGATTGCTGGGTCATATGGCAGTTCTATTTCCAGTTTTTTAAGAAATCTCCACACTGTTCTCCATAGCGGCTGTGCTAGTTTGCATTCCCACCAACAGTGTAAGAGGGTGAACACAGAATCTTAATCACCAGACCACCAGGATGTGATTCTTTTAATCATTTAAAAATCAATAATATATTTTCTTGTTTGAAGTTTTTGCCATTGCAGTGTTTGTTTTGGATAGATAATTTATGCAAGTAATATTTATTATGAATTGGATGTTAGTGATTTTATATTACGTCAGTTATCTAAATACACAATGGGATGAAAATATTTTTGAGGTCAAAAGTTAGGGTCAAAATGCTCTTCTCTGTGCCTGATGTAAACTAAAAACTTGGTAATTACTAATCATTACGATTACTTGAAAGTGTAAATCAGTCCTACTCTATTTAGCCACTCTATTCTCCACAAGACTTTGTGGTAGAAGTAAGGGAGACAACAGTTTGTGTAGAGCTGGGACCAGGGGTCAACAAGGTAATCTTACCAAGTGGGATGGGTCA
The DNA here is from genome assembly GCF_019320065.1 of Cervus canadensis. Lineage (NCBI taxonomy): Eukaryota > Metazoa > Chordata > Mammalia > Artiodactyla > Cervidae > Cervus > Cervus canadensis. The sequence continues at coordinate 37,577,204 of NC_057396.1, forward strand.
AGCCTAAGATCCAGCGGGGATGGATAGTGCCAAGCTGGTCAAGGCCTGCTCAAGTTAAAGGGGCATTTGCTACTCCACTCTAGCTAACTGTGGGTCATGTTGGCCATAACCTTAGATTTTTAACAATTTGAAAGTCCACATTTTCAGGTGAAATGTGATATTTAAGCATTGGTAGATAATCTAAATTTTATAGAACCCAGTGTGGGTCACATTGTGCAGTTTCAGCAGAACATGCATGTTGTGTACCACTTAAAAAAATAATTATGTATTTATTAGGCTGCAGTGGGTCTTAGTTGTATCATGGGGAATCTTTTGTTGCTGTGCACTGGCTCCCTAGTTGGGGGCCTGTGGGCTCGATAGTTGCACTGCAGCATGTGGGATCTTAGTTCTCCCAAGCAGGATTTGAACCTGTGTCCCCTGCATTGCAAGGTGGCTTCTTAACAACTGGATCACCAGGGGAGTCCCTGAATACAACTTTTTGACTTCAGTGTGGCTCAGCCCAGGCCTGTCCTCGTGTTCCCAGTGTTGGAAAATGAGACCTATTGGCCAATGTCAGAAAAGTCCCTCCTGCCAAGGAAATTCATCTGTAACCTCAGGATCAGATAAGGCAAGTGTGTCTTTGGTCCAGGTCTGAAGGATGGAGATGAAGTGAAGTGTGCTGGCGAGGAATTTGTCTAGTTGCATCCCATTATTTCAGGGCAACCCTTGAAATAATAGCATGGGATGTTGGCTGTTTGTCAGCAGGTGGCAGCATTAGAACAGAGATTGGCCATGTTAGAACCCATGATAGTCTCAAGTCCTTCCTATTTGTATATGAAGAAAGGAAGAAATAGATTACCCCAGATCAGTTTTAGAGGAAACAAAGTTATTTGCCATGTTTTTGATTAAAAAAAAAAAATTTAAGCCCTTACTAAGCGCCAGTCCCTGTGCTGTGCATTTTCTCAACAGTCATCTTGTTTAAACCTCACAAGCTCTCCTGCAGGCAACTATTAATATTTCTTGCATCTTAAAGATGGGGAAATTGAGTTTTAGAAAGCTAAAAGATCTGCCCAAAGTTATACTGTTTCTAAGAGGCAAAGTTGGGTCTGGAGCTACTAGAACTTTGACTCTTTTCATGGAAACACACCTGTCCCTACCAGCCTACAGTCATGTTGCTGTCTCAAGTCTGTTGATATTTTGCCTGATTGACATTCTCAAGAAACTCAGGCTGTATTCTGGGACAGAGAAAGCCAGCATGGCAGAGGACATTTACCACAGAAGCCGGCCAGGTGGTTGTGCCCCAGAGCTGTTGATTGAGAGAAGATGGAAGCTATTATGGAAAAACAGCAGATTTACAGTCTGGAGGATGGATATAGAAATTTGATGTGTTTCTTCATTTTTTGTGTAACAATTCCTGTGACAAGAACAGATTACCTTTTCCCTTTGTTATTATCTAAAGCATTGACTTAGAAAATAAACTATCTAAGAAACTGAATATTTCTTGTAACAAATACGAGGGGCTGGCTATCATTCCAGTTATTTGGTAATTAATGCTGGAGGATGTCTGCAGTACAGACCTCCCCCTGGCTATTTCGTATAGTATCAGATTGTTTGATTAAAACTGATTCATCTCCTGATTCTGTATCAATGGCTTAAATCTGTTAACAATTTGCTAAATAATTTAGATCAGCTAACAAAGTTCAGAATTTTTTATGGCTAAGGCAGTGTTGGGTAGAGAACAGATTCTACGCTGCTCCTTTCTTCCTGTATGACCTTGTGCAAGTAACTCATTCTTCACTGATAAAGCAGGGGATGGATTGAATGACATCACAGGCTTCTTCCTGCTCTGCTAGTCTATGACTTTCTGAAGTCCTCATGGATTTGTGTGGGAACAGAACCAAGTCCACTTTCTTGCAAAGGAGCTCCAGAGGTGGGAACAGGATTAGATAAGCCCTTCCACCTTCAGAGGAATGATCCCAAGTCACTGGCTAGTTAGGAACCAATGAAAAGGAATAGTATTATATGGTATTTAAAGAGCATGAGCTTGAAATCAGACAGTCCTGATCCAAATCCTGATCCACTTGTGACTAGCTGGATGTTTAATCCTGGATAAAATCTGAATCTTGATTTTCTTAGCAGACAGCTGAAGATTTCCTATGAATTTTTAAAAATAATTTTTATTGGAGTATAGTTGATTTACAATGTGTTACTTTCTGCTGTACGGCAAAGTAAATTGGTCATACATATACATATATCCACTCTTTTTTAGATTCTTTACCCATGCAGGTTGTTACAGAATGTTGAGTAAAGTGCCCTGTGCTATACAGTAGGTCCTTATTAGTTATCTGTTTTATATATGTTAGTGTGTATATATCAATCCCAGTCTCCCAATTTATCCCTCCCCCCTTTCCTTCCTTGTAGCTTTAAGTTTGGGGGCTTCCCAGGTGGCATTAGTGGTAAAGAACCCACCTGCCAATGCAGGAGGTGTAAAAGACATGGGTTCGATCCCTGGGTTGGGAAGATTCCCTGGAGGAGGGCATGGCAACCTACTCCAGGATTCTTTCTTTCTTTTTTTTTTTAATATTGTAGTGGTTTTTGTCATACATTGACATGAATCAGCCATGGATTTACATGTATTCCCCATCCCGATCCCCCCTCCCACCTCCCTCTCTACCCAATCCCTCTGGGTCTTCCCAGTGCACCAGGCCCGAGCACTTGTCTCATGCATCCAACCTACTCCAGGATTCTTGACTGGAAAATCCCATGGACAGAGAAGCCTGGTGGGGTATAGTCCATAGGGTCTCAAAGAGTCAGACACAACTAGAGCAACTTAGCACACACACAGCTTTAAGTTTGTTTCCTCTATTTGTGACTCTATTTCTGTTTCGTAAAAAAAGTTCGTTTGTACCATTATTTTTAGATTCCACATTTAAGTGATGGTTGTCTTTGTCTGACTTACTTCACTCAATATGACAATCTCTAAGTCCAACCTGTTGCTGAAAATGACATTATTTTGCTCTCTTTTATGACTAATATTCCGTTGTATATATGTACCATATCTTCTTTATCCATTCCTCTGTCAATGGACATTTAGGTTTTTTCCATATCTTAGTAGTTATAAGTAGTGCTGCAGTGAACGCTGGGGTGTATGTATCTTTTTGGATTAAGGTCTTCTCTGAGTATATGCCCTTGAGTGGGATTGCTGAGTCGTATGGTAGTTGAAGTTTTCCAAAGGACCTTCCATACTGTTCTCCATAGTGGATGTACCAACTTACATTCCCACCTAGAGTATAGGAGAGTTCCCTTTTCTCCACATTTCCAGCATTTGTTGTTTGTAGACTTTTTGATGATGCTCATTCTGGTCAGTGTGAGGTGATACCTCAATGTAGTTTTAGTTTGCATTTCTCTAATAATTAGTGAGGTTGAGCATCTTTTCATGTGCATTTTGGCCACCTGAATGTCTTCTTTGGAGAAATGTCTATTTAGATCTTCCACCTATTTTTTGTTTGGGTTGTCCACTTTTTTTTTTTTTTAAATTTTGAGCTGCATTAGCTGTTTGTATTGCTATTGGTTTTAAATAAGTCAGAATGTATAATGTGACACGGCAGTCATTCAATAAATGGTAACATTTTTCATTAGCAGTTGTTTTTGGTTAAATTATTTCACCTGAATATTCATATGTTGAAATGCTAGCTCTCAGGACTTCAGAATGTGACCTTACTTGGAGATATAGTCTTTTCAGAAGTAATCAAGTTAAAATTGAGGTCAGTAAGATGGACCCTAATCTACTAGGATTGATATCCTTATAAAAAGGGAGAATTTAGTTACAGAGACATACATTGAGGAAGGGTGATATAAATAGACACATCTATGCCTAGGAGAGAGTTGTGGAACTGGTCCTTCCCTCACAGACCTCAGAAGAAACTACCCTGCTGACACCTTGATCTTGGACTTCCAGCCTCTAGAAATAAGAGCCAATAAATTACTGCTGTTTAAGCCTTTCAATCTGTGGTGTTTGTTAAGCAGCCCTAGGACACTAATATAGTTATTTTCACTCAAATTGCCATTCCACTGCCATCTTCCTTCATTCTGAATGCACCTATACATCACCTATACAAGAACAAATATTTTTGTTGTGGCTTTATGTTCATGGCCTCAGTTGTTCCAAAGTGGTCAGCCAGTCTTCGGGATGATATTGAAATAGTTCACATTTATTGGTACTTTTTAAGTACTTTATATGCATTCCATCATCACATAAACCTTCACAACTCTCTGAGAAATATATTATTTCCACCATTTTGCACACTGGAAGTGTAGTCATAGATACGTTAAGTAAATTATCCCAAGGTCATACATCTATAGAGTCATAGAGCCAGGCAGGGTTTGGATAGACCAGGACACTCTGAATCCAGAGTCATTGCCCTTAAAACTTAAGTGCTTGTTAACCGCCATGCAGTGAAGCCTGGAGATGATAAGGCTTAAAATAAGTCTGAATGGCCACCTTTCATCAGCAGGACCCCTGGAAGCAGAACAGAATAGAGAGCTCTGTGTCCTCAGCATCAGCCTCTGAGGATCTCACTCATCATATCATTGTACCATGCTAGATACAGTGGTGCCATTGCCAAGATATCATCAAATCTGTTTAGGGACTCTGTTGACCAGAGCCCATGGCTGTAGCTTTCATTTTAGGCCCAGACCCCTCATCTTTCAGGCCTCCCAAAGCTGCCATTGATGAATTTTTTGGACTTTTGCCCAAGGATCTTTTGTAGAAAACCACTATGGAGAGGCAGAATGCCATAGTGGTTAAGAGTGCAGGTTTTGGTATCAAATGCCTGGGTTTGGACCCTGGCTCTCTTAATTATAGCCTGGGTAAGCTTAGGTGATTCATTCAGCCTTAAATCTTCGCCTATAAAATGGGGATGACAATAGTGCTTATCTCACAGGGTTGTTGTTGTCGGGGGGATTACTGATCGTAAGCACATCTTAGACCAACACATACTGACCAACACACTTAACACATCTTGGCTATTATTACACAGTTTCAATGGAATGGGATGGAGGACTATAATGGTAACTGCCTCAGAGTGCATCTATTTCAGAAGAAGGATTGGTTATACCCAGTCTATCATAATACATTTATAAAATTTCAATATCTTGCCATCCATATTGCAATAAAAATACAAAGCTTCCTGTGTATATAAGTTCTTTTAGGAATTTTGCAATGTGGTAGAAAATGTCCATGACACATAATAAATATTTGTTTGATGAATGAATGCCACATGAGGCCCTGGAATTGCAGGAGGGAGGGGAACACAGAGAGATGCCTGGGTAGCTATGATATGAGTTAGAGTCAGATGTCCAAATCCTCCGTTCTGGAGGATGAGGTGAATTCTTATCCACCCAAGACAGCAGGTAGAGAAGTGGACTTCTCAAGAATCTCAGTGACTGTTGGTGGTGAAGATGCTGGGGCTAAGGCTGGGCTGAGCTGGAGGAAGCAGGACCGGGAGGAGCAGTGAAAAGAGGGAGGAGCTGTGGCCATTGAGTTCCTTCCAAGTGGGAACTGAAGAGAAATCCACAGACCGGGACATAAGACGGACAGAAAGACTGTTCTGTGGGAATTGGGGATGGCTCTGGCTCTGTGCTCACTTAGGGAGGCCCTGTCACTCTCAGGGTCTCTGGAGACAGCCCCGGGGGAAACAGGAGCACTTCAGACCCTGCTGGCCATGTGAGTCAAGCCTGCCTCCTGTGTGCTGAGGGCAGGTCTTAATTGCTGGCAACTAGGAGGGGTCGGACACCCATGCTGAGAGAAAGTGCCAAAAACTGGCCTCCAGCTTACATGCTGTAAGACATGGAAACTATAGCTGATCCTAGTGAGAACGCGCCCTCCCACTCAGCCTGAAACTTGAATTGTGAACCTTTTGCCTCCTAGGACTTGTAAAGTGAAGTTGATTGATGGCTTTCTAGAAGGAATGGAAAGATTCGCATTGTGTTTGTCAGTTGTGTCAAGTGTAAGTTTTTATCATCTTTTTTGGAGAGTAATGTTGCGATATTGTCAAAATTTAAAGGATGTTCATTTCAGTGTTGTTTGTAGCAGTGAAAAAGGGAAAAGGTGTAAGTGCCATTAACAGAGGACTGGTTAAATAAATAATCATATCTCTGTACTATGGAATAATATGCATTAATCAAAAATGATGATGTAAACACTTATACAAGATGTGGAAAGATGATCACATTATATTAAATAAAAAAATGTTTCAGAAGAGTGAATCAGTGTTATCTAGTATGTATAAAAAAAGAGAGAATTACATGCATAAAATATATATGTTGAGCAATACATGGAACACATTTGAAAGGACACAAGCCAAATGAACAGTGGCTAATTCTAGAAAGAGGGCTTTATGGGAGATGGGAGGGAGAGGAAAAGAACAGAGAATTTCACTTTATCCTTGATTTCTGTACTCTGTGCTTGTATTGTTTTATTTTACAATGAGTATTTATTGCATGCTATTTTTAAAACAATGTAAAAAGGAATCTCAAAATAAAACCAAAGTCTGTTATATTAGTATCTGGGGTTTTACATATTCTTGGCTGTCTTCAGGTTTGGAACAAGTTGCTTGTTTTGATTAAATGATATTATGTGGCTTTTTGATGACTCCAGGATCCTATGGAGAGGCTGCCGTGGGGTTGGAATCATCCTAGGGGACTGCCTGGGGTATTGTGGGCAGGAGAAAGGCTTCCTCTAGGGTTTGACATCCATTGGGCACCATGCAGGCCATGAAATGGGCATTTGTTGGGCTGTAGGCATTATGCTTAGCACCATGTTGGATGTCTCACTGGGTGCTGCTCAGAGCATTTCAGGGGGAGTTTGGCAGAGCATGGCATAGAACCCTTGAACAGTTATTCCATTGGGATGGCTGGGGTCCTCTCAAATGTTGCTCAGGCTGCAGCACATTATACCTCTTTTTATTGTTTATTCACTAAGTCCTCTTTGACTCTTCTGTGACCCTATGGACTGTAGCCCACCAGGCTCTTCTGTCCATGGGATTTCCCAGGCAAGCATACTGGAGTTCGTTGCCATTTCCTTCTCTAGGGGATCTTCTTGACCCAGGGATAGAACCTGCATCACTTGCATTGCAGGCAAATTCTCTACCACTGAGCCACAGGACAATTACTACAAGGAGCACTTGACTAGGTTACATGAAGGTTTAGATGGAATCCTTTTATTTATTTTTCGCTGTGCTGGTCTTCATTGCTGCACGTAAGCTTGCTCTAGTTGGGGCTACTCTTTATTGCAGTGCATGGGCTTCTCATTGTGGTGGCTTCTCTTGTTGCAGAGCATGGGCTCTAAGGCGTGCAACCTCAGTAGTTGTGGTGCAGGGGCACTGTTGTTCTGCCACACGTAGGATCTTCCTAGACCAGGGATCAAACCTGTGTCCCCTGCATTGGCAGGTGGATTCTTACCCACTAGACCACCAGGGAAGTCCCTAGATGGAATCGTTTGTGTGCCCCCGTGTTGGACACTCTATAGCACTCTTATTGGAATGTGACTTTCAGTGTTACAATTGGCACCATGCAGAACTCTGAACTGATCCTTAGGAAGAGCACTTTCATGACCCCGATCGTGGATAGAACTGGGTAGTTGCAGAGTTTGGTTCTTGCATCTGGCACCTCTCAATAGTCCTTTGAGAAACAGAGCCCATGCCGTGGAGGAATCTTAGCTACAAGTCCACCAGGGAAGCATGTGTTTTCCACCAGGGCTCCCTGAGCTGACCATAGCAGTGAGGAAGGCAGGCCAGAGACTGGGGAAGGGCAGGGAACCATCACACTCCCCACCTTCTCTGGCTCTTGGAAAGGTTGCAAGGGTTTGAAAGGGTCAGTTTGCCATGTGAAACTCCAGATCAACAGAAGCCACTGTCAATAGTACAAAGACTTCTGAGGCTAACGTGAAGTGAAGGCAAACATTCCCAAAGTGCCTGAAAGGGCAGTGAAGCTCTGAGAGCAGCCCTGTGTGAAATTCACATAACTAACAATGAATGAATCTCCATTTTAAAGGCAAATTCAGTGGCCCTTAGTAACTCATTAGTTGTACCACTAGACTCACCACTAGTAATTCACTCTGCTGCTTAGTAGTGACCACTGCCTGGGGGTGTGTCTGAAGCCTCCACTTTCATGGGTGGCCTTAGTGCCCATCACTTCCTACATAAAAGACAGTAAAGCCAAATCAAGTATCTCAAGTAATCCACCCCCGACCAGGCTATTTATGAGAGTTTCTGTACCCTCAATGCCAAGAATAAGGCCAATTGAGTTGGGAGGTTAGGTGACTGGCTGGGTCATCAGCTAAGAGATCATTCCATGGATTTCAGATTCACAGAGACTCAGTTTTTCCTAAGCAACCTAGAAATAACCATATTTCACGGACCTGTAGGGTCACTTGAGAATGATCCAACAGAATATTGTGTCTTTTGAATTCAGGGCACCCAATTCAGGGTTGGACTTTACCCCTTGCAACACCAAAATGCTTTGGGGTCATTTTGGATCATCTTGGGTACCTTCGTCTACCATGATTGAGAAACACAGATGTCTGTGCTTGGGAACTCTTAACTAAGGAGAGACTCAAACCTTTTTCCAGATCTTTTCATTTGAATTGAGAAGAAAATGTTGGTCCATCATGGAATGTTGGCCCATATTCTACTTGACTCAGGTATCTGACTGTGCCCCAGATATGCTGAGTGGGTTTTCATTTCCTTAGTCTTGTCTCCTTGAATTTTCTTTCCCAGTAGCTTTTTAAAATGGAGGTAAAATTCACATAACATACAATGAATGCGTCTCCATTTTAAAGTGTAAATTCAGTGGCACGTAGTCATTCACTAGTTGTACCACCATCATCTCCATCTAGTTCTAAGACATTTTCATCAACCCCAAGGAAACCCTGTATTCATTAAGCAATTACCCACCATTCCCTTCTCCCCCAGCACCTGGCAGCCACTGGGTTTCTCTGTCAATAGATTTACTTGTTCTGGATGTTTATATAAAAGGAGTCGTACAATATGTGACTTTTTGTGCCTGGCTTCTTTTACTTAGTGCAATAATTGTGGTTCATCTACATTGTCCAAATAACTTTGTTAGGGACAATGTGGGGTATGAAAAGAATTTAGCATTAAGGTTCAGACAGACCTGGTCTTCAGTTTTGGCTCAGTTGTTTCATAACTGTGTGTCCTGGGAAAGCTATTTACTCTTTCTGAGCTTCTGTCCTCCTCACTCATGAAATCAGAATAATAATCCCTACCTGAATTACAGTTATGAGGATTGAGAGAAAATACGTATGAAATGACCTGGTCTTGTACCTGGAACACTCCCTAATTATTAGAAGGAAAGAAATTACCTTACATGTGAGTGTGTGTGGTGCCTGACATGCTAATTCTTTCCATTGCCCCCTTGTTCATGCTCCCCCTTACATGGCAGCAGCTCTTTTCTCAGATTGCTTACAACCTCCCTTCCTTTTATCTAAATAATTTACTTTGATTTGAGCATTCACTTCCTTGTTCCTTTGTCAAGTAGGTTCTTTTTTTTTTTTTTCCTATGACACAGACTGCATGTTGTCTTGAGGTCAGAAGCAGTTTTCCTCTTCTAGCAAACACATGGTCTAGATTTTCCAGACCAAGCCCATCTTTAAATATTCTGTAATGTAGACCCCATAAACACTGGAATATCATGGAAAATCCAGTTTGGCATCCAAGCCATGTGTCCCAGATTGCTCTGGTATGTAGAATTGGCACAATCTTCTTCAGCCTCTGCTTGTACAATACAATCTCTTTTTTAAAAAACTGAGATATAATTGATATATAACATTATAGTTGTTTCAGGTGGTGATCCCTCTCAATGTTTGGTGAAAGTGTCATTTGCTCAGAAATACCACATCAGTCCCCCATTGCCCACATAGAAATGGAATGGGTGGCAGGTGAGCCTCCATCCTAATTATCTGGTTGTAATTGAAAGGTGCAAGCTGGCATTCTCTGGAAGGAGTGTCTTCAAAGGCACTTGCTGCAGAAGCTAAAGTCCAAATTAAAATTGATTCACATCCTCATAGAAGCATCAGCTATTAGAGAGTAGGTTCTGAAATGGCATGCATTACCAGAGAATGAGGTCAGGGGTGGGCAGGAAAAATGTTTTTCAGAGTTTCAGCGTAAGTTAGACCCAGAGCTGAATTTATATATTGGGTCTTTATTATGTATAAAATGTAAAACATCCACAGTGTCCAAATGTTGTTGAATACTTTTTTTTTTTAAAAATAGGAAGTTAGTACTGAGAGAAAGAATCACAACAGAAACCAAGAATAAGAAGCATTTATGAAGGTGACAAATTTCTGGAGCAGCTTTTTAAAATCTTTTTTTTTTTTTTTTGGTCACAGAACCCTTTGAGGATGTGATATAGGAGAGGTGGTACAGCAGGTCCTGTAACTGGCTAGGGCAGGTATCACTGTCTGAATATATGATTGATCCCTCTCACTGGAGTGCATCTGCCCTTGAGGGCAGGAACAATGTCTTTTTCATCTTTGTGGCCTTACTGTTGAGCACAGATGGCTCCCATTTTAGTAGAAGTCTTCACTTGGTGACCTTCGTTGGGTTTCAGGGGAGCCTGTAAATTTGCCCAACATGATATGCAGAACTTTGCGTGTCTGCTCTCATCCTCCTTTTGTCTGTCATTTCAGAGTCAGTAGCAGTAGCTACCAAGCTGGTGACCTGTTGTTAGTTTCTCCATCCTTCCCATGCATGAACTTTGATCTTCATAAAGCTTCTTCATCCTGGGAAGGATCAGATCATGCCTATCTTGAGAAACCTGCCATAGGGTTTTTCCAACTCCTCCAGAATGAAAACCCAACTTCTTCCCACAACACTAACGGCTTTGTGGGTCATTATATAGTTCAGCTTCATGTTCTGTTCCACCTGCTATGAACTCTGTTCTTTATTAACACTGAACCCTTTATTGTTCCCTAAGTAAAGCTTGCACTTTCAAGTTTCCCTGCCTGGCTCATTCTGCAACCCCCTCCTGGAATGCTACTTCCCTTATTATCTATTAAATCCTTCTTATCCTGAAAGAACGAGGTCAAATACCTCCTCTGTGAAACTCTCCCCAATTCAATAAGTCAGAATTAATGAGTACTTCTTTTTTTTCCCCTGACTATGCCACTTGGCTTGTGGGATCTCAGTTCCCTAACCGGGCATTGAACCCAGGGCCATGACAGTGAAGTGTCAAATCCTAACCATGAGACCACCAGAGAACCCCCTGTGAGCACTTTTTGAACCTATATTTAACACTTAGTCTATCCTACCTTATAAATGTGTTATTTCCCATGTTATATTCCTCAAAAGACCCTGATTTTTTGAGGCAGAGGTACATCAAATTTATCTCTGGAGTCCCTGCTGGGGAAATGGCTCACTAGAGATTCAGTCTGTGCATTTTTTTCCTCTTCTTCAGTGGGAGGGTTGCAGAAAGCCACCTGTGACTCTCTGAGCTGCCATTCCTTAGCAGGGTGGCAGTGGAATCCTTTGGAGGGTCTCCCGGAGAAAGGCAAAGCCTCCTGAAATCATTCAAGGTAGATTTTGTTAGAGGAGTACGTGTACCATGATTGAGGGAAAACGTCTTAACACAGCCCTGTGTATGAGGATTTGAAATAATACCTGCTGAGCTCTGGAAGACGGGTCCCAGGAAGGAAGAGAGTTGGACCTCTTGAGTCCAAGAGGTGGGAAACCCCAGAACCCGTCCCAGAGCAGCTCATTCCTAATCAGGGCAGCAAACAGAAAGACACGCTATGTGAGGATGGTGTCTACACTGAGTTGAAGCAGGAGCAGAAGGCCCACCTCCACCTCTGAGTTCCAGCCAGGTTTCAGGAGGGTGCCCTGTGTCTGGAGGCACAGCACGTTGCCCTACTGGAGGGCCTCCTCTGCCCAGAAGCTAGAGCATTCCTTCATTATGGCTTCCACATCCATGCAGAACTGGGAAATGGGAAAAGGTTTGCCTGAGGGTCTAGAGGGTTCAGCTGGGCCCTTTAGGTTAGCTTCCAGTGGAGAGGACACACCCTAAAACACATGGCTGCTATTGGAGCTGGGGACTTGCAGCCACCTCTGTGGGTGGAAGAGAACTCCTCAACAGGAACTTCTGCTCAGCCACTAGTGCCCCTCCCTAAAGTTGGAACAGTGAGGTCAGCCTGGGTGGTCTGCACTTCTCCTAAACTCTAAAGACTGCTAGGAATATTACAGGAAAATATGGTCTTGGAATTTATGCTGTCATTGTCAGAGCATTCTGGGGCATTCTAGTTGGACCCCAAACAGGATGAAAGAATCTCCTGCTACATCGGTATCTCTAGCATTTGGGGCTTTGTCCACAGTGAAGCTCACAGAATTAAATAGAATCCAAATGCTTCTTAGCTGGCTGTGAATATTGATTCTGTTATGCAAACGTTTCATCCTCTTCTCCACAATACTAAATGCCACTGTTTTGGTCCCTCTCCAAGGTCTCTGTCTCTAAGCTCTTAATTAAAAAAAAAGAAGGAGTAATTATTAAAGTTATTAAAATATGGAATATTGCAAAGGAGCAGATTAGAAGTCTTCATGCTAATCCAAACAAATCATGCTAATGTTACTTTGATTCTAGCAAACCCAAACCCACAGAGGAAGATAAAAGCTAAGGCTTGTTTTTTAAGTGGAGGTTTTAGCCTGCTTGCTAAGCCAGGATTCATCACACATTCACTGGGAGCTGCAAAGGAGAAATGGGAGGAGATGAAATGAAGAAAGATGTGAACACGATAGAAAAGATGACATGGGTATGGAGGAGAGCTGTGCCAAGATAGTCAACCAAGCCAAGACAGTAGCTGTGATTCGTCAAGCTCTTCCCTTGGCTGGGAGCTATGGGTACAAGGAGTGCCCCACCCCCTGCTTCCCAAATGCAGACTTCAGTGACTGCATTTTGAAGATGATAGCTCAAACCCTTGGTCCATCCTAGACATGTCTGCAGATTTATTAGCTACTGGACATGGTCAATTATCATAAAGAAGGATGCACACTTCAGCCAACATACGAGACATATCATTGTCTGGGAACCTACCTTGGCTTGGAAGGTCCCCACATGCCTCTCAGATTCAACATATGCCAGAATAGCTGAAAATTTAAATGCCCCCATGCCTCATGCTATTTCTACTAAGACTCGATCTCAGTCGATAGAGCCACCACTCACTCGGTCCTCCAGGTTGATCATAGAGAGCCCTCTTTGGTGCTCCACCTCGTCCCTCTTTTGGTTGCTAACCAGTGCCTTTTGGTTACTAAGAACTGATGATGCAACCTCAGAAATATCCCCTACCTTCTTTTTTGAATTTTAATTTTAATTTGTTTGGCTGTGTCATTTCTTAGCTGTGGCATGAGGGCTTAGTTGCTCCACAGCATATGGGATCTTAGTTTCCCAATCGTAGGTTGAACCCCTGTCCCCTGCATTGGAAAGCAGATTCTTTCCCCCCTCCCCATTTATTTTTATTAGTTGGAGGCTAATTACTTTACAATATTGTAGTGGTTTTTGCCATACATTGACATGAATCAGCCATGGATTTACATGTGTTCCCCATCCTGAAACCCCTCCCACCTCCCTCCCCATCCCACCACTTTGTGTTTTAAGAGAACCTTTCAATTCAATTAAGTTCAGCTGCTCAGTCGTGTCTGACTCTTTGAGACCCCATGGACTGCAGCACGCCAGGCTTCCCTGTCCATCACCAACTCCTGGAGCTTGCTCATACTCATGTCCATCAAGTCGGTGATGCCATCCAACCATCTCATTCTCTATCATCCCCTTCTCTTTTTGCCTTCAATCTTTCCCAGCATCAGGGTCTTTTCTAATGAGTCAGTTCTTTGCATCAGGTGGCCAAAATATCAGAGTTTCAGTTTCAGCATCAGTGCTTCCAATGAATATTCAGGACGGATTTCCTTTAGGATTGACTTGTTGGATCTCCTTGCAGTCCAAGAGACTCTCAAGATTCTTCTCTAATACCACAGTTCAGAACCATCAATTCTTTAGCACACAGCTTGGAAAGCAGATTCTTAACCACTGGACCACCAGGAAAGTCCCCTCTCCTACCCTTCTTTCTTCCTCCTTACTTTCAGCACTACTGCTCTAGTTTGAATCTCTATGATCTTTTCCTGTCCTGCTTCTCCAGTCTCTTCTTCTCCCACTTTCCCACCCTACCATGTTTCAGTCAACCCCAACTTTTTACCATTCCTCTATCCGTGCCTTTACACGCACGTATCATTCCTTTCCCTCCCTTGACCACCTGCAAACTCTCCCCTTTCAAGACCAAGCCTAGAGGTCACCTTCTCTGACTGTCCAGCGCTGGTTCTCACAGAGCTTTGGGCACTGTGCCTTCAGATTCCTGGCCCATGGCACTGCCACAGTGGATGGTCTGTCTCCCTTGGGGGCCAGGAACTCTGCATTCCATGATGACTGATCCCAGGAGCCTTGCAGAGTGCTTGCTTGTACACTCAACTTGCCTTTATTATTTTTATTTATTTGGCTGTGCCAGATTTTAGTGGTGGCATGTGAGGTCTTTTAGTTGCAGCATTCAAACTCTTAGTTTTAGCATGTGGGATCTAGTTCCCTGACCAGGGATTGAACCTGGTCCCCCTGCATTGGGAGCTCAAAGTCTTAGCCACTGGACCACCAGGGAAGCCCCAGCATACCTTTATTGACAGAACATTGATCCTGGAGAGTGATGTCTGAGGAGGCAAGAGTCACAGGTCTGAAGGGAAAGAGAGGATAAAGAAGTTGCATTTGAGGATGTTAGCTTGTTAGAACTTGACTGTATTTCATAAAAAGATCTCAGTGGTGTTAAAAATCATTACCATAGTTAGAACTTGAAAGACTTGACATAAACATTTCAGTTTAGAAGAACTACCACTTATTGAACAGTGTCCAGACAATGTATCCTACCTATTTTATATTTAAACCTAACGACTCTACATGGTAGGTATATCTACCCCTATTTTATAGATGAAGGAATTGAGTCTCAGAGAGGTGAAGTGTTTCATCCATGGTCACACAAATATACAGGGAGTGGAATAAGAATTTTCTAAGATCTGAAACACAGATATGATTCTAAAACCTGGTCTCTTT
Organism: Cervus canadensis; assembly: GCF_019320065.1. NCBI lineage: Eukaryota > Metazoa > Chordata > Mammalia > Artiodactyla > Cervidae > Cervus > Cervus canadensis. Next base: position 37,592,333 of record NC_057396.1, read on the forward strand.
GTACAAACCTTTACTTACAGTGGGAATATACTACCTCTTCAAGATCTGTGTATGAATCCATCACATCTCCAGCTTCCTCTCATCAGAAATATTATAGGATGAACAATACCTGATAAAATAGACTGAGGTTTGTGTCAATCTGCCCCCTTTCCTTTCCTTCTCTTCTGGTTGGTACCAAGATAGGAAAAAAAAAAAAAAAAAGACCCAAAAGGAGTGGGCCAAATACAGTCAGAAAGAGAAGCAAAATGCCCAAGTAATCCACAGATGACTAACAGTGTCTCCTTTTGTACCTTCAATGTGCTTTCCAAAGACATTTTTCTATTTATTTCTGGTAACAGTGCTGGGGATATATACTGTGGCTCTCATTTTCTAGGTGAAAAATGGAGGCTTGGGAAAATTAAGGGGTTACACTAAGTTGGAACAACTGCTAAAAGGCAGAGCTAGAATTGAAACTCGGTGTTCGTTTTCCAAAACCCACTTTTGTTCCCTTGCGCCAGGTGTGCCCATACCCCAGCTCACAGCTCAGCACGTAGGAGCCAATTATATTTGAATACATGAACGATAACAAGAATAATCCATTTTTTATTGAGCTTACAATGTGATAGACAGTCTACAAAGTGCTTTGCATAAATTACCTTTTTTAAAAAAATTGAAGTACAATTGACTTACAATATTATATTAGTTTCAGGTGTAAAGCATAGTGATTCAATATTTTATACATTACAAAATGATCACAAGTCTAGTTACCATCTCACCACACAAAGTTATTACAATACTACTGACTAGATTCCCTATGCTGAGTATTATATTCCCATGACTTATTTATTTTGTAATTGGAAGTTTGTGTCTCTCAGCCTCCCTCTCCTATTTCACTCATGCATCCTTCTTCCTCTCCTCTGGCAACTACCAGTTTGTTCTCTGTGAGCCTGTGTCTATTTTGTTATGTTTATTTGTTAGCTTTGTTTTTTAGATTCCACATGTAAGTGAAATCATATGGTATTTATCTTTCTCTGATTGAGCTCACTGAAGTTTGAATGCATTCTAACAATCTTGCATTTTTACTCCCTTCCCTCAAGTTTAATATTTTTGACATATTTTACACCTTTTTGTTCTGTGTATCGCTTAACTACTTATTGTAGGTATAGATGACTTTACTACTTTTGTCTTTTAACCTTTGTATTAGTTTCACAAGTGGTTGATTTACTATCTTTACTATACGTTTGCCTTTACTAAGGGGATTTTTCTTTTTGTAATTTTTATATTTCTAGTTGTGGTCTTTTTCTGCTTAATGAAGTCTCTTTAACATTTTTTGTAAAGTTCATTTTGGGGTGCTGAATTCTTAGTTTTAGCTTATCTGTAAAATTCTTTATCTTTAGCCTTTTCAGGTAGAGTATTCTTGGTGGTAGGGTTTCTCCTTCAATCTCTTTAAATACAATGTCACTCCCTCTGACCTGCAGAGCTTCCACTGGAAAGTCAGTTGATAGCCTTGTGATAGTTCTTTTTATGTAACTAGTTGGTTTTCACTTGTTTTTTTTTTTTAAGATTCTCTCATATCTTTAATTTTTGCCATTTTAATTATAATACATCTTGCTGTTAACCTCTTTGGGTTCATCTTGTTTGGGATTTTGTGTTCGTCATGGACCTGGATGTGTAATTTCATTTCTCATGTTAGAGAAGTTTTCAGCTATTATTTTTTCAAACAAGTTCTCTACCCCTTAGTCTCTTTTCCTTTAGGTATACCTGTAATAAGAATGTTAGTACACTTGATGTTTTCCTAGAGGTTATCTTAAACGATCCTCAATTAAAAATTTCCTTTTTTCTGTTCACTTTGGGTGATTTCTACTACTCTCTCTTTCAGTTTGCTGATCCATTCCTCTCAATCTTCTAATCTATGGTTGATTTCTGCTAGTGTATTTTTTTTTTCAGTTATTGTATTCTTCAGCTCTGTTGGTTCTTCTTTATATTTTCTAAGTCTTTGTTAATCTTCTTACTGCATTCATCCATTCTTCTCCTGAGTTTGCTGAGCATCTTTAGATCATTACTTTGAACTCTTTATTGGGTTTCTTGCTTATCTCCACTTTGGTTAGTTCTTCTGGGGTTTTGTCTTGTTCCTTCATTTGGAACAAGTTTTGCCTAATTCCTCTGTGCATATTTCTATGAATTAGGTAAGTTTGTTACATTTCCTGATCTTATAAAAGTGGCCTTATGTAGGAGATGTCCTGTGGGGACAGCAGCATGCTCACCTCTGGTTGCCAGAGCTGTATGCTGTAGGAGTGAGTTCCCCCTTGATGGGCTGAGTGGGCCTTTTGGTGTGGTATGTATGGCCTGTGGCTGCACTAGTAGGTGGGGCTGGTTTTCAGGCCCATTGGCTTCCAGGGCCCACCTCTCCCAGTGGCTGTCAACCTGCTGATGGGGGTGAGGGTTGGTCCCATCATGGCTGGCTGAATGGCCTGTGGGGTCCCGGGCTGGTGCCAGCCCACCAGTAATGAGACTTGGTTCCAGGGAAGCTTCTATGGGGCCCAGGTGAGGGGCCCAAGACTGTTACCAATTGCTAGTAACAATTGCTAATGGATGACTAAGTGCTAATAGTCCAGGGAGAGGACTCCAAAATGGTGCTTGCCAGCATCAGTGTCCTCGTGGTAGAATGAACTGCCATAATTGGCTACTGCTTGTGTCTGTGTCCCTAGGGGGAGTCCCTGCCTCTCTGGGAGGTTCTTCAACATGAGCAAGTGGGCCTGACTCAGGCTCCTGTCAAATTATTGCCTCTGCACTGGGACTCAGAGCATGTAAGATTTTGTGTATGCAGTTAAGAGCAAAGTTCCTGTTTCCTACGGTTCTCTGTCTTTCCCAAATGCAAACCCCACTTGCTTTCAAAGCCAGCCATTCTGAGGGCTCATCTTCCCAGTATAGGACTCCTGATTTGGGGAGCCTGATGTAGGGCCTGTGCCCCTTGATTCTTGGAAGGGACCCTGAAACTGTGATTATCTTCCTGTTCGCGGGTCACCTTCCCAGGGATGTGAGTCTTGACTATACTACATCTCCGTCCCCCTACATGTCTTGCTGTGGTTCCTTCTTTATATCTTTAGCTGTGGAAAATCTCTCCTGCTATTCTTCAGGTCATTCTCATCGATAGTTGCCCTGTAAATAGTTGTGATTTTGGTGTACCCATGAGAGGAGGTAAGCTCAGGGCCTTCCTACTCTGCCATCTTAGCCACACCTCTCCACAAATTATCTCTTTTAATTCTCATTACAACCCTGTAATATAGGAACTCTTATTTGTCCCAGTTTACAGAGAAGGAAACTGAGGCACAGAGAAATCAAATCACTTGATTAAGTGACAGAACCAGGAGTTAAACCTGGTTCTGATGACTTTGGAGGCTTCGTTTTTGAAAAGGGATAACACGCTCTTCTGTGCCTGCTAATCATGGATCATCTTCCAGTTAATTCCCCTCTCAGAGGAGGCCAGGCAAGGCTGTCTTCCTTTAGGGCTAGACTTAGTTGGGCACAATCTTACATGGCAGGCCTTCAGACTTGGAAAAGAAATGAAAACAACCCCCTTGGAAGATGGAGGAGAAAGATAGTTGGTGGCTAGTTTTTCTTTGTCAGTACTAATTAATATCACCTTTGGAAAGCCTTAGGGTGAAGTGATGGCTATTTCTTTGTATTTATTTCATTTGAATTGTTTGCTGAGCAGAATGCTGAGGTAAGACTATGCGAGCAATGACCTACTGCAAAAACTGTCAGTACTATTTTCATCCTGTTACTGGGTTCTACTAGCTGAGGACAATCCTTTCAAGGTTTTTATCTCTGTTTTCTGGAAGAGAATTTGGGGAAACGGTGATGAATGTGATGATGAATATGCCCTGGACTCTCCAGGTCATGGGACTTCTTGGTTTTTGCTCCCCCTACCTCATTTCTTAGCGTTTCATAGCCTGAAACTTCCTGAACTTAAAAAAAAATATATTTACTTATTTATTTGGCTGTGTTGGGTCTTATTTGCAGTATGAGGGACATTCCTTACATCACGCAAGATCTTTCAGTGTGACAAATGGGCTCAGTAGTTGTGGCATGTGGACTTGGTTGCCCCGTGGCATGGGGGAACTTCATTCTCCAACCAGGGATCAAACCCTGTTCCCTGCATTGTAAGGTGAATTCTCAACCAATGAACCACCAGGGAAGTCCTCCTGAAACTTCCTGCACTTTCAATCTCCTTGTCTGCCTAGCTCTTATTGGTTAGTTTTCCCATCTGCCAAACTGGGATGGGGTAGGGGGATGATAATAACAAGTAATAATAATATTAATAGTAGTAGTAGAAGAAGAAGGAGAAGTAATAATAATAACTGCTTTAACCTTGATATCTGTTGGGTGTCTTATCCGTAAGATAGGATTGACTCTATCCTCATTTCATCTCAGTTGGTATCCAGTAGACTCCCCCAAGATTCTAGTGCACTTCCCGGGTGGGCTGAGGTGCTCACTCTTGTGATCATGTTGTGTTCTAAGTGCCTATGTTTGCAGAATTGTGTTCAGTCTCACCTGTCTGTGGCTACTTCTGAGGGGTGAATCATTGCCTTAGTTCTGCCTGGTGGCAGCACTCGTACCTGTCTTTTTATGTAAATGTGATGGCTAGAGTGCTTAAATCAAAATTGATCTACCAAGTAGTGTATAACCTCACATCACCTTTTGCCTACCTGGATCTTGAGCCTGCTGCCCCTCCTTTCAGAATAACAAATTACATCATTAATTAAGGACTTATGATGTGTTACGACAGTCTGGTGGCTCAGTCGGTAAAGAGGCTGCTTGCAGTGTGGGAGAGCCAGGTTCAATCCCTGGGTAGGGAAGATCCCCTAGAGAAAGAAATGGCAACCCCACTCCAGTATTCTTGCTTGGAGAATTCCATAGACGGAGGAGCCTGGTGGGCTACAGTCCATGGGGTCACTAAGAGTTGGACACGACTGAGTGAATAACACTTTCACTATGATGTGTTAGACATTGGGCTGGTTGCTTATCTATATTATCACATTTAATACCCCCAAAGGTCCAACAAGACTAGTTTTTATTCCCATATTGTGGCCAAGGAGAAAAACAACTCATATCACATTGCAAGGAAATGTAGGAACTGAGGTTAAGAAACCTTTGGTTCCAAAATCTTAACCCCTGCCACTCCAAGGGCTGAAAGTTATCTGTACTTGGCTTAGTTCCTGAGGCAGGGGAGGAGTTGAGGCAGATGCTCTTGTTTGGTTCCATCTTTTTCTCTGTCTGAACATTCTAGTAGGTGCCGGGCCCATTTGTTAATGAAATCTGAGTACCATGTCATTTATAGAGAAAACAGAGCACTCTCTTCCCTTTCTTCTGAGTTGCCCAACCTCTTCCTGTATTCTCTCTACCAGTATGTGCCCTCAACACCCTCCTCGGGCATGAGTTTTGCTATGTAATACTTACATCATGTCTGAGCCATGATTTTAGTGTATTGGTGTGTTTTAATATATTTAGAATATTTTATAGCAGTTAACATAGTCTCTACTTTATGTTTTTGATGGTATATGCCTAGTTTATCTGAAAAGGTATATCTCAACTCAGTCTCAACTCTTGTCAGTCTTTCAAAGGAGGCCTTCTCTCACCATCGAAAATGACGATGCCCCTCTCTACTGCCCAGCTACTCTATCACATCTCTCTGGTTTACTTAAATCACATATTTATTTCAAATTAAAATGATTGATATAATTCCATTTATATGAAATGTTCAGGAAAGGCAAATTTATATAGACAGAAAATAGATTCTTTGTGGCCCAGGGCTGGAGGTAGGAATGGGCGTGAGTGATCTTATTATGGGAATGAAAATGTTCTAAAAGTGATTTATGGTGATTGTTGTACCACTCAGTAAATCTACTAAAAGTCATTGGATTATGCACTGAAAATGGGTGAATCTTATGATATGTAACATACCTCAATAGAGCTGTGAGAAGAAAGAAATGACCTTGATCAGTGTATTTTAGTAAAGTTCAATGTTCTTTATTATGATCATGTAATCTTTAATTAGAGTGTAAGCCTCCAAGGGCAGGGTTCTTGCCTATCTTTTTCACCAGTTCGTCTAGACCAGCACCTAGCCCAGAGTGAAAATCCAGCAAATAGTCAGGGAACGAGTAGATAAACAAGCTAACTATCACTAACACTTTTCAAGCACTCCATACAGAAGGAGATAGAGTCAAAATGGAATCAATAATAAATTTCAAATCTATAAGCTACACATCAAGGATATAGAAACTGGCAAAACCCCCATCCTCAGTGGGTGTGCCAGTATTGTTTGCTGTTAACCCTGCATCTTCTCTGGTTCTACATTATCTTCATTATTACATTATAATTACAGAGAAGTCTGCAAGTACATTTCCCAGAATTCCTTTCTGGAATGGTTCTGGGTTAGATTCTATAAATTCATGTGGCAGTTGAAGGGTGGCAAGGCAGGAGAAGCCATTATCGTCTGGCACAGTCATGGCAGATGGGAGGAGGGCAAAGATGGGGTGTATAGAAGCTTCCAAATGAGTTCTTGTGACCCACCTGTTGCAGGTAGCTAAGACTGAGGCTTCTCTACAACTCCTGAGGTTAGCAGCACCCCCGGGGCAATCTCTATGTCATTTGTTTTGAGTTGTGGACAGCAGAAATTGTCTGAAGTTACTTCCCTGCTGTGATCACTTCTTGATTTCACGAACTCTGACAGCTGCTACCTTGATCTTTGCTCTTGTTTATGTGTGTGTTTATTTCCTTTTCGGGGCTTCCCAGCCAGCTCATGTAGGAGGCATAAGACATGTGGGTTTGATCCCTGGGTTGGGAAGTTCCCCTGAAGGAGAGCATGGCAACCCACTCCAGTATTCTTGCCTGGGGAATCCCATGGACAGAGGAGCCTGACAGGCTACAGTCCATGGGGTCACAAAGAGTTGGAAATGACTGAAGCAACTTTGCATGCATGCACACTATTTCCTTATGTTAAAAGCTTCCCTATTTGGAAAACTGGGAGAACTCTCTTCTTCTGATTGAACCCTAACTGATACAGAGGGTGTAGAATATCATCGTTAAAAACTCAGAGTTGGTTGATGGTGGGAGGAGAGAAGGGTAAAGATTCTGTGTCCTTTTTTAGACTTCAGTTGGCTGCTGGACACATATACATCATTAATCTCTGGACATTTGGGGTCTTGAATGAGAAAGTCTCCTTTCCTCTTTCCATCAGGACCTCTGTCCTCTCTCTTACTCTCTGTGCCATGGATATTGTGAGTGATTTCTTTCCCCCTTCCTGTCCTCACCTACTCCCAGAAGCCACCAACATACCTTTTCCTGAGCACTGGTATGTGGAACTTGACCAGCTGCCCTGCCTTTGCCATCTTGAAAAAATCATCTGGTTGCCTGGTTACACTGAGGGAGCATAGCTGACACTGGGCGAGATTCCCCAAAGCAAGACACATCCAGCCTACTCAACAACCCAAGTCAGACACTTGAGGAGTCAGATCTTAGATCTGCTGCCTGGAAGAAGATACTGTACAACCTGCTCTTCTCCTTCAAATAACAAAGAAAAGAAATCAGGCCAAGACCATCTTGTAATATCATTCTGCCAGAATGTACTGTTTTGGTCAATTTGAGCCTAAACCGCCATGTTTCTTAACCCTTGGTAGAAACTGGTTGTTCACCGCTTCTGTCTTGGCCTCATTCAGCTCCTCTTACCTGCAGGTCCAGGGCCTCATAAATCCCTAGCCATTCCTGACCAGGACACGTTCTGCATTAGCAACCTGACATCCATTCCTTGGGGTCCTGGAGTTGTCATACTCCCAGACTTGATGTTTGAGGACCAAGGGTGAGCTCTGATTGTTTGAGGGGCCACCAGTCCTGACACTTCCTGATTCAGTACTGGATGTAGTCGCCTGGCTGTTATGCCCTTTGTTATAATCTCTCTCCATGATGGGTGCATGACTTAAACTCCCCTGTGGTGGGGACTTACCCTTAGTTCATCTCCCCCGCTCTCAGCCAGGGATGGTGGTGGAGAGATGCTGAAATCGCCTTCCTCCCAAGTTACTGGCTGAATCCTGCTGGGAACGGAAGGATCACTAGAATTGCCATAACCTGTCTGTATGCATCTCCCTCAATATCAAGCTGTTCCATTTCTGTACTCATCATGCCCTGTCCTCTTTCCCATACATCATACCCTATCACGGCCTGGCCTTGCCTCAGTCAGTACAGAGCAAACTATACCTGTCAGACCCTGAGTCTAGGAACATCTAATTGTTGTTGCCACAACCAGGCTCTAACTGAGCTCACTGAGATTTAACAAACATTCAAGGATCCTCCACTAGGTGATGGAGGCTGGAGAATCAGTGAGTCTGGGTTCCTGCCTCCAGGACCTCATAGTATTGCTCACAACAGGACTTGTGCCTCTGCTGGCGGGTCCACATTGAATAGGGCCCACTGTACATCATGTCTAGGTCCCCATTACAGGATGTTAGAATTTCTCATAGCTGGGGGAAGACTGAAGGCAATGCAGAAAGAAATCTTATTAGTTCAGGTAAAACCAAATCTGGGATCTGAATTCTCCGGGTAATGCTATTATCATTTGTCTGGGGGAGATCTATGGAGACTTGGGATGCTTTTCTGCTCACAGAGGTGGAGATAGTTTTTCAGGTCTCTGGAGAGTCCCAGTCTGATAGAAGTAAAAATGCAACAATGGTAATACGAGATCCATTGTACGTATACTGATGACTTAGAGAGAGCTTTGAGTGCTGTGTGCTTTTGAGGATTTGTTGCTTTGGGCAAAACTATTGCCTAATCTAGCAGTGATGGCAATAATAATGATAATGCTGGAAAGAAATGTAGAAGAAAAGCAATCACGTTGCTTCTGAAACTTGCCAGTCAGTATGGAGATGGAATTGTCAGTAGGAAGATTTCCTGCTATAGACCTCAAAGACCCTGGGCATGGATAAGATAGTTCATTTCTTGTAAGGAATATAGGAGACAAGTTTTTAAACCAACTCCTGGCTTCAGTGTTTCTTTTCTTTCTGAAAAGCTGTGAGCTTTTTATGCTCTAAGTCACTGTTCTTTATAGAACTATGAAAATCTTCAGATACAGTCAAATTTTATTGCCAAGAAACAGAGGATAAATTGGGGGTAAACCCACAGTGGTATTCATTAAACCTGCACCCCATAAAGTGGATTCCTTTCTTCATAAATATTTATTCCATCAGCACTGGAAATGGGAGAAAGAGTGGAAGGTGTGTATCCGGAGACACTGTCACCTGGAAACAAGACAAGGAGGTGACAAGTGCAGTCCTCGCTCTTTGGTCTTTGCTCCTTCATGGTACCCATGGGAACAGATCAGCTTAATGATGGGTTGGAGCACCACTGATTGGATACCTCTGAGGGAAGGTGTGCTCATTTGGAGGATCCTCTCACCATTAAGCTTAAAAAATGGCAAAGAACACTGGGCTCAGTGGACTAACAGTTATTTTAAATCAACAGTGTGCTATCAACATATCTTGCAAACAGTAACTTTCAGTCCCACAGGTCCCCACAGGCATTGCTCATGTGTTTTATTGGTATAAATCCTCTGATTTTTATCTTCACTCTGATATCGGTTTTATACTTAAAGTCTGTAAGCAGCAGGGAGGGTCTGCCTCCATGGAGGACCTTCTGTACATCCGATAATCCAAGACTGTCTCTAAACGAACAAGATAGTGTTCAGACCAGAGAGGTGATGGTCTAGAATCTGCTCAGATAGGATTTTCAGGACCTGGATAATGGGAATTCATTCATTTATTTTAATAAAATCTGTCACTTTGGGAAAAAAATGACTGATATTTTCCTAGTCACATATCCTCAATGCCAAGAAACTCAGAGAAATGCTCGGATACAAAGTAGTCGTGTTCTTCAGAGAAAAGAAATTGCTGTTTGGAATTCTATTGTCATCCTGTCCAAACTCTCCTCATTTGTTGGTGAATGCTTTTGACTTCAAGAACAGTCTTTATAATGTAAGAATTTTGGTTCCAATAAAAAAAAAAAACAAACCACATAGCTGTCTGGAAAACAACGTGGGGGTCTTCCTCCTTGGAAAAATTTATATACAGCTGAACCTCCCAGAAAGTCTAGTTTGGTCTTGAGAAGGTCTAAAGTCAGGAAACTCACAGTGAAGCAGAATGGTGACTCTGCTAACTGACCAAATGTCCTTTGCACAGGAATCTTTTCTCACTGCAGACCAGCTGGTAGCTCTTTAGGAATTGAAACGCTCAAAGCTCATCCTAGCACTGCTTCTTCACTTGATATCCTTGGGGTCTAGTCCACCCAGAGGGGGAACCCAGGATGCTCCTGAGCCTGTGTGTGCCCCTGACCACCAGCTCGCGCACTGGGCTGGCACTCTTGCACTGGCTTCGCTTAGTAGCAACACTGATAACAGTAATAGTTGCTGCACATTTATGAAGCATCTATTATGTGCCAGGTGTTGGGGAAGGTGCTTTTCATATTTCATCCCACTTAATCTTCATGATGACGAGATGAGGCAGGCATTTTTTTTTTATCCAAGCTGTACAAAAGAGAAAACGGAGGCACAGAGGGATAAACAACGAACAATTAACCCAGGGAGTCAGACAAGTCTATCTGAGCCCAGGTCTTAATCACTATATTCTATTTTCTCTAAAATTTTGGCACCATTTGAATAGACAGTTTTTAAAAATAAAGTTTACTCTTTTCTGTTATAAAATTCACATTCATTATAAAAAGTTGAAAACTAGAGAAACAAAAAGTAGAGAAAAACAAGACTGGGCTGCTATAACAGAAATAGTACAAACTGAGTGGCTCAAATGACATTTATTTCTCACAGTTCTGGAGTCAGAAAAGTCTGAGATCAGGGCATCCACTGATTTGGTGGATGAGCCTGGAAAGAGCCTGCTTTCTGGTTCATCTTCTTGCTGTGTCCTAGCATAAAGGAAGGGATGAGAAAACTCTCTGGAGACTGTTTTATTAGGGCCCTAATCCCATTCCTGAAGGCTCCACTCTCATGAGCCAATCACCTCCCAAAGGCTCCACCTCCTACTAGATCACAAGAGGATCTCAACACATAAATTTGAAGGAGGCAGGGCAAGGGGTGATATAAACATTCAGTCAGGACATAAGTCACAACAATGTCTTACAGTCTTCTTACTCAGACAATCCATGGTTAATATTTAGTTACACCTCTCTTTTAAAAATAATTTTATTTATTCATTTCTGGCTGTGCTGGGTCTTCGTTGCTTCATGGGCTTTTCTCTGGTGGCAAGTGGGGGATACTCCCTAGTTGTGTGCGGGCTTCCCATTGCAATGAGAAGCTTCTCATGGCTTTTCTTGCAAAACGCAGGCTCTCGGGCTCACAGGCTCAGCAGTTGTGGCTCATGGGCTCTAAAGCACAGGCTCAGCAGTTGTGGCACACGGGCTTACTTACCCCGTGGCATGTGGGATCTTCTGGATGAGGGATCCCACCTATATCTCCTGCACTGGCAGGCAGATTCTTTACCACTGAGCCACTAGTGAAGCCCCCTCGTTACACTTCTAATCAAGGCTTTTCCCTACTCAAAGTTCTCAGCTTCTAGTTCTCATGTGGTTGCTACATTCTCTACTGAAGACACTGCAGACTGTATTTTCCCATGTATGGACTTTATAAATGTGACAAATGCCACTTATAATAGCTATATGTTATCCTACCTAATAATACAACATGATTTTCTTGACTCTTGGTCATTTAGAATCCTTTCTTTTATTTTGCTTTTTTCACTATTACAGATTATTTCCTTACGGAAAGATTGTCCTAGGTGTCTAGGGTCAAATAGGGACACCCAGGGAGAGAACAAGGAGACGAAAAGGAGCTGCCTCACTGTGCTGCTTGGCTCCCACAGGAAGCGGGGGAAGGGCTAGGTAACTGAAATGCATGGAAGGTCACTCGCTCACCTTGACCTCTGCTCTCTGCCACCACCTGTTTCCTCTCACCCCCCCACAGAGGCTATGCACATGAAGATTAGAGAGACATTTTCTAGAGTTTTGACAGTGATTTCAAGGGGTATTGTGACACTGACAACATCCTCAACAAGTAAAGTTCAATGAACTAAAAAAGCATCATCCCTTATAACATGTAACTTAGGCAAGCAGGAAGGCCGTGGGGGTAGTTTAGGGGGAGGATCGATGGGGTGGAGGAACCCTGGAGTGGGAATCTGAAGCCCAGCGTTAGTAAGGAGTCTTCCTGTTTCCACCTGTGCCGTTTTCAGCAAGCTGGCCTCTCAATCTCAGTTTCGTCATCTGAACATGGTAGGGCAGGAGATAATATCCAAACATCTGCTTCTGCAGGAGACTGCCCCTGCCGGGGTCACATGCAGCTTACAGGAAACCTTGAGATTGCCCTGTTCCTCTGTGTGAGATGGGCAATCTCCCAGAGTGTCCTGAGATGGAAATCACCCACTTGAGCTTACTTAACACCTGCTTCAGTGGTACTTCTGTTGACTTGTCTTATGACGGAGAACAAATTGTTGGTGTGAGGTAGAGATTCTATAGGGACACGAAACCCATTCAGTGGAAGTGAGGGATGCTCTGCGTGTCCACTGTGTGGATTCAGTGCTGGAAGTTCCCAGTGCTTCCTGTCCATCTCCCTACTTGTCACTGATCCTACATGTGTCTGCTTTGTCCTCCTCCAGGAATCTGGCTACATTGATCCTATCCTGCCCCCTCCAACTGGCTCCTGATTTTTCCTTTTTTTAGAAAAATTAATTTAACTGATTTATTTGGCTGTGTCAGGGCCTAGCTGCAGCACACAGGGTTTTCCTTGTGGCTCGCAGACTCCCTTCTTGCGGTTGTGGTGTGCGTGTGCAGCCGTTGTGGTGCGCGGGCTCCAGAGTGCGGGCTCAGGAGTTGCAGTGCATGGGCTTTGTTGCCCTGGGGCAAGTGGGATCTTAGTTCCCCAGCCAGGGGTCAAACCTGTGTCTCCTGCATGGGAAGGCAGGCTCTTAACCACTGCACCACCAGGGAAGTTCCTGATTTCCTACCCTTTACAGCACAGGATCATCCAGAATTTTGAGTATTCCAAGTCCCTTCTTTTAAGTCAGATTCATAGACTCACAGTGGGTTAGGAAGAGGACCGAGCTGGGAGTCAGAAGATCTGTGTTCTGGTCTTGGCTCTGCTGCTTGTTGGCCAGTTTCTTAATCTCCCTGGGCCTTGGCCTCCCAACATGAGACTTTAAAGCAGTAAGGTAATTGAGTGGATACACTTTTCCCAGAATTCTGGTATTTGGTGAGCAGAGGTGAATTCTGAGCTTACTAGAGAAGGAGAATCTTATAAGAAATCAAAATGCATGCAGAGTTGAGTGAGGGCCAGGGTGGGATTGGAACTTTACCACACTATAATCCTGAATGAGTTTGTAGCAAGATGGGAGACTGGACAGTCTTAATCTCAGTTCTTCTAATTGAACAGTCTCCTTCCTGACATTCCTCCTAGGGCTGTAACTCACTCAAAATTGTATTGAGGCTATAAACTGCAAGGAGCTCTTCTTGAAGAATTTATGAGGGGCCTGAAAGCTGTATATTTGCTTTAGAGACATCTATTGTTTGTTTATAATGTGTGCATGTTTAATTTGCAATAAAACTGGGAGACACTACTGTACAAACAGGCAGCTCATCCACTCTCAAGTGCTGCCTTGGAAGAAGGAGGATGAGAGAGAGGGAATTCAGGGAAAACTGATCATTTTGGCCTGGCATTGGAAGGCTTTTGAGCTGTGGCTTCATTGCTAAAGAGTTGTCCTGTTGTGCTTATGGGGTGGGCGTCTCCCTTCCTGAAAGATTCTGAAGGTCTCTTTAGCCCCAATATTCTTTTATCAGAGTTCTACACTACTTGCATCCTCCTCTGGGAGATTCCTCTTTATGTGTGGGGTCTACTGGTAAGTAATGGGGACTCATAGATCTGTGGCCCCAAGGATACCCTGGATCCTGATGGTTATCTGTGGACAGAAACTGGGGAAATTTTAGTTCAGGTGAAGCAACTACTATCCTGGTAGGGGAAGGAAGCCCATGTAGGGTGCTCTCAAGGACCATACGGGGTACAACACAGGGGGTGAGAGGAGGGAGAGTCGGCCCTGAGGAGGAGGGGAACCTGGAATTTGCTGAGAGTCTTGTATGGTGGGCTTGATGCAAGGGCTTTAGATACAAGCCCTCTTTCAATGTACTTAGAAATTCTGGGAAGTTACTATTATTGTCTTCATTTTACATATGGGAAAACTGAGTCACAGGGTGGGTGGATCAAGTTCATAGAGCCAGTAAGTGGGGGAATCAAGCTGTCTGACTCTAAAAATCATTGCTTTGAGTTAATGTGACATTAACATTGCTTTGAGTTATTGTGATCATTCTTCTAAGAAGACCAGCTTCTTTGTGGACAAGGATGGGAGACTCAACCTTTCTCCCTAGGGCAGGCTCCTAGGATGCTATATTGAGAAGACAGGCCCTTGGGAAGGGATGTGGAGTCTTCGTTACTAGGAACCCTCAATGTGTGGAACATGATCCTTGTATAACCCTCTTAATAATAGGGTACCAAGCTCAGGTTCAGTTTTATTAATCAGAAAACTGAAGGGGACTGTGAACACACCATGTAATGATTTTGGGCATCTCTGTCCCCCATTCAATTACCTTTCTCTGGGGAAATATGCCCCACCTAGCAGTATAAGCTCCATGACATAAGGATCTTCTCTCCTTTTCACCCTTGGTTTCTTAGCATCAAGCACAGTATCTGCCACATACTCACTCAGTTTATATTGTGGAGAGTATTACAGAATGGGGGCAGAAAGGCTGGGGACATAGTTCTTTTGGAAGCTGGGATCTTCCTGTGCCACGCTTGGCTCAATGGTTGGTTTCCTTAGCTTCCATGCTGGGGTGAAGATGCTACATTGTATAGATCACTTCACCTGTGTGTGCTCAGTCCTGTCCAACTCTGTGACCCCATGGACTGTAGCCCACCAGGCCCCCGTCCACAGGATTTTTCTGGGCAAGAATACCAGAGTGGGCTGCTATTTCCTACTCCAGGGGATCTTCCCAAGCCAGGGACCGAACCCGCAACCAACTCTTGCAATAAGTCTCCTGCATTAGCAGGCAGATTCTTTACCACTGCATCACTTGCCACACTAGAGATGCTTATTTCAAAATTGCATTGTGGGCCCTCAGGCTTTCACTGTGGTCAGCTGGAGTAATTCCCTTTGTGGGAGCTGAGGCTCCCACACCCTCAACATGTATCCCTCACTGTGAGGACCTGTGTTCCTACTGTTTCATTTCTGCAGCAAACATGTGTAGAACTTGTGTCTGCATGTGGGAGGCCCTCCTGGGGAACAAGCCAGATGCTATTGAATTTGGAAGTGCTGGGGTCCCCGGGAAGCAGTGACTCACTCTTATGGGGATGTTCCAGGAAGACTGAGCAGAGGAGGAACTCCTGGAGGAATCCTCCTGCCCAAGATGCAGTGGGGCTGTGGGTGATTTTGTATTCCACTGGCTTCCAGCCATCATTGGTTCTGGGTGGCAGTCCCTATTAAGGAGGTGTTTTCTTCTTTGCTCTCCACTTTCCTATGGGCTACTCTTTTAAGCCACCAAAGGTTGCTTTCATGACCAAAATTTATCTCCTCAATGTACAGAAATGGTAGCATCTCCCTCGATATTCTGGGATCTCAGTGGTGTCCACACTTTTATTGTCAAAGTTCGCTTCTAGGTCTGTCTCCATGACCCCCAACTCCTAGGATTCTCTGTTGATAGAGATAGCCTATGCCTCATAACAAGACTAACAGAGGATTACATACCCTCTGTGGTTGCCTTTGAGTCATGGCTTCCCGAGATAGCCTCAGATGGTACAATAGATCAGCAAGCATGGACTCAGAAACATGCCGCACAAATGCCTTGGAGGTTTTAAGGGAAAACATTGTCCAAGAGAAACTACCCAGTCAGAGAAGTCCCTCTCCTGGAACTCTGAACTGGCGGTTGTTTACCATATGCTATGAGCCTTTCACAAAGAGCTATCTGTTCAGCCAGCAGATGTCAGTTCTCTACTTTCTCCAGCATTGGCATGTTGGTGACACCCTTGGCCACTGTGATTGTTTTCTGGAAATTGTGATAAAATAACATAAAATTTACCACTTAACCATTTTAGGTGTACAGTTTGGTGGTATTAAGTATATTCCCATTGTTGCAACCAATCTCCAGAACTCTTTTCATCTTGCAAAACAGAAACTATATCCTTTATAAACAGCTCTCCCCCTCATCCCACCCCTCTAGATTGTTACCAAGCCCCAGTTTGAGTTCCCTGAGTCAAATTCCCATTGGCTGTCTATTTCACATATGGTAATGTATGTTTCCATGTCACTCTCTCCATACATCTCACCCTCTCCTTCTCCCCCAACCCTCACCAGCTGTGTCCTTAAGGCTGTTTTCAATGTCTGTCTCATTGCTGCTCTGTCATATTTGTTTATTAATTCAACTGCCCATAGGCACTTTAGGTTGTTTCCACCTTTTGGACATTGTGAATAATGCTTCTATGAATATGGGTATACAAATATCTTTTTGAGACTCTGCTTTCAGTTCTTTTGCATATATACCATGTAGTGAAATTGCTGGATCATACTGAATTCTATTTTTAACTTTTGAGGAGCTGCCATGCTGTTTTCCATAGTGACTGAACCATTTTACATTCCCACCAGCAAAGAACAAGAATTTCAATTTCCCCACATCATCAACACTTGTTATTTTTTCTTTTTCTTTTTTTTTTTGATAGTAGTTATCCCAATGGATATGAAGTGGGATCTCTCTGTGGTTTTGAATTATATTTCCCTAATGAATAGTGATGTTGAGCACATTTTTCTGTTAGCCATCGTGGTTTTGACTTCACTTATTTGATGCCACAGTCAGTAGCTCCTGTTACTTATTAATGTGGAGCCTTGCTGGGTACAGCTGGAATCAGTCACACCACTCAGATTTATCTGCTGATCTTTCAGCAGGACAGGGATCGTCTGTGTCTCTCCTGCCTGACTTCATGCAGGGGTGTGTTTGCTTGCCTGCAGTGTCACATAGGACTTCAGTTTTGTCCCCTCCTGAGTGCCCTTAGCCTTTTAGAGCTGCAAGCTATCCTGGTGTGCCCGCGAGAGAACTTTCCTCGATCCCTGTCTGCAGCAGACCCACATCCAGAAGAAATCTCAGCTCATCCTAGGAGACTCTCAGGGATCTGGTAACAAAATTGCATTGTGCTGTGGATGACTGAAAAAATGGGAGTTCCCTTGGAATGCTTCAGGAGCAGCAGCTTGGCTGAGTGAATGCTTAGATTCTTTGTAGGCCAGTTCTTTGTTACCCCAGGTGGGCCCAGCTTGGAAAGACTCAAAGATGGTTCAAATTAGAATCCCAGAGGACTGAGTTCTTGTCAATGCCCTATCAAGTTTTATCGCACATCTCGCTCTACCATGGAAATCCTTCTCTCCCAGTTTCTACATCTGCCTCTGCTTCCAGGCAGGGCCAGGCACCATCTAGGGAGATAAGCCATTTTTCTGTCCCAGTGGACTCAGTAACCAGTGGTGCTGTTGCTACTGAGAAAGCCTTTGCTGTTCTTACTACTTCTTATTTTTGGCTGCTGACGCATTAATTAATTCATCAATTAATTAAAGTTTGTGACTACCTACTTAGTACCAGATCCCATGTATTAGTAAGATTTCTTTGATTGCAATTTTCAAAATCCAAGTCAAGTTTTTTGACTTTGACTGCAATGGTGCAGAAGTATTTTACTTACAAAAAAGCAGTTTGTCATAAAGATGGAGGGATGTTTCCTAGAACCCAAGGACAGGAAGGCAGCCAGGCTTTGGGAAGGGACTGTAAAAACCTTCAGGCAGTGTTGGCAAAACCATCATGGACCCAGAAATGCTTCATCTATTCCCTAGTCTCTGCTTGAATGTGTTTAATTCTTATTTCTGGTAGGATTGTCTTTCTCTGTGACTTGGTTCACGTGATAAGGCAAGAGGTTGCTCCCAGCTCCCAATTCATCTGTGTAAAAAATGAGTCCTGATGCTGACATAGAGTCCATCAGTCTCAGTTCCAACAAGAGGGAGAATCTGATTGGCTGAGGTTGAATTAGGAGTCATCTTTTCTCTAATGAACTACCGCCAAGGGACCAGGACTGTGAAGTACAAACCTTGGGAACAATAGTTCAATTTAAGTGGCTGCCATGAATTGAAAGGTCTCTACTGTGTGCTGCCAGGTTGGGGGATTGGAGAGGTGAGTACAGACAACACAGCCCCTGCCTTCAAGTAGCCCACAGTTAAAGGGAGACAGATATGTGTACATTTAACATGATGAAATAAGGCAGTAGTTGTCAACAGGGAAGGATGATTTTTTTTCCCTTGGAGACATTCAGGAATATCTGGAGACATTTTTGGCTGTCACAACTGGGGAAGTGGGGGATGCTTCTGGCATTAATGGGCTGAAGCTAGGGATGACACCCAACTTCCTAAAACACACACGACAGCAGGCACAGTAAAGACTTGCCATCGCTGTTTGGTTGCTGAGTCATCTTTGACTCCTTTGCGACCCCATGGACTGTAGCCTGCCAAGCTCCTCTGTCCATGGGATTTCCCAGGCAAGAATACTAGAGTGGGTTGCCATTTCCTTCTCCAGGGGATCTTCCTGACCCAGGGATCGAACCCACATCTCCTGCATCTCTGGCAGTTTCTTTACCACTGAGTCACCTGGGAAGCCACAATAGACTTACCTGGCCTCAAATGCCAATGGTGCAGAGGTTGAGAAGCTCTGAGATAAGATCAATGTACAAAATGCAAAGACAGTCTTAAATTTGTGGCTATAGTCTGACCACCTTTCTCCAAACCCCTTCAGTGTTTCTCTTGGTAAGGATAAGATACTTAAGGAAGAGGGACCCCATTATCTCTGACTTCTCAGAGTTCCTATGGTAAGTGTGCAGATTAGACCCCCTCCTCCTATCTCTTTCCCTCAACACAGCCTCCCACTCACACACACAAAGCACTAGCCTCTTCCTATGTCAAAAGTCATTACTTCCTGAGCTCAGGGCCAAGTATGGAGAAGGGATGGATGGGAGAACACAGCTGGCCTCAGCCCTGTCTGCATGTTAGAATCCCCCAGGAAACTGTGGGCATGCCCAACACACACCTGGGTCCAGGCCCCACTCCCATAACTTTTGTCTAATTAGTAATGGTTTTACTTTGGCAGTGGAAGAAGTCCAGGCTATTGACTCAGGAGAGCTGGGTTAGTCCATCTGTAGTGTTGTTGATTTTGGCAAGACCCCTATCTTCCCCAAGCCTTCATTTTCTGATCTGGAAAGTGGGAAAACATCACTGAGATCGTTAAAATGTTCAAAAGAGGTAGTGGATGTGAAAGCAGTCTGGAAATGGAAAACTCTAGGTAGGTATTACCACTAACATTTGAGCTGGCTCTTGACAACACACTTTAAAGGTTTTCATGAAGCGCGAGAGATGATAGCCTGGAAACTGGATGACTCACCCAAAGGAAGATGCACTGGTAATTCTGAGCACATATCAGAAATAGGAGAGCACCCACGTCCCAGGATCTTAATTAGGTAGAAACTCAGCCATCACAGAGCTACCCCGCTTCCCCCCTTTAAATGCCAAACACTTATTTCTGGAAAAACTCAGGAGAACATTCGGGAAAGGAATCTCTTAAATAGTGTGTGAATGAGGGCAGCAGTGGGGACCTTGGAAATGAAGGAAACCCACAGGGTTCTATTTTTAAAGCACGTGGGCCCAGGACTGAATTTCATCAGCAAATGGTGCTGCTCTGAGGCCAGGACCCGCATCAGCAGGGTTAAGGCTCATGCTTCTCCTCGGGAAATGTCTGTTAGAATCCTTCGTTTTATTTCACAGATGCGTTCTCGGAAGTAAAAGAGGATTTCACACAAGATGAAAACAAAGTGTATTTCTGACAGACAGGTAAATGCCCCTTTGTGAAGGCAGTAATAACACATTTGTCAGGGAGGCGAAGAATCTCAAACTTATTTTTGATACAGATTCAATTGCTCCTTTAATTCCAAATAACCACTCCATAACCGTACAAAATAGAGCAGCCTAAGAATAATTGACGAAATGGGGAAGAGGCAAACCCACAGCTTTCTGTCTTGAAAGGATTTAGCCTGTCTTTCAGAAGCGGTGGATGTAAGAGCAGCTCACAGCGAGCATAATGCCCCCTCGGAGTCTCCCTGCTGCGGGGGAACATGCTTGGAAGCCAGCCATCTATCACTCGCCCAAGAGAGTGAAAGTACTCTTTTGTAATCACCGTCATTCTCTCCAAAGTACACAGATTGAAACATCAAAAATTCATAGAATAATATACGTCAAAGATGGAAAAATGCATCGGGGTCATGGATCCTGTCTCCAGTGATCCAGACAGCAGAAATAATGATTATCCTTGAACCGGACAGCACCTTGCACTTACCTCACAGCTGAGGCAGCACAGAGCGCTTGCACATCATTTTTTAGATGGAGGATGTTTACTCTTCCACAGTTTGTCTCTGACCGGTATTCAGGCTGTTCTTACACAAATACTTCCCTTTTCCTCTTCTCCAGATATTTCTTCTCAGGTTTTGAGACTAACGACTGAGTCGAGCTTTGCTTTTGCTGTTCATTCACTCAGTCATGTCCGACTCTTTGCCACCCCATGGATTGCAACATGCCAGCCGTCCCTGTCCTTCACTATTTCCTGGAGTTTGCTCAAACTCATGTCCATTGAATTGATAATGCCATCCAACTACATCATCCTCTGTTGCCCTCTTCTCCTCCTGCGCTCAGTCTTTCCCAGTATCAGGGTCTTTTCCAATGAGTCGGCTCTTCACATCAGGTGGCCATAGTACTGGAGTTTCAGCTTCAGCATCAGTCCTTCCAGTGACTATTCAGGGTTTATTTCCTTTAGGATGGACTGGTTTGATCTCCTTGCTGTCCAAGAGACTCTCAAGAGTCTTCTCCAACATCACAGTTCAAAAGCATCAATCCTTTGATGCTCAGCTTTGTTTATGGTCCAACTCTCACATCTATACATGACTATTGGAAAAACCATAGCTTTGACTAGATGGACCTTTGTCAGAAAAGTGATGCCTCTGCTTTTTAATATGCTATCTAGGCTTGTCATAGCTTTTCTTCCAAGGAGCAAGTGTTTTTTAATTTCATGGCTGTAGTCACCATCTGCAGCGATTTTGGTAGTCTATCACTATTTCCATCTATTTGCCATGAAGTGATGAGACTGGATACCATGATCTTAGTTTTTGAAAAAGCTTTAAGCCAGCTTTTTCACTCTCCTCTTTCACTTTCATCAAGAGGCTCTTTAGTTCCTCTTTGCTTTTTGCCATAAGGGTGGTGTCTTCTGCATATCTGAGGTTACTGGTATTTCTCCTGGCAGTAGAGCTAGTCCAAGTCAATACTAGAGCCATGTGAGTACATAGGAGGTTTAGTTCATGGTCAGGATAACGGGGAAAGGCCACAGCAGGAAATCACTGGGAGATTCTTACAGTTGTCCCAAGGACACTCCCAACAAAAGTCATGGTCCAGATTTTTGGACAATGATCAGAGACACTGCAGTTACTTCTGACCCATCGCTTTGACCATCACTGTATGTTCCTAAAATCTAATTTATGCCAGGCCCTGTGCTAGGCTGGTCCTGGAGTTATAGAGATAAATGAATAGAGAAGGAGTGTGAACTCCCTTCTTGTAGGAGTTCACACTCCAGTGAGGCTTATAAACAGGGAGTTTAAAAATAATTGGAAGTGGTGTGACGGAAAGATGCATGATGCATCATGGAGTGCAGTTAAGGAAGGGTTATTGGACCAGCTTGGGAGTAGTCACGAGATCCAAGTTAGGAAAAGTGGGCAAGGATTTAAGGACTAATCTGGGGAGAGATGAAATAGAAGGAAGAACCTCAACTACTTTTAAAAGGCTGGCTTGGAAGGGCAAAGGGATCATATTTTATCCTTTTATGTGTTGGACCTTGTGAGTTTGGATGTGGCTTGGCTTCCATCTTTTATTATATTGAGGTAGAACTGATAATATATTAATATCAGAAATGTTCAGTTCTAATCATTGAAGCTCTCAAAATGTCAGGGTGGTTCTGTTAAAGGAAGAGGATTCATAACAGCTGAGAATGATGGTGTAGCAATATTTGTACCTATAATCATATAACCAAAGCATCCCTAAGACACATGAATGTGGCAAACCTCAAAAAAGTCATGAGAGCTGATTCACATTCAGTTGAGAGAACAAAAGCAGATCCTTCCCAGACTCCTCAAGGTTGTTAGGCAGTGGTTTATGAACATGGCTGCATTAGGAGGGAGAGAATATGATAGCACAGTTGAGGCATGAGTGGGTTTAAACAGCAAGCTATGGCCATGATGGTATCTCTCTGGCCTGGCCTGAGATACATAGTGAATCTCAGTCTCAATTTGCCTCCCCCTGAATCCTACACCCCTGCCACAGCATGAACCTTTCCATTTTATCTTTTCTTACTTTTTAAAAACATTTAAAAAATTTATTTTTATTTATTTTATGTGGGTGTGCCAGATCTTAGCTGTGGCATGTGAGGTCTTTGATCTGCATTGCAGCATGTAGTATCTTTAGTTGTGGCATGCAGACTCTTTTGCAAACTCTTAGTTGAAGCATGTGGGATCTTTTTGTTGCAGCATGTAGGATCTAGTTCCCTGATCAGGGATTAAACCCAGACCCCTTGCATTGGGAGCGTGGAGTCAGCCCCTGGACCTCCAAGGAACTCCCCTATCTTCTCTTACTTGGCTGTTTCTTTTGACCTTTTGACATCTATATGGGTATCAGGCAGAGAGGACTGTAGGCAACCCTACTGAGTTTCTGCTGCCCCAAGTGGGATGAGCACTTGAATTTTTTTTATACTCTTGAGTTGGAGGTGGGAGTCAGATGAGGGCACATCAGAGATTCAGAAGATCCAGAAGGTGCCCCTTAGCCAGGAGCAGAAAAAGCACTTTTCAAGCATTTGTTCCATTCAGGCCCACTCACATCCATTTTGACAAAGCAAGTCACATGACAGAACCCAAGTTGAGGGCAGAGTGGGGGTGCCGGCAAAAATACCATTTGCCTTTAGTAGGAGAGATTGAAACATCACAAAAGGAACAGATTCAGGGAGGATGAAAAATTGGAGATATCAGTACAATCTACCACAGCAGGTAAGTGAGAACAGGGTCAGGATTAAGCACTGGGTGAACCATTTAAAAGTGATTTCTGTATCAAGCTTATGCTGGACCACTTCAAAGCCAGACTTAGAGCTCAGTATGGGGCAGAAATGTTTCAGGTAAAGGATGGAGTAGAATGTAAAGGTGATGATGGTGGTAAACATGGTCAAACATCTGGTTTTCTCTTGGATTGGGATAACTGCAGGCATGATGCCCTCAATTTAAAGTGTTATATAAAGTTGCTTTAAAAGTGGATTCATGTAGGTAATTTAAAAGGTGCTAGCTAGAAATAACTTTCCCAAATCTGCCCTTGCTAGAGAGAAGACACTAGTAGAAGGATGGTCAAGCTGAGACCGTAAAGGATAACATTGTTCTTTTCCAGATTTGTACTCGTTATTCTATCAATGTCACCAGTACAAAGCCTATGCAGATCCCTCAGGAAGAGAATCAGAGCTGCAGGTGTAGAGGAAATCTGAAAATAAAAGACTGCAAATATTTTCTTAAAAACCCCCAATCTACAGAGATGATCACTCTGTAACATTTACTGAAATGTCAGTGTTCTCTAAAGCTCTCAAATACCCATCCTGGTGATTAAGAAATCAATAATTAACATGCAAATCTGAAAGCTCTAGGCAAATTGAATATTAATTACTGACTTCATAAGTGGAGGCTGCTCAGCAGTATGAAAATAGTTCAGGATAATTAGGATTTAACAACCTTCAGACATAAAGAAAATAAATACAGGGTTCTTGATGAATGACTTTATTTTTATTTCATTATTGTATTATAAACATTCTTAGTTTTTCAAAGACGAAGGAGAGATGGAGAAGGGTGGTTTTGAATATTTAGTATATAACACAGTGAGGACTCCCTTCCCCCTCCTCCACTGAAATCCTTTTAAAATTGTCAAATAGAAGTTAAGTTCTATAATCTAAGATTGCAAGGTGACCTGTGTCACTTGAGAACCAAGACTGTAAGACTAAAAAATGATTGGGATAAAAAGTTAAACAAGTCACTGTTTCAGATCTCATTTTTCAGTAACACTTATCTTGAATGCTCATCTGGGCACCACTTCCTCCATCTTTAAATACATTTCAGCTTCTGATCTCATATTTCAGCCACTGTAATTCAGGGGTCTTCTATTTTCACCTTTTCCAGGTCTGGTACCTTGGCTTTCTTTCCTGGCTTCACCTGCTCTTGGTTCCCAGCCCTCATTTCTGGTAAGTTCCTTATTTCCAGGCATTTGGTGCCCTGCATAGTTTGTATTTTCTGCTATCTTTCCTGGGGCAATCTATATCTGAAAGTTTCTGCCCCTTTTTATGTTAGTATTTGTTGATCATCACCATCTTAAATTTTAGTAATATTTTTGTTGAGAGGTAACATTTAAAAAGAAAAGTACAAAAATTTTAAGTGAGTTCTGTGAGTTTTCATACCGGCAACACACTCATGTAGCCATTAATCAGATCAAGCAATAGAGCATTAGCAATACCTCTGATGACACCAAATGCCACCTTCTAGTAATTATTTCCAGTCTCCTTAAAAATAAATACAACTTTGAATTTAACATCATAGATTTTAAACTTATTTTGAACTCCATTACTGTATAAGTAGTATCACCCAATATTCTTTATGCCTTGCTTCTTTCATTCAATTTTCTGTTGTGAGATTCAACAGTGATGCAGCATATAGCAAGAGTTCACTCATTTTCACTGCTATGTTCTATTGTATGAAAGACTGCAGCTTATCTATCCATTCTATTACCATTATTATTAATATTATTATTGGCATTTAAATTGTTTCTTTTTCTTTTTTTAAATCTTGTTTCTATCTTTTGATGAAGTTGTTAAATCATGGATTATAAATACAGTTAACTTTTGTATATACTGCCAAACAATTTTCCATAGTGGTTGTACTAATTTGCACTTCCTACTGTAGGATCTGAAAGTTCAAGTTGCTCCATTTCCTTGACAACATTTGATCTTGCTTTCTTTATAATTTTTTTTTTTCTTTATAATTTTAACCATTCTGTTGGGTGGAACTTGATTCTTAACTGTGGCTTTAATTGGCATTGCTTTTAAGAACTTTTTTTCATGTGTTTATGGGTGATTTGGAAATCCTCTTTTTCTATTTGACTATCTGCCTTCTTTTCAGTTTTTTAGACATCCTTTATGTATTATTGATAAAGTTCTTTGTAGGTTATATATACATATTGCAAATATATTTCGCTAGCCTGAAGCTTGCTTTCATACTCTTAAATCTCCCAGTTTCATACTCTTAAATCTCTTGTCTTTCCACAAGTATAATTTCCAAATTTTAATATAATTAAATTGTCAATCATTTTCCTTCAGATTAGTAGTTTTTGTGCCCTGTTTAAGAAATATTTGGCAAACTCAAGGTCATGAAGATATTTATTTATGTTTTCTTCTAAAAGATTTATTGCTTTGCCCTCTATAGATATGCAATGCATTCAGAATTGATTTTTGCGGTATTGTGTGTGATATGGTAAGATATTGTATGGTGTCACCATAAGTTTTTCCATATATATATGCAATCTGTGGTGGTTTTTGATGTTTTAATTTGGCTAGCCTGGAATATAATTTCCCAGAATTCCTCTTCTGTTATGTTTCCAGTTAGAGTGGACTACAAAGGACTTTGTCTCACAAAAATTGGAGCACAGATGAGAAGCAAAGTCCATTTTGTAGTATTCTTCCAGTTATATTCTTGCAGTTATTCAATAAAACATATAAATAATAAACCTTTAGGAAAGCATAGGTCCTGAGGATTTTTTCCTGTGTTTTATTCTAAAAGTTTTATGGTTTTACCCTTTTTACTTTTAACTTTGTGATCCATTTTGAATTATTTTCTGTAAAAGGTATAAGGTCTAGGTGGGGATTCTTCTTCTTTTTTTTTTTTTTCCTTTGTATATCTAGTTGCTCCATCATGATTTGACAAAAAGACAAATCCTTCACTGAATTGCTTTTTACCTTTGTTGAAAATCAATTGGGTATATTTCTTTAGGTTATATCTGGATTCCTTATTCTGTTCCATTGATTTTTATGTCTTTTTCTCTGCCAATACCACATAGTCTTGATTACTGTTGCTACCTAGCAGGTGTTAAAATTAGGTAGAGTGATTCCTTCCTCTTTATTCATCTTTCCCAAAATCTTTTTAGTCATTTTAGTTCCTTTTCCCTTCCATATCAGTTTTAGAATAAGCTTGTCTATGTTCTCAAAAACCTTGCTGGGGTTTTGACAAGAACTGCATAAACCTATGTACATTATTTTGTGAAGAGTTAATGTCTTTTGTTGAGTTTTTAAATCTGTGAGCACAATATATCTCTATATTTATTTATGTCTCCTTTTTGTAGTCTTTAGCATATAAGTCCTAACATATTTTATAGTGAAGTATTTGATTTTACTTTTTAATCATTGCAAACGGTACTTTATTTAAAAATTTTTGTTCAGTATTTTCATTTCTAACATATAGAAACAGGATTGATTTTTGTATGTTCACCTGGTATCTTGTGACCTTGCTGAGCTCACTTATTAAAGGATTTTCTTTGTAGATTCTTTGAGATTTTCTATACAAGCAGTCATTACATCTGAGAATAGGGACACTTATTTCGTCCTTTCCATTCTGTATACTTTTATTTACTTTTCCTTTTTATCTACTTTTCTTACCTTTTGTGCTGGGTAAGACTTAGTAGTGTGTTAAGGAAGGGGAGTGACTTCAGCAAGATGGTGTAACAGAAGATCTTAGCCCTTGTCTGCCCACAGAAATGCAAAGCGAACAACCATCCACAGTCACAAATACCTTCACAAGAACTTCAGAACCCAGTGAGAGGTTACAGCACTCTAATGGAGCACAGGAATGAGAAAAAAAATATGGTGAAAAGGGTAAGAAGAGCAGTTTTACTTTGCCTATGTTGCTCTCCTCCAAGCTAGTGCAGTGTAGCATTAAGAGAAATCCCTTCAGCCCATAAGTTATCCCAACAAGAAAAGAGAAAGCAAAGTGAATGTACAACTTTTTCAGGTTTTTAGGGGTACTACTCAAGAGGCCCACCTCTATTATGCCTCATTCAGAACATTGAAGGAGTCAGAACAAAGAAAAAAGATGGGGATTTTCAGCAACTGGTAGGCATGGGTCTCAATAGTCAGCCTGTAGCCCCTGGTCGTGGACCTCCCTGAGGTAATCACTGGTAGGCTGAATAGTGGAGGGTGTTCACTGCCAAAGGCAATCTGAAAAGACTGGAGAATGTGATTGCTTCTTCAAATGTGTAGACACCAGTGCAAGGCTACAAATATCATGAAGAATCAGGAAAACATGATACCATAAACTAGAACTAAAAGAAAAAAAAAGTGAGACAAAGTAAAACAAAAAACTCCAAAAAGAAACAAAACTACCACAAAGAAATGGAGGTCTATGAACCGCATGACAAAGAGTTCAAAATAATCACCTTAAAGGAACTTACTCAGCGAGCACACAGATAGAAAAATAAATGAAATGTGGAAAATGCATGAATATAGAGGAAATAAAATGAATGTGAATTCATGAATAAGATGAAAATTTAGCAAAGAACTAGAAACCACAGAAAGGAACCAAACAGAAATCCTGGAACTGAAAAAGACAATGACTAAACTCAAAAATTCACTAGAAAATGTCAATAACAAACTCAATCAATGAAAAAGGAATAATTGAACTAGAAGACACAATTATTCAGTCAAAAGAACAAAAAAATAGAGGAATGAAAAAGAGTGAAGAATGCCTGCAGGACTTATGGGATGCCAGCAACTAAAGAGATACATGCACTGTAGGGGTCCCAGGAGAAAAAGAGAAAGAAGAAGACAACTTATTTAAAGAAATATGGCTGGAAAAGTCCCAGACATGGACATTTAGATTCATGAAGCCCAAAGAACCTCAAATAGATTCATCTGGTTCCAAATAGGAAAAGGAGTACGTCAAGGCTGTATATTGTCACCCTGCTTATTTAACTTACATGCAGAGTACATCATGAGAAACCCTGGGCTGCAAGAAGCACAAGCTGGAATCAAGATTGCCGGGAGAAATATCAATAACCTCAGATATGCAGATGACACCACCCTTAAGGCAGAAAGTGAAGAAGAACTAAAGAGCCTCTTGATGAAAGTGAAAGAGGAGAGTGAAAAAGTTGGCTTAAAGCTTAACATTCAGAAAACTAAGATCATGGCATCCGGCCCCATCACTTTATGGCAAATAGATGGGGAAACAGTGGAAACAGTGGCTGACTTTATTTTGGGGGGCTCCAAAATCACTGCAGATGGTGATTGCAGCCATGAAATTAAAAGATGCTTACTCCTTGGAAGGAAAGTTATGACCAACCTAGATAGCGTATTAAAAAGCAGAGACATTACTTTGTCAACAAAGGTCCGTCTAGTCAAGGCTATGGTTTTTCCAGTGGTCATGTATGGATGTGAGAGTTGGACTCTAAAGAAAGCTGAGCACTGAAGACTTGATGCTTTTGAACTATGGTGTTGGAGAAGACTCTTGAGAGTCCCTTGGACTGCAAGGAGATCCAACCAGTCCATCCTAAAGGAGCTCAGTCCTGGGTGTTCATTGGAAGGACTGATGTTGAAGCTGAAACTCCAATACTTTGGCCACCTGATGCAAAGAGCTGACTCGTTTGAAAAGACCCTGATGCTGGGAAAGATTGAGGGCAGGAGGAGAAGGGGACGACAGAGGATGAGATGGTTGGATGGCATCACCAACTCAAATGGACATGGGTTTGGGTGGACTCCAGGAGTTGTTAATGGACAGGAAGGCCTGGCATGCTGTGGTTCATGGGGTCGCAAAGAGTTGGACACGACTGAGCGACTGAACTGAACTGAAAGAGTCCTACATCAAGACAGTTTATAAGGAAATTGTCAAAAATAAAGACAAAGAAAGAATTGCAAGGGAAAAGTGACCCATCACATACAAAGGAATCCATATAAGGCTACCGATGGATTTCTCAGCAGAAATCTTGTAGACCAGGGGAAGAGTTGAAAGATATATTCAAAGTGTTGAGAGATTAAAAAAACAAAACAAACAAACAAAAAAACTCTACCAACTACACGTACACCCATTGAACTTTTCTGTAAAAATGAAGAAGAAATAAACTTTTTTTTCCAGAGAAACAGAAAACTGAGAGAATTTATACCATCAGACCTGCATTCCAAGAAGTGCTTAACAAAATTCTTCAAGCTGAAATGAAACTATGATAAACAGCAATAGGAGTACAGATGAAAGTATAAATCTCAGTGATAAAGGTAAATGTATAGATAAATACAGAATAATGTAATACTGTAATGGTGGTGCATAAATCACTTGAACCTCAGGATAAAAATTTAAAAGCAAAAGTATTAAAAATAACTGTAACTGGACGTCCCTGGTGGCACAGTGGATAAGAATCCACCTGCCAATGCAGGGGCACAGGTTCAATCCCTGGTCTGGGAAGATTCTACATGCTGCGGAGCAACTAAGCCTGTGTGCTGCAACTACTAAGCCCATGTGCCTAGAGCCTGTGCTTTGCAATAAGAGAAGCTGCCACAATGAGAAACCTGAGTACCACAATGAAGAGTAGCCCCCACTCACTGCAACTAAAGTCCATGCAAAACAACAAAGACCCAGTGCAGCAAAAATAAATTAAATACATAAGTAAAATTTAAAAATAACTATAACCATAACATTTGTTAATGGAAACATAATATAAAAGAAGTAAATTATGAGATTAATAACATAAAGTGTGTCTGTGTGGGAAATAAAAAGCGTAGAGCTTTTATATATGATTGGAATTAGTTGTGATCATTTAAAAATAGATGGTTATAACTCTAGGAGGTTTTATGCAAACCTCATGGTAACTACTGGGGCTTCCCAGGTGGTGCTAGTGGTAGAGAATCCACCTGCCAATGCAGGAGACTTAAGAGACACCGGTTTGATCCCTGGGCTGGGAAGATCCCCTGGAAGAGGGCATGGCAACCCACTCCAGTATTCCTGCCTGGAGAATCCCATGGACAGGCGAGCCTGGTGGGCTTCAGTTCATAGGGTCGCACAGAGGCAGACAAAACTGAAGCGACTTAGCACGCATACATGGTAACCACAAAGGAAAAAACCTACGGTAGATACAAAAACAGAGAGAAAAGAATCAAACTCTATTACTATATATACACCAAACATCAGATAACATCAAATATATGTAATATATTTAATATATATTTGTCTATATCTATATAATCACAGAAGACGATAGAAAGAGAGGAAAAAAGAACTACAAACACCAAACTTCCAGAAAAAAGAAATTAGATTTGTGGTTACCAGAGGCAGGGGAAAGGGGAACTGGAGTAAAGTGATCAAAAGGTACAAACTTCCATTTATAAGATAAATAAATATTAGGAATGTAATATACAATATAGTGACTATAGTAAACATTGCTATATAATATATAGGAAAGTTAAGAGAGTAGATCCTAAGAATTCTCATCACAAAGAGAAACTTTCTTCGTTTCTTTTCATTGTATCTGTAGAAGATGATGGCTGTTAACTAAACCTATTATGGTAATCATGTCATACTATACATATAAATCACACTCTATACCTTAAACTTACACAGTGATATATGTTAATTATTTCCCAATAAAACTGAAAAAAAGGAACTGCAAAACATAAAATAATAAAGTGACAATAGTAAGTCTTTACCTAAGAAAAATTACTTTAAATATAAACAGATTAAACCCACCAATCCAAAGATATAGAGTAGCTGAATGGATAAAGGACTAATATACTACTATATGCTGGGTATGTGAGATTTGCTTTAGATTTAGGGATACACAGAGGCTGAATGTTGAGGAATGGAAAAAGGTGTTCTATGCACATAGTAACCAGAGAGAGTGGGGATGGCTATACGGTTGACCCTTGAACAATGTAGTGGTTAGGGGTGACCCCTCCATGCTGCATATAACTTTACAGTCAGTACTCAGTAACCATGTCACATCTCTGGGGCATCAGGAGGGCTGTGGGAGGAGGCACCCGAGAGATGCCAAGTGAACAGTGGGAGCTGATTCCTGTGGTCAGGACAAAGCCTTGCAGCTGGGATCTCAGTTTCTGCTGAGTAGGGGCACATTTCTGTTGATGTCCCTGTTCAAGTTGATCCCAGCTGATAACGGAGTGGCTCTTCACCAGCCCTTACGATTCTGACATGGGAGAATTCTATAAGGTGAAACTAACTCCATGTCTTCTTTCATGGTATGTAAAATACCTCCATCCTGTGAGATTTTGTACTTCTAAGTGACCCTTAACATACATCCTCTGGGACCTTCCTGTGCCCATCATCTTTGCCCTCTTTTTTACCTTAGCTGCTCCCTCTCTTTAGGCACTTTCTTGTCAACTTAAAAACTCCCTTTTCCTTAAGTTTACTTAATTTCTTTAAGCCTCAGTTTGCTCAAGTATCAAAATGGAATTCGTGCCATCTACCTGGCTGGCCTTGGTGAGACAGAATAGGTAGAATTGGAGAGTATGATTTCAATTAGTGCATGTGTCTTTCTTCTCTCTCCCTCTTTTTTTTTTTTTTGCTCTTCAGTCTTCTTTCTAAAGTGGTGCTGTCCAATACCATAGCCATTGGCCACAGGTGGCTATCGACACAAAATGCGGCCAGTTCAATTTGAGATGGGCTGCTCATGTGAGAAGCATTAGAGTTGTGTATTAACACCTAGGAGTCCTATTTATTGTTCTTGAAACTTTTGCTATGGGCTCATGTTCAAATCCACTGTTAGTTTTTTCCGTCTACATCTTCTTCATCCATATTGCATGTATCTCCTCCTGAGATATCTCCAAAGTGAATTTTATATATGCTACATGGTGTGTGCACACACCTATACACTCACATATTTTTTTAAATAATAGCTTTTTTGAGCTATAACTCACATACCATAAACTTCACCTCTATAAAGTAGGTATACAATTCTAATAACCTATACGTGAAAAGAATCTGAAAAAGAATAGATATATGTATAACTGAATCACTTTGCTATACACCTGAAACTGGCACAACATTGTAAATCAACTGTACTCCAGTATAAAATAAAAATTCCCACATGGTGCTAGCGGTAAAGAATCTACCAGCCAATGCAGGAGACGCAAGCAATGTGTATTTGATCTCTGGGTTGGAGAGATCCCCTGGAATAGGAAATGGCAACCCACTCCAGTGTTCTTGCCTGGAAAATCCCATGGGCAGAGGAGTCTGGTGGGCTAGCTGGGGCTGCAAAGAGTTGGACATGACAGCACAAAAAATAAAGTAAGTATAGGATTCTGTGATTTTTAGTATATTCAGGGAGTGGTAGAGCCATCACTATGATCTAACTCCAAAACATTTTTATCAACCCCAAGGAAGCCCTGTATCCATTCCAGTTACTTCCCATTCACCCTTCCTGCCAGCCCCTGGCAACCACTAATATGCTTTTTGTCTCTATGGATTTGCCTAGTCTGGGTATTTCACATAAATGGAATCATATAATATGTGGCCTTCTCACATGGCTTATATTTAATGTAAGAACATCCCAATTAAAATCTCCGCATCTGGTGACAATCCATGCTGCCTATTTTATGTAATGCAGTGACAAGCAAGTGCATGGAAACAATTCTATTTATACACATGTAACCTTGTGACCACTCAGGAAATAGACATTGTCTTTGCTTCACAGGTGAGGAACCTAAAGCAGAGAGGTTATATAGCTGGCCTAAGGTCTATCAAATGGAAGAGCTGGGACTTACACTCAGGTTGCTTTTGGTTTTTTCCTTTTAATCTCTAGTGTTAAGATCCATAGGGATCTTTCTCATCTTTCTCCTCTGAACCAAGCAGAGTATCTGACCCTCCTGTCTTTGTTTAAGAAATGGATGAGTGATCCAGGCAGTTAATCAGCTGAGATATCGAGTGGTGGGTAGAGGGGAGTGGCTGCTAAGCTCCAGGTATCAGCCTGCCAGACCTCAGGCTGGTGGATGCCGCTGCCGACACAGTAGCACAGGCCTAGCAGGCCTTGTCACCGAGCTGTCTGCCCGCCCCGGGAACGCCCTGCTCTCAGTCTTGGCATTCCTCCTCACTGGGCCATTAGTGTCCCACTGGGTGCAGCAGAAAGCCTCCCAGAGCACTCCTGGGGGCTGCATGCTCCAGGAAGTCAACTTTCTACAAATCAGAATAGATGAAAATAGCAACCTAGGGGTGAGTCGAATCACCCAGAGTAATTTAAAGTATGAATTGATTTCTCAGCTGGAGAGGATATCCATGTCCTGCTTCTCGTTGGTACTTCATTGTGCATCTTACCTCATGTGGAAAATTAACAGGCAAATTAACCCCTCTGCACAGCCCAGGCTGGAGGAACAGACATGCCTCCTGATCAGAATACTAAATGTTGGTGTAAGAAGGAGGCTGTCTGCAGGGCCAGGGCACCGGGGAGATCCCATCTTAGGTATTAAGAGTATCTCTAGCCTGCCCTTGGGCTACATCAGCTCGAAGGGCACTGGAAAGGGAACACCATGTCATTTCACTGAGATTGTGGCTTCCTAGTGACTGTGGTGTGACAGCTGCATAGGAAAGTGAATTAGACCCAAACAGATTAATCAGAGCTCATCCACTGGCCAGAGAGCCCCTGTTCTCCCAGAATTCTGGAAAAGCTTATTTATCCTCTGTTTCTGAGAGTCTTTTTCTTGCTTGCTTGTTGTGTTACCTTCTGGCTTTTGATCCTCTCATTCACTTAAACCGCTAGTTCAAAAGATCCTTCTGGTCTACCACCACTTACACCCTCCTCCACCCTTGCCTCCCCCAAGTTCAGCTTGTACCGCTCTTCTCTTTAATCTCTGTATTTTGGGCACACTGACTTTTTGTCCTTCTCTATCTCATTCTGCCCCAGGGGCTTTGTACACCCAGTTTCCTCTGCCTTGAGCACACATCCCTTACCTTTTCCCTGGGCTAAATTCTTCTCAGTTTAAATGTCACTTCCTTGGGAAGCACATTTTCTGATTTTATGCCTCCTGCCTCAAGCCATTATATGATATCAGTCTCCTATATTTCTCTATTAATATCAATTTGCCAAAACTGCAATTAAATAATTAGTCTGTAATTAGTTGTTTAGTGATTTCCTTTCCTGCTCTACTGTTTGGCTCAAGAGAGCAGAGTGTGTCTGTCTAATTCACCTTTGTGTCTCCAGTGTTGAGTACTATGCCTCGAGTAGAATAAATCCTCAAAAAATATATTGGATTAATGAATATCATTCTTGGCTTTTTTTTTTTTAAATTCTCATTATTTTGCCTTAGCAGGTGGTTCTTTCTGAACTTAAACTTGACATTTCTAGGAGAAACTTGTACTGAGTACATTCAGTCCTGAGACTCATATTATAACCCATATATAAGCCAAGGTATTAACACAGTCTCTTCTCAATGCAATTTCACATGCAGAGAAGCAGGACTCAACACCAAAATAAAGTTTTCTTTCATTGCTAGCTCATTTTCTATCTCTACCCTGATCCTTCACTTCCTGTGTTTTATTAGGCAGATTTATTGAGCTGGGTGTACAGTGACAGTTCCTACCTGTGAGGATGGGTTGATTATTTAGGAGGCTCTTGATATAGTCCAGATAAGAGATGATGGTAACTTGGGAACCCTTGGGCCTGACACATTTAAGATATTTTTAGCAGGTAAATTGCTAAGGGGTGTCAAGGACATTGGGGTTGACATCCCACATCAGCCCCAATCTGGATGATTAGTGTCAGTTGTTCATGGTAATTTCATCATCATGTTTTTTGGGGATTCATTTTTTAATTAATTAGTTAACATTTATTTTTGGCTGTGCTGGGTCTTCATTGCTGCCTGAGCTTTTCTTTGGTTGAGGCAAGTGGGGCTACTCTTCATTGTGGTTTGTGGGCTTCTCATTGCAGTGGCTTCTGTTGCAGAGCGCGGGCTCTAGAGCACGTGGCCTTCAGTAGTTGTGGCTCCCGGGATCTAGAGCACAGGCTCCGTAGTTGTGGCACACAGGCTTAGTTGTTTCATGGTATGTGGGATCGTCCCAGATCAGGGATTGAACCCACATCTCCTGCATTGGCAGGCAGATTCTTTACCACTGAACCACGAGGGAAGACCTGGGAATTAGTTTTTAAATGGTCATGTGACTCAACCCTGTTTGATTCTGAGACATGAAAAGAAGTCCAATGGGGGGTTAAGGGAAAAAATAAATTCCCTCTTAAATAGAGAACTACAGAGGGAAACACCACTCCTTTGCAGGATGTGAACAAAGAACTTGTCCTTGAACTTCTGTCTTTTGCGCTACTTGTATCTATGACTATTACAGCTAAGAGTTTGGAGGGGATAGCCAAGAAAAGGCAGAGATATGGAAAGAACTTGAGAGCTTGCTGACATCATTAAGTTACTGGTTGTGGTTCTCAGGGTTGCATCCTACCTGGAGTTCTGAGTACATGAAATAATGAACTTTTCCCAATATTTAGACCATTTGGTTACATTTTGTATTACTTACAGCAGAAATCATCATTAATGATATGGGGGTACAGTGGATCCTCAATGGGCACAGAGGTGCCTCTGGCTTGCTGGAGGCTTTCCAGCAAAAGGGGCTGTGGGCAGGTAGTACCATGCCTCTTAGTTACCTTGAAGAGCTGGGGCTCCCATTTTTCCTTCTGACCTGTTCAGTGATGGAGCTGAGGCGGTAGGTGGGGGTCTTAATACATCTAATTGGGAAGGGATGAAAAACAATCCATGTCAAACAGTAAACGGTGAATTTCTCTTTTGGGTTTTCAATTTACATTGAAATGGGAGGGTTCACTTACTGATTATTTTTAATCAGCTTATGTTCTACACTTACTCTTCTTAGGTAATATATTTTGAGGAAGATATAGTGTATCACAGTAAGAGAGACAGAAATAACAGGTAGGAAAGAGCTAAAAGAGTCTTGCATTATCCCACAATCAATACAATCAAATTGTTTTGTTTCCCCATGCTTCCTTGAAATTCCTGTTCATATTCATGCAAAAATGTACAGAATGGTAATCATAGCCCAGGCATCATTAATTTCTTTTATTGAGGTATGACATTCATGCTGTGAAGTGCCCATAACTATAGCTTAATGATTTTTCACATGTGTTCACTTTTGTAACCACCCACTAGTTCGAGATATAAAACACTTGACTGGGTATCATTTTGTAGTTTGCTTTTTAAATTTAATGTTATATCAGAATCATGCTACCCTGCTGTTTATCCTAAGAATATTTTTAATATGCTATATGGTCTTCATACTGCTGACTATTAAGGGCTTTAAAAATTCAGTCAGAGACTGTATCACAGATATCTGAGGCAACTCACATTATTGGACATTAAGATTGCTTAAAATTCTTCCAGATCATATATAATGCTTCAACAATCTGTATGGTAGAGGTCAGAAATTGGCAGCCTGTAGATTGGATTCTGCCCGTATACCCATTTTATAGACTTATTTGGTGTTGGCATACACAGTATTTTCAAGAATATTTGAGTTGTGTCACAAACTTTTACAACTTGAGAGAGCCCACATGGAAATCTGGATTTCTTGCTTCCTTGATAAAGCAGAAGATCTGGCTGCATGGGCCACATCCCCAGAAGAGAGAGTCATATGGGGATGGGAAGGAGCTGCCTTCCTTGGAAGGGGTATATGCTCCTCAGTTGGCCACAGTCCTTGTGACTCCCAGTGTTTCCTTCTGTCGGGCCTGTTCACTAATTAACAGCATCCGCCTAGGTCCAGTAGGCACTTGAGTTTGCTACGCCTGGCATATGGCTTTCTTTTTCGTGATGCTTATAAAGGTGTCATTTATGCATGAAGCTGCTGATAAACCCCAAGGAAATCATCAATAGAAGCACATTCAGAAGAACGTAGTGAAAAAAGAGCATGGCTGTTATGTCTAAGGTATCCCAGAGCAATCACCACTCATGACTTTGGCCCAGTCATGTCCTCTGTGGCCCTCAGTTTTCTCAAGCTTCAAGTGAGAACAATGATGCTCACTTCAGGGAGCAATTGTAAAGGTTTAATAGTTCTTGGAACACAGTAGGCAATCAATAAATTGTGGATAAGTAAAAAAAAAACTATTGAAAATTATTCTGTATTGTTAATTTATCCAATTCTAGTTCTTAAATAGAAAAATTTATTTTCATAAAATAAAATTTAATTTCCTTTGAGTTTGATGCTCATTCAAAAGGACTCCAGAGACATCTATAAAGTTTTAATAGCAGCAACAATAATAATGATAAGTGGATAGGATTTAATAATGTTGTGCCTGAGTGTCTAAAGTGTGACCTTAATATTATGATTTAATTGAGATGGTAAATTAAAAATGTTCTGCATTTCTCCATCATACTAAGGAGGTTAAAATGGTAGTGAATTTGTTCTTAACAGTGTTGTTTGAACTGATGTTTCTTCAGGAAGATCATGATTGCTGGCTACTAGCTATAGGCTCTTTCAGTTTAATTTTAACAGATTCAGAGATTCCCAGATGGCGCTAGTGTTAAAGATCCCGCCTGCCAGTGCAGGAGACATAAGAGATGTGGGTTCGATCCCTGGGTGGGAAAGATACCCTGGAGGAGGAAATGGCAAACGGCTCCAGTATTCTTGCCTGGAGAACCTCCACAGACAGAGGAGCCTGGTGGGCAAAGACGTCAGTCAGACACAACTGAAGCAACTTTGCACGCACGCAGAAATTCTTTGGGGGAGAATCTCTAGTAATAGACAAAGGCTTGCCTCTAGAATTTTGAGAGCATAAAATATTGACCATAGTAGAAGGAACATTTCCTAGAAAATAATTTGTCTTTCTCTTAGGTCCCACCAATACAACACAACACAACCTACCAGAAAGCTAAGAGTCATTTTTATCTGTTTTTCCTCCTCTACATCCAATCCGTCAGTAAGTCTGTCAATTCTCCTTCCCAAATGTCTCTCAATTCAATTTACTTCCCTCCATCTAGACTGACACCACCCTCATCTAAGGAAAAATGCATTCTCCACGAAGCAGCCAGGGTGACCTTTTAAATACTCAACTCATGTCACATCATCCTATTTCTTAAAATTTTTCCATGACTCCCATTTCACTTCAGATAAAATCCAGACTCCTTATCAGGGCACACAAGCCTCTGAATGATCCATCCCAAACATTCTCTCCAACTTCACCTCATGCAACTCACGATATCGTTCAGTGCAGTTCAGTCACTCAGCTGTGTCCGACTGTTTGCAACCCCATGGACTACAGCACGCCAGGCTTCCCTGTCCATCACCAACTCCCGGAGCTTGCTCAAACTCATGTCCAACGAATTGGTGATGCCATCCAACCATCTCATCCTCTGTCATTTCCTTATCCTCCTGCCCTCAATATTTTCCCAGCATCAGGGTCTTTTCCATTGAGTCAGTTCTTTGTATCAGGTGGCCAAAGTATTGGAGTTTCAGCATTAGTATCGGAGCTTCAGCATCAGTCCTTCCAATGAATATGACATTGTGGACAACGTTATGTCAACATAGTTGGCAGCCCCCACTGGTGAAATGTGATATTACAACCTAGTTGTATTAGGTGTTATACATGTCCAGGTGAAAAAACAGCAAAATTCCGGGAGCTTTGAAGTGGAACTGGACGACTGCTCAGATGTAGAAGAATACTGAATTCTCCAGGAGGGAAACAAGATAGAGTTAATAAGATGAGAAGAGCTACAAAAGAAACGTGGGGAGTATCCCTCTTAGGATCAGGGTCAAGTAGTTTCTTTCCTTATTCTGGTGAATATGGAGGAAATTACTCTTCCTCACCTCCATTTTCAGCTCCCTGGCCTGGGTTGATAATTCTTGTTAATGATTCATTTTATTATTTCAGGACCACAGGGATCTTCTACTGTTGAATTTTGCTGTGCTTTGCTGGCTTGTAGCTCATGAGGATGAACATGCTCAGGATCCCAGACCATACCAGCCTGTCTGGTTCTGATTGTGTCAGGATATTTCCTGATCCAGGTCTGCACCAAAGTGTATCTAGGGAAAGTTGTGAAGTTGAACTTGTTTGTAAGTCACCTTGTCTGCATACCTCTCAGAGTCTCCACCACTTCCTCTTCCCTGAGGCCCCTTACTCTCAAATTTGTAAAAGGAAAGCATGTTAGTCACTCAGTCATGTCCAACTTTTTGTGACTCCATGGACTGTAGCCTGCCAGGCTCCTCTTTCCTTGGGATTTTGCAGGCAAGAATACTGGAGTGGGTTGCCATGCCCTCCTCCAGGGGATCCTCCCAACCCAGGGATCACACCTACATCTCTTATGTCTCCTGCATTGGCAGGTGGGTTCTTTACCACTAGTCCCACCTGGGAAGCACAAATTGGAAATAGTGGTAGTAATAACAATGATGGTATTGGTTAGGATTCAGCTAAGAAAAGAAGCTACAAAGACCTAGGTTCACATCCCAGCTCCATCAGATACCTGTGTGTCTTTCTGAGCTTCAGTCTCCCTTTAACAATATTAAAATCACAAGATCCTTGCAAAGATTCACTAAAACTATGCAGAGTGCCTTACAAATTATTGGCACCCAATAAGCTTTCCTTTCCCCCTTTCTCAAGTATATTAACATGTGTTAAAGTCATCTGGAGAGGCAAGGATTAAAACCAAGGAATGCTACTTTAATGGTGTAATTTCAGGCAGTGATTGTGGACTGTGGTCCTCCATGTGCTCCTGACATTGCAATATGGAGGTGCTCTGCCTACATATAATGGCAAATGGGCTTTGTCATTATGATTTCAATATGATGGGTATTACTATTACTGGTCTCTGTCTCTAGACTACATAACTGATCCTGTTCAAAGACACAATGGGAAGGATATTCTTTGATTAAGTCTGATTCAGTTCTGTTAAATTTATCTTGAATCCATTCCTTCATCTCTAGCCCCATTACCACTGTCATGGTTCAGAAATTCATCATTTTCTATAAGCATCACAGTATCACTCTCCTGACGGGTCTTCCTGCTGCTGGGCTCTCCCTCTCCATCCTTTACACAGCAGGCAGAGTGATCTTTCAAAGTGTGCATATGATCCTGTCATCCCTTTACCTGAACGCTTTCAGTGGCTGTATACTTTCCGACCACAGTGGTTCTCATCCTCTGGTTTATAATACACTGGTGTGTCGCATCAGCTGTAAGGCAGACACATCCATCCATTTACCCAACAAATATTTATTGAGCATCTACTATGTGTCAGTTACTGTTGTAGGTGTTTGGGAAGTACATCAGTAAACAACGATCTCTGCATGCTGTCAGAAACTTGTTAGCAATAAGAGTTAAAGTCCTGAAGATTGTGAATGATTTGTTTGTTTGAATATTATAGTGGATACATGTTTATTTCTACAATAACATTACCCTAAATCACTTGTGCAGTGAAGTGCTCCTTGATGGGGAGTGGAAGGGGGAATTTATAGCTAGTAGTTGGGGAATTGAGTATAAATCTGGGGTTGCCTTTGGCATTGTATATCTGAACAATGTCATCATTTGTTTCCAGAAAACAAGTTAAGCATTCTACTACTTGTCTACAAGATAGGGTACATATTATTTAGCTTTTTTGGCCTCCACTTATCCTATCAACCTCATTCTCTGCCATTCTTTGCCTTTCACAATACATAATCTGGTCATTATCCTTTAAAACTGATTTACCTTTCCACCATTAGGATGGTTTGAGTCATAGATAAGTAAAGTATATGAATAATTTTCTTATAACATCAGAGATAATATCCTGGTGGGAGAAGGAACTAAGTCAATATCATACACTGAAAATGAGGAACCAAAGGGAATTTGGTGGGACCATCAAATTCCTGCTAATAGAAAACATTTATAGTATTTTAGAAAAGTATATATTTTGCATTTGATGAAAATAAATAGTTATGATAGTAAATCTGAAAACATTTACTAATACATTAGTAGTCAACAAAAAGTATAGCGAACACATAGGAAAATGGGACAGTTTCAGAGGCTAAGAAAGTTGTGTAGGGATTAGTCTCATGTTGTCCATCTATGAGGGGTAATGGATAAAAGTGAACTGGAAAAGATTTTTGCTATCACATGAAAACTCTTAGAGATGCAAATAGGTCTGATAGATCCTGTAGCTAGCAGATTTGCTCCCCGTTACAAAGTGGATTCCCAGTGGATTCACACTGTTTATGGTCTTAACTCTGAGCCACATGCCCAATTCATCTCATGTTCAGAATAAATATTTTAATTCTTTCTTTCTTTTTCTTTCTTTTTTAATTAATTTATTTTTCATCTGCATTGTGCAGCTTGGGGGATCTTAGCTCCCTGACCAGGGATTGAACCTGAGGCTTGGCAGTGGAAGCTTGGAATTTTAACCACTGGACCATCAGGGAATTCCCCTAATTCTTTCAACTTCTGATATTGGGCTGTATCTTTCATGTTTGATGTCAAAAGTGATGCTTGTCACAACCTGTGGCAACTTGAAGAGAGAAAAAGAATCAAAGAAGCTGCTCTTTCTAGGTTTTTGTGGAAAGGTTTGAAAGGGAAAACTTTCAGGTAGCACAGACATGACTGGTTGGAAAAGATATGACTAGTATGACTGGTTAGCAATTCATTAGGTCAGGTCCACTAAGGGGTATGGGAGAATCCAACAACAACAAAGACCCCCCTAGGACGTATTTCAGTGTCTTGAAGCAGGAAACAAAAGTGGGGACTCAAAACCGTGAGTCATTCAGGGAAACATAAGGAGGAAGACTATAGCAAGCAGGCCAAGGGGTCCAAAGTCTGTGATTCTCTTGCCGTTGGGGTAACCTTGAGGGATTAGGCCACAAGGTTCTCAGGGACAGGGCATGTTAGAGAGCTGTGGCCCTCCTCACCCCTTTCTGCCCCCCAAACAGGGCTGGGCAAGTCTCTCCTCAAAAGGGCCACTCTTATTTTGTGCCCAAGGCTTTGGTGTCTGGCTCTCTCCAACAGCGGGTGAAGTGCAGTGTGTGGCCCTTCTGGAGTGACCCACACGTTGTAATTGACCCTCCTCATTAGCAGGTGACTTGCCTCTAATGGTGCAGGGCCCACATGTTTGTGGTTATGTAACTGCCAACCAGGGCTGGGCCTGGCATCCTAATTGTCTCCAATCACAGGGAAATGAATTGCAGTGAGAAAAGTAATGAGCAGTGGAGCACCCTGGCTGCCAGCCAAGGCTCCAAACTGTCAGCTGCAAAGCCCGGGGATCTGCCATCAAAGCAGGACACTGGAGGTCGGGCTGGGGCCAGGGGAGCCAGAGCCAGGTGTCAACTTGCTGAAGGAGGGCTGGCAGGGGGCGGCGAGTGTGGGGTTGGGGTAGGGATTGGGACCTGGGGAAAGACGACACTTGAGTGCAGGGGAGAGGAGGAGAGACCCGAGCACTTTCTCTTGTGATCTCTCCTTCCTCTCTTCTGATCCCCAGCAGCCTCCAGTGCTACCTGAGAACACTCACTTGGTGATCACTTGGTGATCCTGAGAACACTGGGAGTGAAGAGAGGGCAGGTCAGGGAACAAAGTGGAGGAGGGTAAATAAAAGAGGTCTGCATGGATTTAAAAGATGAAGAAGACAAAAAGATCTCAACAGACTGTTATTTTCCACCACCCCCCTTTTAAAAATTATTTATGTATTTGTCTGCCCCGAGTCTTAGTTGTAGCACTCAGGATTTTTAGTTGCAACATGAAAACTCTTAGTTGCGGCATGTGGGATCTAGTTTCCTGATCTGGGATTGAACCCAGGCTCCATGCACTGGCAACATGGAGTCTTAGCCACTGGACCAGGGAAGTCCCTTCCATCCTCTCTTGAGTTTGCTGTTGCTGAGGATGCTACTGTGATAGGGCTATTGATGGTCCTGGCCTCATCACTGTGGCTGCTGCTGCTGTTGGTATAGTTATTTCAGTGATGGGGATTCCAATGATGAATGACAACAGGCATGGAAAACTTAAAGCTCTAAGTCAAGATTACCTTCTATGAGTGAAATTAAGAAGAATGAAAATATCATGGAATGAGAGCTGTGCTCTCTAGAAATGTCTCGAGAGTTCATAAAATGGGCAGTTAGTAAAAGGCAGGCAGTAAAAAGGAGTTTCAGAGTACCAAGTCTATCAGGCCTCAGCCAGGCTGGAGGATCTCATATCTTTATGTGCCTTACCTTGGCAGCTGGAATCTAATGGCAACTCGATGCTTGAAGGAGCCTTGCTAATAGAGAAAGATGCCATGAACTTGCAGGGGGAGCCCCTTATGTCTAAGTTTGTTACTCAGTGCCCACCATCATCCAGGGAAGAGGGCCTGAAAATCAGGCAGACAGAGCATTCTTGATTCTTGGCCTTCCTGTTGTAGGCCAGCATGTTTCATAGGTGCTCATAATGGTTGGGTGGAAAGTTCTTTGAAACTGTTCTGCTTCCATTGATGTGTTGACTCATGAATTCATTCCATAAATATATATTGGGCACCAACTGTATAGCAGACACTTTGCTAGTCCCTGGGAATAAAGATGCGAAAAAGCAGATACAGCATCTGTCATCATTGAACTTTCAGTTGAGCAA
Source organism: Cervus canadensis (assembly GCF_019320065.1). NCBI lineage: Eukaryota > Metazoa > Chordata > Mammalia > Artiodactyla > Cervidae > Cervus > Cervus canadensis. The sequence continues at coordinate 37,636,123 of NC_057396.1, forward strand.
AAAATCAGAGAGTTGTGCAGGAATGTCATGAGGAACTATATTGCAGGGGGAACTCTACTCAATACTCTGTAATGGCCTATATGGGAAAAGAATCTCAAACAGAGTGCATATATGTCTGTGTATAATTGAATCTCTTTGCTGTATATCAGAAACTAACACAACATTGTAAATCAACTATACTCCAATAAAAATTAATTAAGAAACAAAAAAAAAAGTCCTGAGGAGAGAGAGAGCGTGGTATGTAAATGCACGTGGTATGTAAATGCACTCAGCAGCTGCCCTGGGAACTACGTAAGTTGGGTAGGGTGAGGTAGAGGTCCTGGATAGCCCATGGATGTCACTACAGCAGCCAGTGACCCCCTACCCCCACCCCGCCCGGGCAACCTCTGGACTTCTAAAGCAGGTTTCCAAGTTGCCCTAATTTTGGAACAAAAATACATTCATGTTAGGTCAATGGGAAATGTTGTCGTATTTGTCAAATGACTGATAAATGAATCATACGTATATGGCTTATGGCTTAGAGCAGTGGCTGGTGTACGGTAGTGCTAACCTGAGTGTTAGTGATTAGCATTATGATGATGGTGATAATGGTTACCTGCACCCCTGGGGTATAGGGACATAAGTCAGCTCAGGATCCATACAGCTAAAAACTAGGCTTATGGTGACCCTATCAAGGCAGGGGTCGGGGGGGGGGGCTTCCCTGGTGACTCAGCTGGTAAAGAATCTGCTTGCAATGTGGGAGACCTGGGTTTGATCCCTGGGTTGGGAAGATCCCCTGGAGAATGTAACGGCTACCCACACCAGCATTCTGGCCTGGAGAATTCCATGGACTGTGTAGTCCATAGGGTCACAAAGAGTCAGGAACAGCCTGAGCTTCCGGCCAGTACTCTCCACATCTCCATCTCATCTCCCTGTAGCTTTCCTCCCAGTGACAGCAATTTTGATGGATGCCAGAGGGTCCATTACTAGGAAGTAACGACAAGTCTCCAGCAGTAACCACATTTTCCTTCTGCCCTTCAGCTATATACAGTACATGTTCAATAAAGAGTTGATAAAGGTAAGTAATCAATGAAATCTGACTGAAGAATTCTTCCCATTATGCATGCCTACATTTGGGTAAGCAAGGATTTTCCACTAAACTTTTGTTTCCAGCAGAATCTCCACAGATCCTTTAATAATAAACCTCGACAGGCAAAGCTCCAAGCAAACATTAATTAGATCTCTTAACACCCTTGTAAATCAGTGAGTCATATGGCAATTATAAAAAAAATAATTTTAAGGAGCAAGAAATTTTAAAGTGATTGTTTACTTTATCATAACAAATAATTTACATACACACAGAAATGAATATTTAAAACCATTGGTAAGACTGAAATGCTTGGCTAATTTCTGATTAGCCACAATCAACTAGGGTAACTTCTGATCTCCCCATGGGCAAAGGTGTATATATTTGTTGCATTTTATCCCCAATTCATATGCTTTGTTTTTGACCCACACTATCTAATAGAACTTTCTGTGATGTTATAAATGTACTCATGCACCATTCAACATGATAGTCATTAGTGGCTAATGTGACTGAGGATCTAAAAGTTTAACTTACTTAATTTTAGTATAATCTAAATCCCATATGTGGCTAGCAGTCACCATATTGGACAGTGTAATCTCAGACTACAGTTGGAAACTTACTGTGATTAGCAAGGGGGATATACATGTGTGTTCAGTTGCTAAGTCATATATGACTCTCTGTGACCCCATGGACTGCAGCATGCCAGGTTTCCCTGTCCTGCACTAGGGGATATACAAGAGATGTTTATATAGTGTTAACCAGACTGTGGTCTACATACAGGGTGCTAGAACTGTCGTAATGGTGAGATTTTCATTATGGCGATCATCACCCATTCATTTATTCAAAGCCTATATATTGAGCATCTACTATATTCATGCTCTGCAGTAAGCTTGAAGGCAAAAATAAAGACTAAATATTGTCCTGGCTTAGAGGTGAAGTGGAGATAGGAGCAGATTAAAAGACAGATACAGATGTGTTGTTATATTGGGGCAAGCATATGAGCTGTGGGAATATTGAAGAAAGGCAATTAATTCAGCCTGAAAGGGTAGGAAGTGGGGTGGGCAGATCACAGAATGCTTGCCAGAGAAGTGGAACTAATTCTTAAAAGACCAGTAAGGATTCTCCCAGGTGAGAGTAAGGATGTGGGTGAGGGTGTCATTCCAGACAGAGGGACTGGCCACAGGCAAGGGTACAAAAGTACTATAGAGCATGGACCTTTCGGGAATTTCCAGAGCCACCCTGGTGGCTCAGACTGAGAAGAGTCTGCCTGCAATGCGGGAGACCCGGGCTCGATCCCTGGGTTGGGAAGGTCCCCTGGAGAAGAAATAGAACCTACTCCAGTATTCTTGCCTGGAGAATGTTGTGGACGGAGGAGCCTGGGAGGCTGCAGTCCATGGGGTCACAAAGAGTCAGACACAACTGAGCAACTAACACAAGGGGCATGCGCTGTGTGGTCAGCTGTGACCCAGGAAGAGGGCCGGGGAAAGCACAAGGGTGTTTGCTAATGGAATCTGGATTTTACCCTAAAGGTAGAGGGCAGTCATTCAAGGGGCTTTAAGCAGGGCAGTAACAAGATCAGATACATATTCTAGAAAGATCCCTTTGGTATCAACGTGGAAAATAATTTAGGAGGAGTGAGAATGGAGATGGAACCCCTGGGGAAGTGAAGGCTTTCTTCCACAAAACCCTGAAGCTACGTCTGAGGTAATAAGGGTGCTGCCATCCAGATGCACATACAACTGCTCTGTTGTTAAATACGGTGGAGGTCTCTGGGATGCAGCGTCTAGCACCTTCCAGGGATAGCAAAGAGGCTGGTATGGTACCAGGGGACCTGATGTTTGGAGAGAGAAATGTGTTTCCTTAGCAGCCTGGGTGTATGAAGGTGGGCTGGTGGTGACCTGGGTGAGATGAGCCTTGAGGGGAGAAAGCTGACTTAATGACTTCGCTGCTTTATATGCATGAACTTCTTTCTGGGTTCCCTGCTATATTAGTCTGTTCAGGCTGCCAGAGCAAAATGTCTGAGTGACTTGAACAACAAAAATTTATTTCTAACCCTCCTGGATGCTGGGAAGTCCATGGGCAGGGTTCCAGCCAATCTGGCTCTTGGTGAGAGTTCTCTTCCCAGCTGGCCACCTTCTCATGATGTCGTCATGCGGCTTCTCCTCAGTATGTGTGGAGATCTCTCTCCTCTTCCTCATCCTATAAGGCCCCTCTTCCCATCATGAGGCCTCCACCTTCATGACCTATTCTAACCCCAGTTACCTCCCAAATGTCCCATTTACAAAAAACTCCACCACATGGGGGGGTTAGGGATTCAGCATATGTATTTGGGGGTACTCCCGTGCTCAGTCGCTCAGTCTTGTCCGACTCTTTGCAACCCCATGGACTGCAGCCTGCTAAGCAGAAACATAAAGGATGAGTAGGAGTTAAGCAGGGGAAGGGGCTTGAGATTGAGAGATACAGACCACTTCACTTTGTAATTCTCACAAAGAATTAGTGGCTTAAAACCTCACTAAAGAAAGTGAAAGTGAAGTTGCTCATTCATGTCTGACTCTTTGCGACCCCATGGACTGTAGCCTACCAAGCTCCTCCGTTCATGGGATTCTCCAGGCAAGAATACTGGAGTGGGTTGCCATTTCCTTCTCCAGGGGATCTTCCCAACCCGGGTATCAAACCCAGGGATTGAATGCAGGGATCAGACCCAGGGGTCGAACCTGGGTCTCCCACATTGCAGGCAGGTGCTTTAACCCAACCTCACTGATCAAAAGATTAAGACTCTTCCATCCAGAGTCAGTTCAGGATTCTTGTCTTGTGAGAGGTAGCATCCATTTTGATACCATAAGCTATTAGTATTTGAATGAATTTTTCACTTCCCCATTTAAAATATGTTCTATATTCATCAAAGATAACAATTTTTTGACAGGATCTAAGACACAGTAGGGGGTTTCCTAAGGGGCTCAGTGGTTAAAAAAAATCTGCCTGCCAATGTAGGAGCTTCAGGAGATGTGGGTTTGATCCCTGGGTCAGGAAGATCCCTGGAAGAGGAAATGGCAACCCACTCCAGTATTCTTGCCAGGATAATCCTTGTGACAGAGGAGCCTGGTGGGTTACAGTCCATGGGGGTCACAAAGAGTCAGACACGACTGAGTGGCTGAGCATGCACGCACACAAGACACAGTAGCGTAGAAAAAAGAGTAGGGCCATTCTTTGCAATACTGAGTTCTATATAAGCCCTAGGAAGGCAGGGGTGAAGGCTGCATCATCCAAGTGTGGATGATGCTATGAAATGGAGCTGGGACCCATAACTCATGCAAACTCTGCTTTTTCCGCTTCTTGGCATCTTCTCAGGGATGATGCTACTCAGTCACAAATCATTGCAAAGCTCCTTCTCACACCAGTCTTCCAGCTGTCAAGACTCTGAAAGGTATAGGCTGAGGCTGCACTGTCTATGGGGAAAGAGATGGAGAGAGAGAAACAGACTTATGGGAGGCATTAAAGACCTCTGGGTATTTTGGGGAAAAAAATGGAATCTTGACCTGGTTTCCACAGCCAAATTCCAAGAATAAGCTTATAACTTTGGACTCTCTCTCCTGAGAAATAGACTTAAAAATGTTCAATTAAATGTTAAAAGGATGGAGGTTCAGTTTCATGATTAACTAACTCTATTTGTCATAATCTTTTATATTGCTCACTTGCAGATTTTATGGTCACGTCCAACATCTCTTCTCTGTGGTTGTTTGAAAACTTAACCTGCTCTAACAAGCTGGAGAGACAGCATAATGTAAAAAGAAGAGCATGGAATTTAGAGATAGATTATGGAATCCCACATCTGCATAATTAGCTTTGTGACCCTGGTCACTTATATAATAACTCTTATATAATATCTTATGTAATATATAATATCTCCTCATTAGGGAGTTAGGGGTAACATACATGTCACAGGAGGTGTCTGGTGTAGCACCTTATGTATAATAGGTATTCAATAGACATTTCCCCTTTCTTAATGCTTGGCCCTTCCTTCTCTTTTCTGTGCTGATATGTCTTGGGCCCTGTGAAAAGTTACATTTGATATATATAAATCATATTTAAAACGAGGAAGAAAAACTCCTCAATCACACGGCTTATAGTATCGAGAGGTGTGTTACGTCTTTCAAGACAGGAATTCCAAGTTGACTTCAGATAGAACAAACTGTTGGTTTTCAACACCATCTCCTTTCAGAGATTTGTGCAAGAATGAAGGAATCAAAGACATATTAAAACAATCACATTCTTGATCAACCCTGAAAATTGTCAGTGGTGCAAACCTTTCATTTTGAATACTTTTGATTAAAAAAATCATGGTCTTGGTTCTTTTTTTTTTCTATGCATAATTCAGAGCTACCTTAATATAATGTAGATTCTTTGAGCTGGAAGAAATCTTAATGATGATCTGTAATAAATGTAAGTGACAGTGCCATGGGCTGTTACCGGGGATGTTAATTGCCCCATGAACTGATCTAATAAGGAAATTGAGACTCAGTAAATAGAAGTGGCTTGTTCAAGGTGTGGTGACAGGGTTAGTGACAGGGACATTGTTTCAGTCCGCTCAAGGATCACTTCCCATATGGCAGTTAGGGGTCACTTGTCTCTCTCTTGACCAGTTGGCAGCACAGGGCATGCAGCGAGATTGGCTTCTCTGGCTTCTGACCTTCCCCGTCATCCTCCTGTTGTAGCCTTGGTTCATCTGCCCGGTGCAGCCCCAGTGACAGATTGTGAGCTGACCATGTTTACCAATCTACCATATGTATCTCTTCAGCTACCGGAAAAGGGTCTGGCAGAGACTGAAAGTAAAAGCAGAGAAATATTCTGGTGGGGCTCACGAGTGGTGGGAGCTGGGTCAGTCCAGGTAACGCAGTATGGGGTGGCGGTGGAGGGTGTGCATATAATTTGGAACTATAGATGGTCTTTTGAAACAGACTCAGCTGGGAGGTAATTGAGGGTCTCTCAGCAGCCAAGACTTGTCACTCAGCAGCACCACGGTTACCTTGACAAAGAGTTGCTGATTGGAAATTAAAATGCATGGAATTGCGCGGGGAGCGTTTTCAAGAAGAAACAGGATCGACTTAGTGACACCATTGAATCTCTTAGAGCCAAACACCAGATGCAAGGGTTTTCAGGAAACTGCAAGTCTGTCTTCTTTCCTGGAGCAGAGGGTTTAGTGCTCAGGTTGGTTAGAGTAAAGCTATTTTAGGAAACCTTGCCAAAGCCTGAGCAAGGAGGTGTCAGAGAGCTGTGTCAGAAATGATGGAGACTCAGCCCTGGGTCCAGTCTGTTGATTCTGTCAATCAATAAGCAGCCTGTTGATTCTGTCTGGATCTGTCTCCCTTACCCACTGGGGGAGGTGGACTCCTATTGCCCCGAAGCCAACATCTGCTGTGCTGTGGGGCCCAGGGGACTTGTGTGTCCCGTGAGTCACCACTTTTTTCTGACCTGCTATTTGGGCTAGATCAGTGATTCCCAACCATATGGGCAGACATGAAACCTGAGCTCCTCGGCCCCTTCATCTCCTGAGCAGGAGATTCAACCAGATTGTCTTTTTTTTGAGCTCAGATTTCTTCCATTGAATAAAATGTATATATGGAAATATAGTTTATGTCTAACGTGCTATGAAAGTAAATGTGCTGTTGATCAATATATATTATGTAACATGTGGTTTATATGTCAAATGTCTTCCATTAAATTATATATTATATATATATAATTTTATATATAAAATCTGGACTCCGTGAATTTGTAACCTTACATGGGAAAAGAGATTTTGCAGATTTTTTAAAAAATTGGAGTATAATTGCTTTACAATGTTGTGTTAGTTTCTGCTGAACAATGTGAATCAATGATATGTATACATATATCTCCTCTGCCTTTAGCCTTCCTCCCACATCCCCCATCCCACCCCACTAGGTCATCACAGAGCACCGAGCTAAGCTACCTGTGCTACATAGGAGCTTCCCATTAGCTATCTATTTTACACGTGATATTGTGTACATGTCAATGCTACTCTCACTGTCTCAATTTGTCCCACACTCTGCTACCTCCTTTGTGTCCAAAAGTCTGTTCTCTACTCTTGCCCTGAAAATAGGTTCATCAGTACCATTTTTCTAAATGCCATATGTGTGTGTTAATGGATGATATTTGTTTTTCTCTTTCTGCCTTACTTCACTCTGTATGACAGACTCTAGGTTCATCCATATCACTACAAATGACCCAATTTTGTTCCTTTTTGTGGCTGAGTAATATTGCGTTGTATATATACCACATCTTCTTTATCCATTCATCTGTTGATGGACATTTATGTTTCTTCCATGTCCTGGCTATTGTAAATATTGCTGCAATGAACATTGGGGTACATGTGTCTTTTTGAATTGTGGTTTTCTCAGGGTACATGCACAAAAGTGGGATTGCTGGGTCATACGGTAGTTTTTAGTTTTTTAAAAGTAATTGTATCAACTTACATTCCCACCAACAATGCAAGAGGGTTTCCTTTTCTCCACACCCTCTCCAGCTTTTATTGTTTGTAGATTTTTTGATGATGGCCATTCTGACTGCTGTGAGATGATACCTCATTGAAGTTTTGATTTGCATTCGCTAATGATGAGTGATGTTGAGCATCTTTACATGTGTTTGTTGCCCATCTGTATGCGTTCTTCAGAGAAATGTCTGTTTAGGTCTTCTGCCTATTTTTTGATTGGGTTGTCTGCTTTTCTGATATTGAGCTGCATGAGTTTCTTGTACATTTTGGAGATTAATTCTTTGTCAGTTGCTTCATTTGCAAGTGTTTCCTCCCCTTCTGAGGGTTTTCTTTGGACTTATTTGTGGTTCCCTTTGCTGTGCAAAAGCTTTTGACTTTAATTAGGTTCCATTTGTTTATTTTTGTTTTTATTTTCATTACTCTAGGAGATGAGTCAAAAAGGATCTTGTTGTGATTTATATCAAAGAGTATTCTACCTATGTTTTCCTCTAAGAGTTTTATTAAACCTGGTCTTACATTTAATCCATTTTGGGTTTATTTTTGTATATTGTATTAGAAAGTGTTCTAATTTCATTCTCCTACATGTAGCTGTCCAGTTTTCCCAACAGCATTTATTGAAGAAGTTGCAGAAAATTAGAGACTGCAGGAAATTAGAGGCTGCAGATGTTTAATTTAAGGACTGTTCTGAAACTTTGTATTGTATTTCTGAGATCTAACTACATTTATGAATATAGATCTGTTTTATCCCTTTTAAGTGGTGAATTGCATTCTGTCACAAGAGTGTATTGCAAATTTATCCTTCCTCTATTGATGGACTTTTAGGTCATTTTCAATTTCTTGCTATTAGAATTTTTCAGTTAGTTTTCTTGTGTACTAGCATACATGTGAAAGTGGTTCACTGGGGGTAGGGACCCAGGAAGAGGAAATGCTGGATCATGGGATAGACCCATTTACAGTTTTAATAGATTGCCAAGGAAACTTCTGAAGTGATTGTCCTCTTTGTATTTCTCCCAGTAGTGTATGAGAGTACTCTTTTCTCTACAGTTTCATCAACACTTGATTTTGTCAATATTTTAATGCTTGCATATCTGGTGAGTGAAAAATAGAATCTTCTTGTTTTAGTTTGCATTTGGAAAAGTTAATCAATTAGATGGCTACTTAAATTTTCTCTTTTATGAATTACCTTTTCATATTCTCTCCCCAATTCTTTTTTTTTAAATTCTCTCCCCGATTCTTATTGCACTGTCTACCTTTTTCCTATGATGATAGTTTGTAGGAGCCCTTGTGAATATCTTTCTGTCCAAATACATGCAGGTCAATTTTATTTATTATTTTAATGGTTGCATAGTATTCAATCATGCACATCAGAAGTCAGAAAACACTGAGGTCAAATCTGGCCTTCCATATGTTTTTTTAAATAAAGTGGGTTGTTTTTTTTTTTTTTTAAGACACAGCCATGTCCATTCTTTCACATATTGTCTATGGCTGATTAGTGCTACAACAGCAGAACTGAATATTATGACCTAAGCTATATAACATACAATGGCTAAAATTATTTACCTTATAGCTCTTCACAGAAAATGTTTATACAGCTAAAGCAAAATTTGTTTAACCATTCCTCTTTTGATACATATATAGGTTGTTTCCCATTTTCTCACTATTATAAACAGTGTGTAATTAATATAACCACACATACATATCTTTCTCTGCAGATGTGAGCACTTCCCTTGGCTAGATTCCTGGAAATAGAATTTCTGGCTTACTGAAAGCCTGCATTTAGTGAAACTTGCTTATCTGAACTAAAATTGTGTCTGAATTGGAGGATATTTTACAGACGTATCATTATTTCTTAGGAATAATGATAGCTTCCCTTTATTTAGAATTGGCTAGGTACCAGGCATTGTATTAAGTGCCTTATCTAATTGGGTACATTATGTCATTTAATTCTTCAAGGAACCCTGAGGTAGATATTAATAACCCATCTTTTACATATGAGGAAATTGAGGTTCCATGATGTTAAGAACTGGTACATGGTAGAGCTAGGATTTGAACTCATTTCTCTGACTTTGAAGCTCCCACATTTTCTATTACACAGTGATGTCTCTCAGTGGGAAAATACTAGGTGATGTGCACATATCATATTGCAAGTAGCAATTTTACATATTTGTTCTTTTTTAACTAAACAGGTAACAGCATTTGTAATTAATGCAGTAAGTTTCTGTAGACAGATGGGTTAAATTAATTTTATAGACTCTTAAAAACTGGTGACTTTCTTAAGCAAGCCAAACATTTCCTTTGCAATCTTATTTACGTTTCTATAAATAAAGGCACAGCTGTGATGTAGTAGAAAGAATACTGGATTTAGAAATCCATGTTTTGGAAAACCATGACTTCAGCCTCCTTCCAAGGCTGCTGTGTGACTGTGGGCAAATTTCTTACCCTCTCTGTGCCTCAGTTTACAGAGTTGTGACAAATCAGTGTAAATAGCTATAAAGTGTTTGATTTAGTGTGATGGTCTTCATCCCCTGAGGCTATTTCTAGAAGGAAGATTCAATTTGATAAAGCCAGGGTACATTTCAGTCAGCTTGTTTCCACATCAAGCTATGCCTGCTCTGAAGCCCTCCTGCCACACCCTTGTCATAATAGTAACTGAAAGATGCCAGACAGTGTCCATTGCCAAGAATGTACCTAATTCCTGCAATACCAAAAGGAGAAGCTGGGTTGTGACCTTTCCCAGCATTGAAATACTGCTATGCCTGGTCCACGCTCTTTGGCATCCTGAAAACTTAATACGAGCAGCTCACATTATTCAACACTTAATCTACAGCAGCAACAATGCCAATTATTAATTTAATTCTCACCACAATGCTGGTAGACCAGTACTCCTCTTTGAGAAGTTGACTCAATGAGGAAACTGAGGCCTAGACTGAGTACAAAGAGGCATGTTTTCAGTAGGTAGAAGAGCTAGGATTTGAATCCACATCTCTCTGACAGTTAGACCTGAGCATTTAGCTACCATGCTATACTTTCCCCTCAGTTGGGAAGCCTTCAATAGGAGAATCCCTTCCTGCCATTATATATGTGATTATTTCTGCTGCAGGCTTCGGGTTGGGAGGCTCTGCCTTCTGGGGCATGGGGTACATCAGACTTGAACATGCTAAATGGGCATCTCTCAATATCTGAAGGGTAGGATTGCCTTCTGTGACCGTCTGGCGCCACGAATCAACATGTCTGCCCTGGCTATATTGATTTTTCCTGCCATCTCAACGGAGCCTCCCCAAGCATCAGGAAGCGAGACCCGACAGCTGACCATTTTGCTTTTATCATTGCCTGTCTCCTGTCAAAGAAGGAGTCTCTTTCACCCCAAATTGTTGCCTTGCATCCATCTGAACCAGATCAATTTGTCTGTGCCACTCTGTTGGGATAGCTATCAGTTTTTTTAAGCTGCCTCCCAGACTATCTTGTTTGCAATATAAGTTCCAAATGGCCTGGAACTCGTCTTTTATGGCCTCTGCCAGATTAAACATTTAGAACATAATATACTCAGCTTCAAAAACAATTGCACAGCCTTCCAGCCAAGCAGCGTGTTAATTTTAATTTAGGCAACTGCACATGTTTTTAGGTCTTAGGAGGGACTCTGGGCTTTCAGGTTACCAGTGGCTCATGGCCTTCCTCCTTCCCCGCCCCTCTTCTCCACTTAGGGCTGGAAGAGCCTAGTGATCACAGGGCAGGACGCACAGGCCTCCTTCTACGCCCCATGTTTCCCCTTTTGGAACTGAGAACATGAAGTAGAAAGACAGCGAGGTAACAAGGAATAGTGTAGGCAGAGCTGGGTTCAGATCCCTCCCTTACCTGGAATGGCACATAACCTTGGGTGAGTCGTTTCAACTTCCAGATCTCAGACTTCTCATCAGTAAAAGGGAGGCAATGAGGACATTTAACTCACAAAGTAGATGTTAAGCTTAATTATCAAGCTCAAAGATCCTCCATAAAATTTTAATGAAAAAAGTAGCTCATGCTTAGTTGTGTCTGACTCTTTGTGATCCCATGGACTCCACCAGGCTTCTCTGTCCATGGAATTTTCTGGGCAAGAATACTGAAGTGGGTTGCCATTTCCTACTCCAGGGGATCTTCCTGACCCAGGGATTGAACCCGAGTGTCTCCTACAATGCAGGCGGATTCTGTACTGCTAAGCCACCTGGGAAGCCCTGAAAAAAGTAGTCTGCAAAGATATATAATGCTTTTTTGTGGAGTTGACTAACCATGGCAGAATATTTGAATGCCTAAGAAGGGTTTCTTCTCATCCCAAGGATGTACTGATTCAACAACTGCCACATGGAGATAATGGGCCTGGTGCTTTTTGCATTTTGGTAACAATGGCAGTATCCTGCCTACAAGGCTGGTGGTACACAGCTTCATCAATTGGCCAGTTCCTGGGACTCAGTCATTAACACCAGACCCCAGTGCAATTTCCACTTGTTCATTCAACATCCATTTGTAAACTTCTCACCTTGCAAGGTGCTGCTACATAATTGTGGGTGAGTCAGTGTGTTTGCCTTCAAGGACTCACTATTTAGGGTGGAATACCAACACATATAATGGTAACGACAATGCAGAGCTCTAGTGGCTGTTACCAAAGACACACTTGCCAAGGCTGTGAAGGCCTTTCTAGGTGTCCTTATTTTCCACTTTTTCAGAGGGACTCATAGTAGCTGAGCTGCTAGAAATGGAAACTCGAGTACAGTGGCTTAAACACATTATCAGGTTGTTTTCTGACCTATGAAAGAAGTCTCGAGGTCAGTGGCTAGGGCTGAGGTGCTCCAGCTGTCCTGTCAGCACGCCAGCAGGAAGAAGAGAAAGGGTCAAGAGACAAAAGGTGTTTACTCTCAGCTGAGAGTAGAAACTCTGGGCTCTTGTTGAGACCCTTCCAGTCTGCTAGCAGGGCGTTTTGCTGCCCGCTACAGAATAGGAAGTGAAAAGTGTTACGTGTCCAGCTCTTTGCGACCCCATAGACTGTAGCCTGCCAGGCTCCCCTGTCCCCAGAATTTCCCAGGCAAGAATACTGGAGTGGGTTGCCATGCCCTACTCCGGGGGATCTTCCCAACCCAGGGACTGAATCCAGGTCTCCTGCGTTGCAGGCAGATTCTTTATTGTCTGAGCCACCAGGGAAGCCCTACAGAATAGAAAGGGAGAATGTTTTTTGTATAGAAAACTAGCAGTCATCACACCCACCTGTTAGAATATTACCTTTTCCACCACCTTGAGATTTCTTACAACTGTTTAAAAAATAAAGATGGATGAGAGAGTGGTAGGGGTGAATCAGTGATGAAGTTCTATGGTACTAGATGAGATACCATGGTTTTCAATGGCAGGATTCTTGTTGACTGGTATTCCTGATATGGTGAGTGGGGGCCAATGGGGTGAAGGATGGAGATGAGATGAAGTGGCTGAGCTGATTGGAGGCCGACTCAGAAGGAAGTGGCTTCCTGGGATTAGTTTTCTCAATGGAGCCCAGAGACAGCCCTGACTCCTGCAATCAGAGAAGCCACTTTTCCTGTCTTCCACTGAAATGGGGAAAGCTGAAGAGAACACCAGGAGGTAATCAGTATTTTGGGGCCATTTCTTTGGCTAAGATGCCCTGACCTGAATCTACAACAGCAAAGGAGTTCTGCTACTTCAGCAAGCTGCTTGAGAAGCCCCACACCATTGAAATGAGTTTGAGCTCTCAGATATCAGCCTCTTGCAATCTTAAATTGACCTCTCATGATGGTGTAAAGCAATTGCATCTTTCAGATCAGGATAACGCTTTGCTTAAAACTAAAATTGCTTATAACTCTGGCTGCAGAGAAGTTAAATTAGAATAATGAATAGAGTATGATAAGTGAAAATCTAACTTTACCTGCTTGTAGAGAAATAGCTGAATGTCAGCCAAAAATGAATGTGTCAGGACCTTGGAGAGACTGATGAGTGATAGATACTGACAACCTGTTTAGTGGAGAAGTACTCAGAAGTGTGGGGTGCATAGGTCATGGGACTTTCCGTAGCATTTATCCTCACCCCTCCTCCATTTCACTCACACAAAGGTGTTGACCACACTGCCACCGTGGAAATGTCCACACATCCAACTGCCTGCCCTCCATCCCCCCACTGGGACCCACAGATAGCTGAAACTCAGCCTGTCCAAAACTACATCCCTCCCTCTAAAGTCTGTTTTTCATCCAAATTAGAACTCTGGGGGGCATTCTTGACTCCATCTCATGTGTCCAGTTCTCATCAACCATAAAGTCTCATTAATTCAAATGCCAAAATTCATGTCAAGTTCATTTTCTCCTTTCCACTTTTCATACAATAACCCTGGTTTATACTTTTCTTTCTCCTCTTCTACTACCAATCTTCCAAAGGCTATTCCTACCCTGAAATCTGCCCCCTCAACTCTGTGTGTGATGGTCCCACTCTGTATAAAATGCTTCAGTGGCTGCCTTTGCCCTCTATGATAACACCCAATCTCCTCCAGCACAGCTGATGCCAATAATCTATCATAAAGTTGTGAAGTATGGCGGTTCAGAGTGTATGCTCCAGCGTTAGCCTGTCTTGGCTTTGTCACTTGCTGTGTGATTTGGGGCAGTTACTTTTTACTTCCTGTGTCTTGATTTTCTTATCTGTAAAATGGGGATGATCATCTTATCTCATTAGGTTGTTATGAGAATGAAGCGAGTAAATAAATAAAGTAAAATAAATGTACACACATACAGAATATTGCCAGCCACACAGTAAGCACTGTATAACCATTTGCTGTTGTGAATCCTTTCACATACACTATGTCCCACAGCATCTTATAGTTTGCCCTCCTTCTTTTTCTATTTATTTTGTTTATTTGACTGTGCTGGGTCTCAGTTGTGGCACATGGGAACCTCAGTCTTCGTTGCAGCATTTGGGATCTAATTCCCCGACCAGAGATTGAACCGGGCCCCCTGCCTTCATTGGGAGTGTGGAGTCTTAGCCACTGGAGCACCAAGGAAGTCCCAGGCTTGCCCTTCTTAATGCAGTTTCCTTTATTAGTCATCTTTGTTTCCTCATTTCTGTTCAAGGAGTTTTTTTTTTTTTTGCAGGTAAACCTGGACATAAACACAAGTCTGTAACTTGTGTCATCTATTTTTATTATTTCACGAGGAGGAGGCAGGGATGAAGGCAAGCTGAACACTTCCTGGCTGGTGATCACTGGCAAGTTACTGGCCTCTGGTAGGAATTTCTATCAGATGGCCTCCTCAGTCCATCAAGGACACAATCAAGAAGGTGGTTACTACCTGAACCCAGGCATGAGCTATTATACATAATTACAGGAGAGGGGATGCCTCAGTCTCCTCAGTAGGAGCGGATGGCTGGGGGAACAGTGGCGCAGTCAGTCTCGAAAAATATGGAATGCTTCACGAATTTGCGTGTCATCCTTGTGCAGGGGCAATGCTAATCTTCTCTGTATCATTCCAATTTTAGTATATTTGCTGCCAAAGCGAGCACTGTTCAAGGAGCTTTTATTCACACTGACTTCTCTGCCTTGAGGAAGTCCTCCCCACCTGCACCTGGCCAACTCTCAGCCATCCTCAATGACTGAGTTCAGGAATCACCTCCCTACCTTATGTGATACCTTGGGCTCATCCTTGGCTTCACATTTTCACCTTCATCTACAGTGATCCCTTTACCAGCCTATTTCCCCCACTAGCTCATGGAGAGAAGGGGTTGCATCTTATTTACTTAAACATTTTCCTGCCTCTAGCTCAGTGATGGGTATTTAGAAGAAATGCATTAAAAGTTTGTGGTTGGAAGATGTTATAGTGCTAATAAAAATCCCACTATCAGTGCTATCTTTGTAAACACATATCTGATGACAATGTTTCTCTGACTGAAGTTGTTAATTCTGAAATAGTGAGGACTATTTGCAGGATAAACCACAAGACTTGCAGCCAGCTTCTCCCTTGCAGGACCAGGGAGAGCCTGGCTGAAGAGACGTTTAACCCAGGTGACCTAAGGCAGTGTAACTGAGGGAACACAGAAATCAAGAGGAAGAAGCAAAGGCCCGGTTGGGTGACTATCCTGCTTTGGTAGTCATATCCGAAAGGAATGACTGCCTTAGCTCCTCTCTGGGACAAGCCAGCTCTGACTCCTCAATCCTTCCTGATCATCGGGAACCTCGTGGTGGAGCTTCAGAACCTATTATGTCTCATATGTTACCTGCTCTAAGGAGCTCAGGTGATGGTGCTCATGTGGCCAGAGGTGCCCTGGACTTCTTCTCCATGTCAGATGACAACGATGATCTCTGGTGACAAAGCTGTCAGTCATGACACCAGGAGGCCACTAAAAACCCAAGAAAGCAAGCCCCACTGTAGGGCAGTGACTCCAAGCCCTGGCTATACGTTAGAAGCACCTGGGCAGCATCTGAACCTCAGCATGTTCAGGCAAAAACCCCTAATAATGAAATCAGAATGCCTGGTGGTGGGACCCAGAAGTCAGTAATGTTTACGATTGCCCAGGTAACTCCAATATGTGACAAGATGGAGAAGCACTGCTGTGGTAGTGGTGCAGAGCCGGGTCAGAAGAAACTCATTAACCTGGCTTTTTTCTGAGTTAGATGTGCTGCCTTCACAAAAAAATGGTTACTGATTAAGCTCCTTGCCTCCTTCCCCACCCCCAAGGTGATGAATAAAATAGACACAGTTCTATGCATTAAGGAGCCTATAGTCAAGTAGGAGAGTTAGACCATGAACATTATAAATTCTGGAAATCCCATGGAGAAAAAAGCAGGAAGTTATTGGAAAATAACTTATTTTATATTGATTTATGGGGAGGAGAAACTTAAGCTAAAATCTACAGAATAGGAAGGAACCAGTCATTTGGCATGATGGGAAGAGCATTCCCAGGCTGAGGGATTAGCATGTGCTAAGCTTTCACAGCAGGAGAAGACTTGGTGTGTTTACTCCAGTCCAGTATCTACCAAAAACATCCTCTGATTACTTACTCTGTGGCAGGCAGAATATAGAGATGGCAGGCATGGTCCCTACATTTGAGGAGCTCATAATTCAGTGGGGAGACTCTGTGAAGAGAAACATATCATAAGAGGCAAAATTTAGCAGGACTCTCGGGGGAGAAATTTAACCACTGTATGAAATAGTGTGTGTATGTATATACACACCCTGGAGAAGGAAATGGCAACCCACTCCAGTGTTCTTGCCTAGAAAATTTCATGGACAAAGGAGCCTGGAAGGCCACAGTCCATGGGGTTGCAAAGAGTCAGCCATGACTGAGCGACTGAGTGTATATGTACATATCAGAGGTCTCTGGAGAGAATTAAGGCTTTGAATGATGACATAAACCACCTCTTTTGTCAGATGCTCTCTTTGACATCTGTGGAAAGAATTTTCCAGACTGACAGAGGACAAAGTGCCACAGGCACCAGAAAGCACATGTGTAAAGGCATGGAGGCACCAGAGTGTTCGACATGCTTGGGGAATGAAGACTTTGGTGTATACAGGGCTTCAGATGGGGCCATATGCTGTGTTGGGAGTGTGGCTGGAGACAGGTGGAACTGACAAATGAATGACATTAGGGATTCTCTCCGGGTTCCCTGGCATTAGGGGTAGCTAGGATGGACGATTTTCGAATCCCAGAAGAGGCTGCAAATTCCCCTCTTTGATTAAACTCGCCTCTTTCTTTGATCAGAGTTAGCTGTGCCTGAGTTCAGTTTTTATGGAATGGGAGCTCTCAGGGTCTCTAGGTGCTAGGCAGCTGGCATCTCCTAGCAGTCCTCCACACACCAGGCACTTCAGCCTTCATCTCTCAGTGTGTGCTGCGCTGTGCATAGTCGCTCAGTTGTGTCTGACTCTTTGCGACCGCATGAATTGTAGCCCACCAGGCTCCTCTGTCCATGGGGATTCTCCAGGCAAGAATACTGGAATGGGTTGCCATGCCTTTCACCAGGGGATCTTCCCAACCCAGGGATCAAACCCAGGTCTCCCACATTGCAGGCAGATTCTTTACCGTCTGAGCCACCAGAGAAGCCCAAGAATACTGGAAGTGGGTAGCCTGTCCATTCTCCAGGGGAACTTCCTGACCCAGGAAGCCTGAGTTTCTCTGTACCTGAACCCCAAATGCTTATCGTTTCTCCTCTTCCTGAGGCAAAGCCACTTTCACATTTACTCCTTGCAAATGGAGAACAACAAGGGGCAGAGCCATCTGATGACCTGATGACCCACATATACAAAGCCTTGCTACAGCCTAAACATGCTTCTCTTCAGGATGCTGGAGGATGGCAGCTGAGCATACCTGCTGACTCTCTGCCCTCAAGGTTCAAGTACAACAACAGTGCTTGCTATTGTTTGCTACAAGCTGCTTTCACCATCGAAGAGGTTCTGGGGCAGAGAAAAGGTGAAGATGAGGCTGCACGGCTTGGTGGGGCTAATTTTGGAAGGGTCTTGTGGGCCATGAAGCTTGAACTTCAACCTTAGGCATCAGGAACAAGGGAAGGGTTGCCAGCCTGGGAGGGCCATGATGAGATCTGTGATTCAGAAAGATTTCTCTGTTAGCTAATGGAGGATGGGCTATACAATGGTGATACTAGATGATGGGGTTCATAAGAAGGCTCCCTGAGAGCCAGCTGTTTCATTTCTTTAGTTCATTACTTTTCCCTAGGGTCTACAACAGTGCCTAGCACATGACTAGTACTCAATGGATATTCGATGGATGAATGAGAGCAGTTAGGAAGCTATTTTCCTGGTCCAGGAAAGAGAAGATGTTTAAACTTGGTCAGTGGCTTGGGGATGGAGAGAAGTTAAGATATTGAGACAGTGTGGAGGGAGGGAGTAGGAAGGAACAACATAGCTGGAATAGCAACTAAAATGGCCTTACCTCTTTAGCCCAGCACCAAGGACAGAGCATTCAGTAACCTGACTGTAGTGATAAGGACTGCTGGTTGACATAAGATTCTCTATTTTCCACCCTGGGGCCAGGCTTCTACCCCAAGGAGTCATGGGCTCCATGATGTGCATCTTCTCCCAGTAAGTCAGACCTGGGCACCATCCTATCCTTGGTGAACTCGGTGATACCACAGCTTCCTGGTGCAGCAGATGGGATTGTTGAATTTGCTGTAGTGCACAGTGGAAGACCTACAGAGTTTCTATCTCTGACATATTTTTCCATTTAAAGTGGAGAGGGATACTGTTAAAATGATTTTTTCCTTTTGGATGGTTTCAGAACTCAACCTTCTATCCCACACAATGCCCTTTGGTAGTCCATGCAAAAGAATCCTCAAATCTAGTCTGTACACAGGCAAATTGTTGTTTATTCCTTAGATTCTATTCATATGTTTGGTTTGTATGTCTTTTATGGCAATTTGGACTGGTCACTAACCAGCAAGGCCATGAGAGTACTGGCAGTGCTGTTTTAAGGTATTTCCTGAGATCTGTCTTAGGCACTTGCAACAGTGGCTCAAAGAACTGCAATGTGATAATGATTATCATGATGATCTCTCACACAGTACAAATTATTTAACAGGATCACTTAATTTGTTCTTTCCAAAAACCTTTGTATCTGGTATGTGATCAAAGACTCGCCTGCATTTTACAGATGTAGGAGCTAGAACTCAGACATTGATATGACTGTATCCACATTTCTGACTTCTGGTCCAGCAGTCTATTTATTTCTTCTGCTATGAGCTGGGTAGCGTGGGAACTCCAGATTTTATTGATTTGGTGGCTTGTGATATGGGTTCAAGTGAGGTTGCCTGACCTCCTTCTTCCTGGGAAGGAGAAAATCTGTGACCTCTCTCTCTCTTTCTTACCAAGTTTCCAAAGAGGAAGCAGCTCCTAGCCAGACCAGAGGCCTGAGCATGGTTTATAGGTAGTAGTGTGTATAGGGGGCTCATTGCCATGTGCCCCAGGGCAGCAGTAAATTGATATTTGCTGATCTCTAGGCCTCTGGCAGAGATGGGCAGGGAGGGCTGGGAAAATGACATTTCTGTAAATAACCACACCTGGTTCTAAGAGCGGAAGGACTGGCATGTCCTTGTAGCCTCATCAATTACCATCAACCTTTTGCAAAGGGAGCCCCAGGGGAAAGAATCTCTCATACTCTCATGATTATTTATAGACACCCCCTCCTGTCCGCACTCAGGGAGGGGTTTGGTTTCCTCCACAGTGGCCTCCTTCCAGATGTGTTTATATTCCTCCAGGCCCAGTGGAATGCACCTTCTGCCCCTCTATCATTAGACAGAGCAGAGAGGATGTCCTGGCATTGGGATATAATGAAGATATGAAAGGGGAGACATGGGGACAGCATGCTTGAATGTCTCAGCTAGATCCATGTATCTCCTGGCAATCACTGATTGAATAGCCACCTTGCTGCTAAAGGAGGCAATTCAGTGTGGCTGTTAAATAAACATTCTTTGTAAGCAGATAGACCTGGATTTAAATCCCAGCTCTGCCATTTATAAACTCTGTGGCTTTGGTTAAGTTACTTAAAGTTTCTGTCTACATTTCCTCATCTTAAAACAGGATAATTTTCTCAGGATCCTGGTGAGGTTTGAGTACAAAGGGCTGAGTAATGCCTGACACAGGAGGTGATAGGTTCAGTTCAGTTCAGTTCAGTCACTCAGTTGTGTCTGACTCTTTGCGACTCCATGAATCGCAGCACGCCAGGCCTCCCTGTCCATCACAAATCCCCGGAGTTTACTCAAACTTATGCCCATTGAGTCGGCGATGCCCTCCAGCCATCTCATCCTCTGTCGTCCCCTTCTCCTCCTGCCCTCAATCCCTCCCAGCATCAGGGTCTTTTCCAACGAGTTAACTCTTCACATGAGGTGGCCAAAGTATTGGAGTTTCAGCTTCAGCATCAGTCCTTCCAATGAACACCCAGGACTTATCTCCTTTAGGATGGACTGGTTGGATCTCCTTGCAGTCCAAGGGACTCTCAAGAGTCTTCCCCAACAGCATAGTTCAAAAGCATCAGTTTTTCAGCGCTCAGCTTTCTTCACAGTCCAACTCTCACACCCATACACGACTACTGGAAAAACCATAGCCTTCACCAGATGGACCTTTGTTGGCAAAATGACGTCTCTGCTTTTTAATATGCTGTCTAGGTTGGGCATAACTTTTCTTCCAAGGAGCAAGCATCTTTTAATTTCATGGCTGCAATCAACATCTGCAGTGATTTTGGAGCCCCCAAAAATAAAGTCTGACACTGTTTCCACTGTTTCCCCATCTATTTTCCATGAGGTGATGGGACCAGATGCCATGATCTTAGTTTTCTGAATGTTAAGCTTTAAGCCAACTTTTTCACTCTCCTCTTTCACTTTCATCAAGAGGCTTTTTAGTTCCTCTTCACTCTCTGCCATAAGGGTGGTGTCATCTGCATATCTGAGGTTATTGATATTTCTCCCGGCAATCTTGATTCCAGCTTGTGCTTCTTCCAGCCCAGCGTTTCTCATGATGTACTCTGCATATAAGTTAAATAAGCAGGGTGACAATATACAGCCTTGACTGGAACCAGTCTGTTGGTCCATGTCCAGTTCTAACTGTTGCTTCCTGACCTGCATATAGGTTTCTCAAGAGGCAGGTCAGGTGGTCTAGTATTCCCATCTCTTTCAGAATTTTCCAGAGCTTATTGTGATCCACACAGTCGAAGGCTTTGGCGTAGTCAATAAAGCAGAAATAGATGTTTTTCTGAACTCTCTTACTTTTTCGATGATCCAGCGGATATTGGCAATTTGATCTCTGGTTCCTCTGCCTTTTCTAAAACCGGCTTGAACATCTGGAAGTTCTCGGTTCACGTATTGCTGAAGCCTGACTTGGAGAATTTTGAGCATTACTTTACTAGCGTGTGAGATGAGTGCAATTGTGCAGTAGTTTGAGCATTCTTTGGGATTGCCTTTCTTAGGGATTGGAATGAAAACTGACCTTTTCCAGTCCTGTGGCCACTGCTGAGTTTTCCAAATTTGCTGGCATATTGAGTGCACCATGATAGGTAGATAGTGACTATTCTTTAAAATTTTTTTGTAATAGAGAATGCTTCATGATTTGCATGGCATCACTGCATAGGGGTCATGCTACTCCTCTCCGTATTGTTCCAATGTTAGTCTCCACGCTGCTAAGTGAACACTGGTGCCTATTCTTACAAGACACTACTCTGTGTGTGTGTGTGTGTGTATGTGTGTTTGTGCGTGTGATTTGATAGACTTGAAGAAACAGAGGCAATGTAGGTAGTACAGACAGGAAATTTTTGGTGAAAAAGTACCTATTAAAATCTAGAGAAGGAGAGATAGTCTCAGATAAGACAGGTCAGAGAAGACTTCTTCGCAGAAGAGGTGCCTGAGCTACCTGAGTGTCTGAGATATGTTATTGGACATGCCAGCAGGATGCCTACCAGCTGACTGTGGATTGGCAGAATGCCTTAGTCAGCTTTTAGAAAAGGCTGTTTTAGGCTGGGAAGGAGACCTGGGCTGCCAGTGTCCTGTGTCAAGGCTCAGCAGCCTCTCCAGATGGAGAGTTTTGTTGGCATGCCACATTCTACGTGGAGTGTTTGTTTCACAGGTAATTCAGCCCCAGTAAAAGGGAGCAAGAGAGATGTATTTTGGGTGAGTTACATGCACTTAATGGATTTTCCTGCTCTGTTCTCTCCTTTCAAATGGCCTACCTTCACTGAAATATAATGATTACCCATCCTATGAGCTTCTTACATTTAAAAATCTTTGGTATAAATTAAAAAGTTTACAAAATTGGACATGATACTACACGCAATCTTCGTGTTTCTGTCACCCAGTCACAAAGTAAAGTCATGGCCACTTTAGTTTCATATACATTCCCTGCCAGAGTATTTAAAACACTTGCCCCAAATCATTTCATTTCACCTGTAAATATTTGCATATATCTTTCTCAAAGATAAGAACTTAAAAAAGAGAAAAATCTTAACATCACTATTACAAGGAAAAAATTAGAAAGTTTTTAGTATGATCAAATATCCAGTTAGTGCCCAAATTTCCACAAACTGTCTCTTATTTTTCCAGTTAGATCAGGATCTAAATCAGACTCACACATTATAAGGGGTTGATATTTCTTTTCATCTCTTCAGTTTATAGATTTCCCTGCCCTCTTTTTATTCCCTTGCAATTAGTTTGTTGAAGAGATCATGTCCTACTTTGCAGATAGGAGTGCACCACAGTGGTCTCACCTACCTTGCTTCTTTGTCGCTTGTTGTTGTTGTTTAGTCAATAAGTTGTGTCTGACTCTTGGCAACCCCATGGACTGCAGCATGCCAGGCTTCCCTGTCCTTCACTATCTCCTGGGCTTTGCTCAAACTCATCAGTGATGCCATCCAACCATCTCACCCTCTGTCACCCCCTTCTCCTCCTGCCTTCAATCTTTCCCAGCATCAAGAACTTTCCAATGAGTGGAAAAGTCCCCCCACTCCACCATACACTTTTAATTAGAGATTCTAATATGTTTTAAAATCTGACAAGGCTATCCTTTCTTACTTCTCTTTCTCTCTCTTTTTTTTCCTCACTGTTTTTTTAAAAAGATTATTTTCAGGATTTTCCCTCTTGACTATTTTTTGCTTATCTGTTCTTTCAAATGAATTTTATAATAAACTCACCTAGCTCCAGAAAGAAATTTAGTCATATTTTATTGGATTATATTAAATTTCAGAATTATATTAAATTAAGTTTTGTGAATCAGTTTTGGGGAGACCTGAAATCTTTGATATTAAGTCTTCCTATCCAAGAATGTGGTATGTCTTTCTATTTATGCAAGGTTATTTTTGTGTATTTTTGCATGGTTTTATAGTTTTTCTTCATAGAGGATTTGGACATTTCTTGTTAAATTTACGGTATGGTATTTAATGTTTTTTGGCTTTCACAAAGGGGGTTTTCTTTTCCAATATACAATGATTTTTATTTGAATATATGAAAACTTCATTTTTGTAGATTGATTTTATAACCTATTTTACTAAATTTTTTTGTTTGTAGTAATTTTCTTTGGGTTCTTTTGGGTTATTTCTCTCTCATGTTCTCAGTCAAGCAAGTCATGTCTAACTCTTTGCTACTCCGTGAACTGTAGCCCACCAGGCTCCTCTGTCCATGGAATTTTCCAGGTGAGGATCCGGGGGTGGGTTGCCATTTCCTCCTCCAGGGGATCTTCCTGACCCAGGGATCGAACACTTGGGATCAAACACTTTCCTGCCTGCATCTCCTGCATTGGCAGGCAGATTCTTTACCACTGGGAAGACAGTGGTAGCAACACCTGGGAAGCCCTGTGTTATCTAGATGTATGCTTATGTAATTCTTAGATCTAGTAATATGATGAGTAATACTGATGGATTTTAGAATATTGAATCTACTCGGCTTGGTCATGATGAATATTTTAATGTGCTGTTGGATTCTATTTACTAATTATTTAATATTTTGTACTGATATTTAGAAGTGAGTGCTGTCTATAGTTGCCTTTCATTAATGCAATCTTTTCAGATTGAAGTTACATTCACTTCATAAAATAACTTTTAGAAAAAGAATTTCTCTGAGAAACAATCTGCACCTGGTACATTTTCATGGGAAAGCTCTTTTTTATACTTTTTCTATTTCCTCTGTGGTATTTTATACATTTAGACTTTCTGTCTCCACTGAGGTTGATTTTGACAAGTTGTATTTGTCTATAAAATTATCTGCTTTATTATTCCAAATTTATTTGCAAAGAACTGTACAAAGTAAATTCTTATCATTAAAAAAAGCATGCAGTTTTGATGGTTATTTCCTCCTTTTTATTTTATGTATATGGTACACCCCCTTACCCCTGCTTTTTTTCCCACACAATTATGTTAGCTAATGGACTCTTTTATTGTGTCCTTTTTTCAAATAATTAACTTTTGAATGTATTTATTAGTCCTATGTTTTCTGTTTCTAACTCATATCTTTTTTTTTTCTTTTTCATCATGGTTTATTACAGAATGTTGAGTATGGTTCCCTGTGCTATATACAGCAGGACCTTGTTGTTCATCCATTCTACATATAACCGTCTGCACCTACCAACCTCACACTGCCACTCCATCCCTCCCCCACCCCCTCCCCCTTCCCAACCACAAATCTGTTCTTTATACCTGTTTCTGTTTTGTAAATAAGTTCATCTGTATCATATTTTCAATTCCACATATGAGTGATATCATCTGGTATTTGTCTTTCTCTTTCTGGCTTACTTGAATTAGTATGATAATCTCTAGGTTCATCTGTGTTGCTGTCTATGACATTATTTCATTCTTTTCGATGACTGATTAATATTCTATTGTACACACATACCACATCTTCTTTATCCATTCCTCCTTTCCAGACATCTTCCTACCCTATCCCAATGGTAAGTGTTCTAATATTTATCTCTATTGTTTAGTTTTGCAAGTTCTCAAACATCACACAAATGGGATTATACAGTTTGTCCTGTTTTGTGCCTGACCTTTTGTTCTTAATATATTTCTGAGACTCATACATGTTCTTGAGTATACTCAAAATACATTGTTTAAAAGTTTCTGAGTAGCATTCCATGTTAGTTTTACCATAGTTTTTGTATCCGTTTGTTGGTGATTTTGGCTTGACCAGCTTGGGGCTATAAAGAAAAGCTACTATAAATATTTTTGCACAAGTTCTTTTGTGGACACATGGTTTCACTTTTCTTGGATGAATACCTAGAAGTAGAATATTTGGCTCATAGGGTAAGTGTCTGCTAAACTGTATAAAAAACAGACAATTTTGTTTCTGAGTATTTAGCCTAAGGAAATGAAAACATTAATCAAAAAGATATTTGCATGGTGCCCATAGTTAATAGCACTGTATTGTTTATTTGAAAGTTGCTAAGAGAGCACACCTTAAAAGTTTTCATCATAAGAAAAAAAATTATAGCCAAGGTGACAGATGTTAGCCAGATTTATTGTGGTGATCACTTAGCAATACACACAAATACCAAGTCTTTATGTTGTACACTAGAAACTAATATAATGTTATGTCTATTATACCTCAAGGGAAAAAATGAAAAAGTGAAAACTTTTTAAATAAAGGAAACAGGCAATTATTTTTCCAAAGGGTTGCACCGTTAACCATCCACCAACATAAGAATGTTCCAGGTGCTCTGAATCCTCTTAGACAGTATTATCAATCTTTTAAAATTTAGCCATTCTAGTGGGTGTGGAGTGATATCTCATTATGGTTTTAATTTTAATTTCTTTGATGACTAATGTTGAGGGTCTTTCCATGTGCTTATTAGCCATTTATATATCTTCTTTTGTGAAGTAATTTTTAAAGCATTTGCCCTTTTTGAGTTCTTAGTCTTTTTATGTTTGATTTATAGGTAACCTTTATATATTTTTGTAACAGTTTGTCAGATATATGCTTTGCAAATATTTCCTCTCAGTCTGTGACTTACTTTTTCTTTTCCTTAATTCTATCTTTTGATGAGTAGATGTTACTAATTTTGGTGAAGACTTATTTATTTTTTCATTTATAAGTAATGCATTTTATGTCCTCTCTAGAAAAATTTTCCTTATCCCAACGTCATAAGAATATTCTCCTATGTTGTCTTCCAGTTTTGTTGCTTTAGTATTTACATTTAAGTCTATTTTCCATTTTGAATGAATTATTGTATGTGGTGGAGGTGTTTGCTTTTTTAGCAAACATACCCAGTTGTTTTATTCCTTGCAAGGGCTTTTCTTTCCCCAATGAACTGGCTTAGTGTCTTTGTTGAAGATCAATTGTCTATCTATGTGTGGGTCTATTTCTATTTTCTCTAGTCTGTTTCATTGATCTGTATCCTGACACCAGTACTATACCACCTTGATTACTTTAAATGTTTTCAAACCAGGCAATGAAAGTCCTGTGACTTAAAAAAATAAACTTAATAAGACTGTTGTGGTTATTCCATGCCATTTGCATTTCCATTTTAGAATCAGTCTGTCAATTTCTACAGGAAAACTTTCTGAGATTTTTGTGGTGGGGAATTTGTGTTAGTTCGATAGGGCTGCCATAACAGAATACCACAGACTGGGGGCTTAAACTACAGAAATTCTCACTGTTCTGCAGGCTGACAATCCAAGATCAAAGCTTCAGCAGGTTTACTGTCTCCTTGGATTGCAGATGGCCATCTTCATACTGTGTCTTCATATGATCTTTCCTCTGTGGAAGTGCAACCCTGGTGTCCTTTTATGTGTCCACATTTCCTCTTTGTATTAGTACACCAGTCAGATTGGATTAGGGCTCACACTGAGGACTTTATTTTAATCTAATCACCTCTCTAAAGGCCCTGCTTTAGATATTGTCACCTTCTGAGGTGATTAAAGCTTCAATATACAGATTTTGAATGGGATACAATTCAGCTCATAAAAGGATTGTATCATATCTACATATTAATTTTAAGATAATTGATATCTTAACAATACTGAGCCTTCCAATTCAAGAGCATGTTTTCTCTCTCCATATATCTTAGTCTTCTTTAATTTCCTAGAGATATTTTGTAGTTTTCAGTGTAAAGGGCTTGCATATATTTTGTTAAATTTACCTCTAAATATTGTCTGGTTTTGGGGTGCGATTATAAGTGGCATTTAAAAATTTTTTAACAGTTTGTGTTTAGTGTATAGAAATGTAGTTAGTTCATATATTGACCACACATTCTGAAATGTTGTTGAATTCCCTTATCACAGTAGACATCGCTGACTTTTTCCTGATCTTATAGGAAAAGCATTCCATGTTTGCCAATAAGTAGAGATCAGTTTTAGATTTCTCATAGTTATCCTATACCATCCTCAGTGGCTATGAAAGGGTACCTTTCAGATTCCCAGGTTAAAGCTGACAGGTCCAGCAGCTGCATTCTGAAACCCACCATTTTGTGCAGATTCCACATTTCCCAAAGCCTTCTCCCCACCAGTGCCTAGGAGATGTGGGGCTCTTCTGGTGGGAGATATTAACTTGAAGATTCCAAGATGGCTTTGCCTAAGTCTCTAAAAGCTGCACTGGAGTTTCAGATGCTTCTGCACCATCTGCCTTCTTCCTTTCTTCTTCACCTGAGCTCAGATTCATATCATGATCTGACAAGTCTCTCATCCTCTTCCAGGCCTTTTCATTTCCTCTCACACGCATTTCCTCTAATAAATCTCTTGCATGTCTAATCCTATCTTGAGGTCTGCTTCTCAGAGGAACGATACTTACACAAAGACTGAGGAATTCCTGTTCTTTTCCTAGTTTGATGAGGAAAGTCTTTTGTCCTTTAGTCACAAACACATGTTGAAATCTGTGAAAGGGTTTTTCTGCATTTACTAAAATGATCATATAAATTTTTTTCCTCCTTTTTTTTCTGTTACATTGATTGCTTTTTAAAAGTTAAGCCAACCTTGCATTCCTGAGATAAACACTAGCTGGTCATGAAGTTTTATCCTTCTTAGATACTGTTGTATCTTCGTTACAATATTTTCAAGTGTTTTGTATTCATAGGAGATATTGATCTGTAATGTCTAGTGTCTTCCTAAGGTTTTGGTACCAAAATTATTCTGATCTCATAAAATTAGTTTGGAAGAGTTCCGCCCTCCTCTGTTTTTCTAAAAGCGTTTTGTAAGATTGGCATTCTTTCTTTTAAATGTTTTGATAGATTTCACCAGGGCAGCCATCTGTGCCTGGGGTTTTCTTTGTTTTCTTTTCTACGTTTTTAGTCTTTATTTCTGGCATACTTTATTGTCTGTGGGGACATTATTTTGCTCACTATTCTCTTTTTATCTTAAAATAAATTTGTGTGGGATTCAAACACAATCCTTTTTTGTTATTCATGCTTAAAGAGCATGAGTTCTCCTGTTCACTTTGGAGGGGAGGGTGGTCCAGGATCCTTTCCCTAGCTTCACAGCTGTTAAGTTCACTATGCTGTTGTTATTTCCAAGTGTTCAAATATGTGACCTTATATATTCCAGCACCTGTTGGCTCAGTTCCAGTCCTCCAGTTTTATCAGGAACTTTTCTTTCCTTTTTCCTTAATGCATTGTCCTAGACAAATTAGATTCTACTCCCAGTAATTTCTACTCAGTGGTGGCCATTGTCTTGGAAAAGAGCCCTTGTTAATTCTAAGAGTTCATAGAAACCAGACTGCTCTAGTGTTCTCTGATCTCATGCTCATAACCTGAAGCCTGTAAGGCTCCTGCTGTTATGGCTGCTTCCCCTGGATCGTGTTCCCCTTCCCCTGGGAGTATCTGTTGACAGTGTTGGCTTCTCCGAATCTCAGGTCCCCTTTGTCTCTCCTTTGCTCCCCCCGCACACTCACTGATGTCGTGTGGTCTTGCTGGTATGAGTGGTTTCCCACACGGTTCCTGTTTGGGGCTAGTGTGAATCATGGTTTTGCTGTGTTGTCTGCAGAATTTTGATTTTGCTTAGCCTCTGTGTCTGTAGTGTAGGGTGATTCAAAAACATTAAAAAACTATAATCACCATTGTTACTGCCTTCCTAGAAATCCCTTAGTGTCTCTGGAAATTTTGTAGTGGAGGTGGGGGTAAAGATATCCAATTGT
This sequence comes from Cervus canadensis, assembly GCF_019320065.1. Classification (NCBI taxonomy): domain Eukaryota; kingdom Metazoa; phylum Chordata; class Mammalia; order Artiodactyla; family Cervidae; genus Cervus; species Cervus canadensis. The sequence goes on from NC_057396.1 coordinate 37,665,250, forward strand.
ATGCCCATCTGGGAGCTTAAGCAATATGTACAAGTCACAGAGGGTTCTATTTGATTTTCGAAATGTTACAACTCTTGTGAAAAACCGCAGAACTCCTTTAGACTTGATGGTAGCCAAGTCCAGAACACTAAAATTAATACATGTGAAAAAAAGTGAGAAGAAAAATAAAAAGCTTCTTGTTGAGTTCCTCTTGGTACCAGGTGTTGTGTGAAGGCTTTTAACATGAATTTTCTCAATTAAGTCTCTCAGCCGGCTGACAGGGCAGGGCAGGTACTATTAGCACCCCTACTTCATCACTTTTGTCACTAGGCAGATGGTATCACCCCTACCTGACGGTGTTGAAATGAGACATAGAGAAGTTTGTAGCTTTTCCACAGTCACATGAATCTCCAAAACTTCAAAAGCACTCATAGACACTCTACCATACCACCTCCCACCTATTTGTATACATACACCAGTGGGGAATGGAACTCAGAGGGTCAGGGAATTACTCTCATTTAGGAAACAACTCTCAATGGGTACGTAAACTCTTGTTGAGTTATGGGGAGGGCATCACATTCCTAGATTTAGTGACTTGTCCTGAGGATTTAATGTAGCACTCTCTATTCCCCCCCCAAAAAGGAAAACTTTGAAGAAAGTGTCAACTCAGTAGTCCAGTGGCAGGAAGAGAGGCTCCTCTCCAGTCAGGCAGGACAACCAAGATGCATGTGTCAATAATGGCAAGGCCAGCTTTGGTGGAAGTCACCAAATGACAGGAGGCCTGGCAAGTGGAAGCATCTGGAAGGCTTCAGCTGATCTGGATGAGAAAGTAGGAGCCAGATTTGCTTTGCTAGAAAGGTAAGGGGTTCCAGTCTTTGGCTTCCAAGTGGTTCTCTGGAGAAACTAAGGCCACTGATGGAGAATGCTACCCAGAGGCAATATGGATTAAGCATGGGGGTTCCAGAGGAAGATACCTGGGTTCACATCCTATCTTTGTCAACTCTTGACTGTGGGACATTTACCAAGTTACTTTACTTCTCTTTTCTTTGCCTCAATTGGCTCAGTTGTAGAAATGGGGACAGTAGTAATACCAGCTTCATTTTGTTGCTGGTGGGATTAAATGAGTCAATATATGTAAAGCACTTTAGGATGATTCCTTGTGCCCTATGAATCTCTAGATATGTTCCTTCTAATTACAGTCCATCCTCACTATTTGCAGGTTCTGTTTTTGCAAATTTGACTTTACTGGCTAAAATTCCATTGTGATCCTAACATCATTACCAAGGTGCTTTCATGGTCATTTGTGAACATGTGCAGAATGGTAAAAAGTTTACATCTCCGATGGGCATATTCCTGGCTGAGGCCAAATAGGTGATGCCCTGCCTTCTTGTTTCACCTTTCAGACTGTAGACAAGTGTTCTTTTTGTGGTCTTTTGAGTACTACATTTTGTTTTGCATTTTTGTTGGCAACTTCACTGTCTAAAATGCACCCTCAAGCCTAGTGCTGAAGTGCTGTCGACTGTTCCTAAGCAGAAGAAAGCTGTGATGATCCTTTCAGAGAAAACATGTACATTAGATAAGCTTCATTCAGGCATGAGTTATATCGCTTTGGCTGTGATCCAATGTTAACGAGTCAACAATAAACACTAAATAAGGTGTCTTTACACAGATACGCACAGAAAACAAGGTTATGTATTGATCAGTTGGTGAAAGCGTTGTGAGCAGAGGCTCACAGGAGCCCAACCCTGATTTCCCCTGTCAACACTGGCTCTGTGCCCACAACAGCTTTACAGAACGTGACTACTGTGAGTGATGGGCAGCAGCTGTCTTGTCTCACCTGGACTCTCCCAGCATCTGTGGCCTGGAGAAGTGAGGCTGAGGGAAGTGAGCCAATGTCTGCTTTCCTGGAGCTGGAACAGAAATGTTTTAAGCTCTGAACTACACTTTCATATGGTTTCATGGGGGCTTTCCTGGTGACTCAGATGGTAAAGAGTCTGCCTGCGATGGAGGAGACCCAGGTTTAATCCCTGGGTTGGGAAGATCCCCTGGAGGAGGAAATGGCAACCCACTCCAGTGTTCTTGCCTGGACAGTTCCATGGACAGAGGAGCCAGGTGGGCTACGGTCCATGGAGTCACAGAAGAGCTGAACGTGACTTAGCAACTGAACCACAACATAGTTTTATGCTTTTCTTGACAAAATGTGGGGAGGACTTGGGTATTTTGGGAAATGTCCACCTAGGGGGTGGGTGTCTCTTTGCAGTAGTGGTGGGGAGTGGGCCATGGGCCCTGTGCACAAGGTCGGAAACTGGACCCCTGACTGCTGCCATTGGCGAGTTTGGAGCAACTTCTTGCTCTTTCCAGGCAAACGTTAATTCTCTGTGCCTCTGTTCCCAGCCTGCATCTTCCACCATAGACTGACAGCTGTCTCTCCCATGGCAAACTTCAGGAAGCACCTGGAGGACACCTGAGGTGAAGCCCAGATCATAGTCCTTCGGCCTCCGGGGTAACCGTCACTACGTGCTCTTATACTTCAGGAGAAACACGTGTGGCATGTTTGGAGCCTCCTCTGGGATTCTGGGAGGAAACGGACCAGAGCAAGGTAGCAAACAGTGTCTTGGGCACTGAAATGAAAAGATTTCTTGTACCTCAAACCAGTTGGGAATCCCTCTAGTGAGAAAGGCTGTTTCAGACACATCTCATCCCCCCTTCTTGTTGTAAGATCACAAAGCCAGAACACAGCAGAAGTCACGTGGCCTGTGACATCCTGGCAAGCTGTCATTGCAACACTGTGGCACACCACACATCACACTCCAGAATGGAACTTGGCACCAACACAACCCCACAATGTGAGGTTATGATGGGAAGCTGCACGGCACACCGCCATGCTGTAAGGCTAAGATTGTAACATGGCAACCTGATCGCCCCACTGTACCTCCCATGATAGCATCACACATGCATTGTAATATTGCATCACTCTGACAATACCCAGCATATTATAAAGCCCTGACCTCACAGGATTCATTTTCGCCAACTTCCTTGACAGGGTCCTATCAGCTGAGAGTTCAAATATTTCCCAGCATCAGGGTCTTTTCCAATGAGTCAGTTCTTCACATCAGGTGGTCAGAGTATTGGAGTTTCAGCTTCAATATCAGTCCTTCCAAAGAATATTCAGGAGACTGGTGAGATCTCCAAGGGACTCTCAAGAGTCTTCTTCAACACCACAATTCAAAAGCATCAGTTCTTCTACACTCAGCTTTCTTTATGGTCCAACTCTCACATCCATACATGACTACAGGAAAAACTATAGCTTTGACGAGATGGACCTCTGTAGGCAAAGTAATGTCTCTGCTTTTTAATATGCTGTCTAGGATGGTCATAGCTTTTCTTCCAAGGAGCAAGCGTCATTTAATTTCATGGCTGCAGTCACCATCTGCAATGATTTTGGAGCCCAAGAAAATAAAGTCTGTCTCTGTGTCCATTGTTTCCCCATCTATTTGCCATGAAGTGATGGGACCAGATGCCATGATCTTAGTTTTTTGAATGTTGAGTTTTAAGCCAGCTTTTTCACTTTCCTCTTTCACTTTCATCAAGAAGCTCTTTAGTTCCTCTTCACTTTCTGCCATAAGAGTGGTGGAATCTTCATATCTGAGGTTATTGATATTTCTCCCAGCAATTTTGATTCTAGCTTGTGCTTCATCCAGCCTGGCATTTCACATGATGTACTCTGCATATAAGTTAAATAAGCAGGGTGACAATATATAGCCTTGACTCCTTTTCCTATTTGGAACCAGCCTGTTGTTCCATGTCCAGTTCTAACTGTCACTTCCTGACCTGCATACAGGTTTCTCAAGAGGCAGGTCACATGGCCTGGTATTCCCATCTCTTTCAGAATTTTCCAGAGCTTATTGTGATCCACACAGTCAAAGGCTTTGGAATAGTCAATAAAGCAGAAATAGATGTTTTTCTGGAACTCTCTTGCTTTTTCAATGATCCAGCGGATATTGGCAATTTGATCTCTGGTTCCTCTGCCTTTTCTAAAACCGGCTTGAACATCTGGAAGTTCACGGTTCACAAATTGCTGAAGCCTGGCTTGGAGAATTTTGAGCATTACTTTACTAGCCTGTGAGATGACTGCAACTGTGCAGTAGTTTGAACATTCTTTGGCACTGTCCTTCTTTGGGATTGGAATAAAAACTGACCTTTACCAGTCCTGTGGTCACTGCATGGTTTTCCAAATTTGCTGGAATATTGAGTGCAGCACTTTCACAGCATCATCTTTTAGGATTTGAAATAGCTCAACTGGAATTCCATCACCTCCACTAGCTTTGTTCATAGTCCCTCTGAGCTATTTTCCGTAATTTGTACCGACTGCCCACTGTGGCCAGTGGGGATGGATCACTGAATTTGGGATGATGTCCTGTTCACACTTTGGCTTGGACACATTCATTTTCTGGGATTGGAGAAGGTAGTTGGTGAGTCCTAGACATCTGGGAGCCAGTGGTCAGTTGAGCAGTGTAGTGCTCAGTCCCTGAATATGTCTGGGGGCCTGGTCAGAACTCCATGAGATGTTGTGTGTGTGTGTGTGTTAGCCACTCAATCAAGTCTGACTCTTTTCAACCTTATGGACTAGCCCATCAGGCTCCTCTGTCCGTGGGCTTCTCCAGGCAAGGATACTGAAGTGGGTTGCCATTTCCTCCTCCAGGGGATCTTCCCAACCCAGGGATCAAATCCAAGTCTCCTGCATTGCAGGCAGATTCTTTATCATCTGAGCCTTCATGGAAGCCCCAGTGAGATGCTGCTGCTGCTAAGTTGCTTCAGTCGTGTCCATCTCTGTGCGACCCCATAGACGGCAACCCATCAGGCTCCTCCATCCATGGGATTTTCCTGGCAAGAGTACTGGAGTGGGTTGCCTTTGCCTTCTCTGAATGAGATGCTAGAGAGACACAAATAGATCCAATGCTCAGGCATAAATAATGCATAGCATGAGAAGGTAGGATGTGCCTTATTCTATTGCCATCATTTTGCTTAATTAAGTGATACTCCCAGGGATGTGCAGTAGTAATCACTCCTTTTCTGTCATGTCCCCCCTTTCTCCCACTAATTTGCTTCTGGAATTCCCTACAGTCTGAAGTCTGTCCTGGCTGACTATTTCTGAACTCTTTTACCTTCCTAACTTGCTAAGACTTCGTCATGGTTTGGAGCACAGAGAGATTTGCTCCTGAATGCGGGGAGCCCCAGATGGAAGCCTTGAGATGGTGAATATAAATATTTACCCTAAAATATAAATTCATTAATATTATGTAGAACTCCAATACTTGTTCACACATGTTCATGGAAGGCCTTTTCACAATAGCCAAAAGAATGAAGTATTGATACATGCTGCAATGTGGAAGAACCTTGAAAAGGTTCTTACACCAAGTATAAGAAGTCAGACCCCAAATGTCGTGTATTATATGACTCCATTTTTATGAAATAGCTAGAAGCAGCAAACCCACAGAGACATGTGTAGATTGGTGTTTGCCTGGGGCTGGGAGGAGTAGGGATGGGGAGCAACTGCTTTATGGGCCTGGGGCTTCCTGTTGGGGTGATGAAGATGTTTTGGAATTAGATGGAGGTGACAGTTACACAACATCATGCATGTACTAAATGCCACTAATTTGTTCACGTTCAAATAGTTAACTTTATGTTATGTAAATCTCACCTTAAAATGGGGCCAAGTTTTTAAAACATTACATAGGAAAGATTTGATTAATGTACCATATCCTTATTGGAAAGAGCTTGAAGTCATGACAGAAGCTACCTAGTCCTTCAGTGGAAGCAGCATAGGAATTTCCTCATCTTTACACATCCCCAGGGGTCAATATAGTCCCACAATGCAGGGAGGCATTGTGTGTTAACTGGGTGTATCCTGGAAGAGCATCTGGGGTAGAAGAGAGTGGTGGGGAAAGGAGAAGTACCCAGACAGTGGGGGTTAGACTCCAGTTCAAGACACACTGGACCATCTCTTCTGCCTGGGATGTGGGAGGGAGGAGACTTAAAAACCCAGTTTCTCTATGACCTATAAAAAAATCGATCAAAGAATGCATAATTGAGTAGTAGTATATTTTTAGAGAAATGTTCTCCTTATGAATTTTTCTCTTAAAGTTAACTATAACTTTTTACTTAACTATAAAAGTAACCTACATATTATATATAGATTGGGAAGTACAGATAAGCATAAAGAAGAAAGGAGGAAATCACCAATTAGCCCACCCTACAGAAGTAACTATACAGGGGCCACTGCTGTTAAAACAGTTTAATAGATCTTTCCCAGTGTTTTATCTTTGCCCTTTGTTCACATGGCTAAAATCACATGATGCGTGCACATACTTTTCCCCATGATATCATAGATTCAGCATTCCTCTGGTTTATTAAAACTGCTTTGTAAACACCATTGTGTTGGCTGCAGAATATTCCATTGTTAGGAGGCATGGTTTATCTAGCCACATCCTTATCAGTAGACACTTAGCTTGCCCTCTAAGAGTAAAACACTAAACTCAGCACATACAGCAAAAACACACGTGGAGGGACCGAGGAGACTCTGAGAGGCTGACTGTGTGACCAGGGCCACACAAACCTTCAGGTGAGGTAGTTGCATGTAATCTTGGAAAGATGAGACTGGTATGTGATTACAGTTTTGCTAGTAGGACCCAAACTCACAGTAGTTTGTATCTGGTTTGGAGAACAAAAAGAAGGGTGACCCCAGCCTGCAGCCTAGAAAAGAAAGAACTGGAGGCTGGCAGATTCATGCAGGCCCTGCTCAGTAGGGAGGGAGTCCTGGCCCAAAGATGTGTATTTTTCACTCCTTGGGTAAGTCTTTCCTGACCCCCTGTGTATGGCAGGCGGAGGGGACACCATAGGAGTAAACACCCTCTATACCTCACTGGAGCGAGTATGTGGCAGGGCAGGCAGGCTGTTCAGCGTGACCGTGAAGACGTGGGGCAGTGCAGTCTGTGCCGTGGTGAGACTGTGTTCTGGGAGCAGGGACAGGGCGTCCTGGGTCCAGTCCAGGGAGGCTTCTCATAGAAGGTGACTCTTGAGCTGAGATTCAGTAGACAAACTGGAATTAGAGTCCCCTGAGCACCAACATGGATTCCCCCCAGTGGCCACCTTCTTCTAATTCCACACTCTCTAGGCAGCTGTTTATAACTAATTTGACTTCCAATATCCATAGAGAGAGACAATGCACTGTTCAGGTCCTCGTGATGGGGGCATTTCTCAACACCAAGGCCATGGTAGTATCTTCTCTTGAACTTGGTTCCTGTGAGCCTGTCCCTGAGAAATGGACCTACTCTTTGTTCTGACCTGGTGAGTTTTCTGGGCCTGCAAGCCCAATGATGCCTGGGCATGAAGCATGGTGAAACTGCCGGGGTGATCTACATCCCCTGAGAAAGCCTCTCTGGGAACATCAGAGCTCCACCTTCTCCCTTCTAACTGCAACAGCTCCCTCTCAAGGATGTTGTGAGGTTTGATCAGGATGATTAATGGGCAATGGGCCTGGCTCTGAGTGACTGCTCAGGGGTCTCTGTCTTGTCCTCCTCCGTCACAGACTCTCCTGCTCCATGTCAGGGGTAGCGGGTGAGTGGAGGGGATGAGTCACAAAACTTCCCTCCAGCTAGTTCTCCCAGCTCATTAACCAAGCCATCAGTCAACGTGACTAATTGTTACTTTTTGAGATAAATGTTTAAAATATCATCTCTTATGACAAGGTTCTTTAAAAGCTTTGCTGGGAGTGGTAGGCGAAGATAATACGCATGCACAGAACAACCAGAAAATCATATTGGAAGCAGTTTGACTGTGAAGGTTCCCTTCTGGGTCTAGATGTTTGTGGTCAGCGTTCAGTCTGCCCAGGCAGTGCCCAACTAGTTACTGGCAGAGCTGGAATTCAAGCTTAGGTCTGTGTTTCTAAGCCCCAGGGCTTTTGGCTGCCTCCATGTGTGAAGAGTGGACAGAAAGTCATGGACTTTGGTGTCAGAGGGCCCTGACTTTGCCTTACAAGCTGTGTGAACTTGGACAGACATTAAGTCTCCTTAACAACCAGAAGGCAACAGTGGCAGCAGCAGTAATGAAAATGACTCATACTTACAGGGCACTTGCTAGGAGTCAGGCGTGCCTTACTATATTAAGTCGTTTTACTTGCAATAGTCCGATGAGGTTGATACTATTATGTTGCCAGGGAGTTAATAACAGTGACCACAGTGGGATTGCATGAAGGTTAAATGAGATACTGTATGTGTGTGAGTGCTTGGCCTGTCAGTGAGTAAGTGCTAAATAATAGGGAATGTGGGTGACTACAGTCCTGAGAAAGACACGAGAGCCAGCTCTTCACTGCCAACCTCCTCCATTTGTGAGTAGATACAATACTGATCTGGATTAGAATCCGGGTTCTCTTTGATTTCCTCTGCCCAGTGTAACTGCTCTTGTTCATGAAGCTGCCGCCTGGTGCTCCATAATGTCAGCTAGAGAATGAGCCACAGGGTCATATGTCCCTGGAGCTGATTGATTTTGTCATCATATATTCCAGAACAGACTGGTCATTTCCTAAGACACTGAAAGTTCTTACCTGAGAGAAGGGGTATGGGGAGCTCTTGAGCCTCTGGGTTCTGCTTTTTAAAAAAATTAATTTATTTATTTTAATTGGAGGCTAATTACTTTACATTATTGTACTGGTTTTTGCCACTCATTGGGCTCTGCTTTTTATTAACAGAAAAGAGAGACACCTGCACGGGTCACCACCATCCACCCCCAATAGGATGGCCACTTTTTCTCCATACAATTCCTGGAGATTTTATTCTGGGAATAGGAGGTGGGATGGGGGTTGGGAAAGGGGACAAGGGGGCAATTGCCACCCCCACTGGGAAAGACCCCTGTCATCCCAGAAGGGGTGAGCCTGCATGCCCCCCCCCCACTGGAGCCCCATCTGAACAGAGGCATCAGTGTGAGTTCAGGAGGCTGGTCCACTGGGCGCCAATGAGGCTCTGCCCGATGGGTCCCCTGAGTTCCTGTTATGGTCCATCTCTACCCAGACTGGGAGACTGTCTTATTTTTACCTTAACCTGAGCATCTGCTTCTGTGGGATGTTAACTCATTTCCTTTGGGCCTGTGCTCTGAGCAGAGAGGGGCAGTTGGTCACTGATTTCTGTATAATAACCCTTCAGATCCTCAAAGACAGTTACTAAATCTCCCCTTGGCTGCCTCCTGCCCAATTAGATCATCACTGCCCCTTTCACCTTTTCTCCATGGGTCGTTTCTCCACTCTGCACAGCACTATTCAGAGCCCCTCCACCTTCCCCACACCACCAGGAGCCTAGGAAGCCAAGGGGTTGGCCCAGGCTCAGAAGTCACTGCTGGCTGAAGGGTAAGGGCAAAGGGCAGCCAAGTTGGGGGGGCGTCCCATGACACTTTCTGTTGTCCCCGGGTCTCAAGTGCACAGACTCAGCTTCTATCCTTGCTGCTCCTGCTCTTAGAGAAAGAGGACAAAGATATATATTTTTTTCTACCAGGGTACAGCCTTGGCTCCCAGCTTTTCTCCCCTTCTTCTCCTTTCTGGCTCTGCCACCTCCACGCTGACCACCATCACTGAGAACCTTCCGCTGGGTTCAGATGCACAAGAGAAGTCATGCTGGAGAGCAGACCAGCAGGCAGCAGCCACAGACAACAGCTAACATTGGTCACGAGCTGTCAGCTGACCGTGTGCTGTATCTCAATTCTTCAAACAACCTTGTTGTTGTTCAGTCATGTCTGACTCTTTTTGACCCCATGGACTACAGCATGCCAGGCTTCCCTGTCCTTCACTATCTCCTGGAGTTTGCTGAAACTCATGTCCATCAAGTCGGTGATGCCATCCAACCACATCATCCTCTGTCACCTCCTTCTCCTCCTGTCCTCAATCTTTCCTAGCATCAGGGTTTTTTTCCAATGAGTGGGCTCTTCACATCAGGTGGCCAAAGTATTAGAGCTTCAGCTTCAGCATCAGGCCTTCCAGTGAATATTCAGGATTGATTTCCTTTATAATTGACTGGTTTGATCCTCTTGTTGTCCAAGGGACTCCCAGGAGTCTTCTCCAGCACCACAATTCGAAAGCATCAATTCTTCGGTGCTCAGCCTTATTTATGATCCAACTCTCACATCTGTACCTGACTACTGGAAAAACCACAGCTTTGACTATAAGGACCTGGTGGTCCTATTTTATCCAAGAAGATTCTAAGTTCAGCTATAGAGCCGTAAGGCACTTGTCTGAGACCACAGCCGGGAGTTGGTACAGCCTGAACTGAAAGCCAGGCAGTAGGACTTCAGACACAGTGCTTTTAACACTTTCCATTATACTCTACTTAAACTTTGCACAAAGTGAATCGGGGATGGGAAGAGCCCATAATGGGTAATTCAGGAGCAGGTGACTCTGTGGACAACTGGGGCTAAGGCAAAGGACTCGAAGAGAGGCAGGAGAACAAGACAGAGGAGCTTCAAGAAGGAGATGATCAGTGCCAAAGACACAGAAAGGTCAAATATAATGATTCCATGTTGGTCTTCCTTTCAAGGTAAGTTGTCCCCACTGGACCCACTTTCTGGCCTCTAGAAGGATTCTAGGCCCATCCACTGACTACACAGATGTCACCGATCTTCATCTCCATAAAGGTTCTCCCCAGGCTTCTCTGGTCCCAAGAATCCAAACTCTCTCCAATCCACCTCTTGGTTCCCACATGGGTGCTCAGACGGCAGGCCCAGGTGACAGCACCTGGGTAGGTAAGGATGCTCCATCTCCTCGCTATGCATGGACCTGGACTCAGATCTCCTGCTCTCTAGTCCAAGGGTCTGCCTCTGACTATATTACCAGCGCACTCTAGCTTCCCCATTTCTCTTCCTCCCTTCTTTCCCTTCTTGCCATAACCTGGGTAGAATAGGGGTCTTTATTCCTTTCTTAGTTTTCCACCACAATTGGCTGGGGTATGGGTGGGTAAAGAACAACCCCTAAGAGATATATCCATCCTAATCACTAGAACCTGTGAATGCTACCTTATATGGCAAAAAGAGGTCTTTGAAGATGTGATTAAGTTAAAAATTTTGAGACGGGGAGATTAGCCCAGGTTATCCTAATGGGCACTAAATGAAATTATATGTATCTTTGTAAGAGAGAGGCAGAGGAATATTGGTTACCATCTGGTGTCAAAGGCTGAGAAGAGGAGAAGGCAATGTGAAAATGAAACAGAGTAATTAAAAGACTCTGACCTTGAAGACTGCAGTGACATGGCCTCAAGTCAAAGAATACCAGCAGCCACCAGAAGGAAGAATCACAGAAAGGATTCTCTCTTAGACTCTGTGAAGTCAGTGTGGCCCTGCCCACCCTTTGATTTTGGCTTAGTGACACCGATTTTGAACTTCTAACTTTCAGAAACCTAAGAGAATAAATTTCTGTGCTTTTATGGGTATATATATAACCCCCCCAAAACACTAATTTGAAAAGATACATGCACCCCAATATTCATAGAAGCATTATTTACAATTGCCAAGATGTGGAAGCAACCTAAATGTCATCAACCCAGTGAATGGATAAAGATGTGATATAAATATACAATGGAATACAACTCAGCAATAAAAAGAATGATTTTTGCCATTTGCAGCAACATGGATAGACTCGGAGAACATTATGCTAAGTTAAATAAGTCAGACAAAGATAAATATGGTATGATATCACTTACATGTGGAAACTGAAAAATACAACAGACTAGGGACTATAACAAAAAAGAAAGACACAGATATAGAGGACAAATTAGTGGTTACCAATGGGTAGAGGAAAAGGGGGAGGGGCAAGATAGGGGTAAAGGATTAAGAGGTACAAACTACTATATATAAAATAAGCTAGAAGGATATATTGTACATCACAGAGAATATAGTCAATATTTTATAATAACTATAAAAGGAATATAAGCTTGTGAAAATTGTGAATCATTATATTGTATACCTGTAACCTTTATAATATTGTATAATAACTAATTTTTAATAAAATAAAAGAAAAAAATGAAGGTGTAAATATACGTTGTCTACCAAAAAAATTTTCTGTGCTTTCAAGGCACTACATTTGTTGTAATTTATTATAGTGGCCACAAGGAACTGAATACATGGGCATCGTGAATATACATGATGAGGTTAAAGTCTACGACCATTAAAAATGCTTGGATCCCATGTTTGCAATTCAATGCCTAGGAGTGGGAGAGGAGTCAGGGTATAGCTCAAAAATTCAAATTCATTGTTTTGGGGAGGTAGGATTTTGCCACCATTTCTTCATACTCCTCCTTCCTTCCATGCTTAAGGCTCTTAAGGGCAGAAGCTTCTCCTATAGGGTCTGAGAGGTTCTTGCTGAACTTGTTAATTTGTGGCTTCTCAGTAGGACTTGCCTTTTAAAAAAGAGTACCATCTCGCTGTCCGCTCTCCAAGTGCAGTCTTTAATCTTGTGCCTTCCCTAGACTCTGCAGGTCTCTGAGGATGGCTACTCCATTTGCCCCTAAAACACTACAAAGGAAATAAAGATAGAGAACAATGAAAAGTACGGTTGGTGGGGCGATGAGGGTGCTTAGATAGGGTGGTTAAGAAAGATTTTCTGAGGACTCATGCTGGATTATTCTAGGCATAGAACAATGCAAGCCAAGGTTTCAAGGTAGGAAAAAATGAGATATGCTCTAGAACTGAAAGGAGACCAGTGTGTCTGGAGAGTAGAGCTAAATTAGTCACACACAGCTTTGTTGGCAACCATGGGGAGTTTGGGTTTTTCTTTAAGTAAAATGCAAACCAGGCTCACTTGTTAGTGCAAACTCTCAGGTCTTTCACAATTTTGAACTTACCAATACATTTTGTTTTCCATCACACAGAAACTGAGACACAGAGAAATTAAGTTGAATAACTTGCTCAGTCACACAACTGATAAATGGAGTTTGACTGAAAACCTAGTTCTAGCTGAGTCCAGACTCTGTGCTCTTACCCCCTTGAAAGAGGGTCTGCAGTGGATTCACTGTGACATCGAGCCCAGTGTGGCTGTAAGTAGAGACAGATCTCTTGGAGTGTAGCCTGAGCATCGCAAACTTTAATTATGTCATTTAGAGACCTGATCAACCAAGATGTGGTGGGGAAGTGCTGTTAATTTATTCTGTGCTGGACCCATCAGGCCCATGGGTTTCACTTCTAATTGTCTGAAATGGTTTTCTCATCCAATATGCTCCAGAATGTAATGATCCAGAAACTCCTGGCTGATGATAGAGGAGTGAGAGAGAGCGAGCCCTTGCCTGCTTTTCTCAACGGGCTGGGATCTATTTTCACAATGGTTTTTTCATCCTTTTTCTACCACTTCCACTATTCAATAAATATTGCTATTATTATTATTATTATTATTAGTTATTTCCTCAAAATAGTGGAATTATGGGGAAATTCCCAGAAGAGAAATAAAGCCAATAAAGATGGAGAATGGGAGGACCTTGCCAGAAAGGCTAACCCAGTGATATGGGTGGGGCCAGTCCTGCTGGATCTGGGCTGAGTTTGGAGATGCTGGAAGGATAAGGTATAGAGGGGAGGGATTCAGAGGCCCTGCAAATGGACCTTCTTGGAAATGCTTCACTTTAATGGAATTCCAGACTGTATGGCTCCCCCTGTTCTACCAGGTACACGCATAGAAGAGGAGACCCTTGACACTTAGTTTTGGAGTGAGGGTGGGAGGTAAGAGGCAGGGAAAGGGTGAGCATCCTTTTTTCATCTCTATTTGGCTGGAAGCTGGATGCACGACGGACCCTTAGGAAGCGTTGCACTGTAATAGTGGGTAGAATGAAATAACTGTACTCCTGCTCTGTCACCTGTTCTCTGGGTGACCCGCGTGAAGCTGTGTCACCTCTTTAAACTTGTTTTCCCTCACCTGCCAAGTGGGCATGAGATTAGCAGCCACCTGGCAGAGTTCATCTTGAGGAACAAGTGCAGTGCACGCATCTTGTAGACTCTGGAGCCCTGAACAATTCTAAGGCACGAAAATCCCCAAGACAGTGTCTGTCGTTCCTTTTCAAATATGTCCAGGTATCACATTTTTCTAATTGTTAACAGCACAGTTCTACCATTAACATATTCCTTCATGATAATGAGAATATGTATATTCTTCTTTTTGTGATTCATAAAGCTAGTTTTGTTCTGAATGCAAAAAATGCTGTTCATAAATATACAATCCCCCGCCCCTCTTTAGTCTGTGTGAGAAAAGTAGCTCTTCACTGGTTTATGGAAAAAATGTCAGCACCATTATTTGTGCATCATGAAGACTTTCTCTGTCCCCAGTCCCCAAGGTAGAACTTTCTGGAATCAAAGGTGAATTATTAAAGGAGAGGATGCTTTCCTGTGTGTAGGGTCACTCAGAGGGTGTCAGGGTGGAAATAAAGATCAGAAAAAGGCTAAACCAGCTACAGGTCAATGTTTGTAGGCAGATAGGCCCTGGTTCTGACCGATCCTGGCTCTGCCACTTACAAGGTCTATGACCTTGGGCGTGAAGCTTGGAACCTCTGGATGCCTATTTTCTCATCTCCAAAATGAGATCAGAGACACCATCCTCTTCAGGCCATGGAGGGGATCAATGAGAGAATGTGCATGAAGGACATGGCACAGGGCTTGCTATATACAAGCTCAGTCACTGGGGCTGTTTTTAGGACTTCTGCTCAGCTTTCTGTTGGCTGACACAGAGAGGAGGGAGACTGCAGTGAAATGATCAGACCTACAGCCTCTGGTTTTATACGACCACAAATCCTTCTGCACCTGAAAGTGGTCCTGAAGTGTGTGAGGTGGTGACTGTCCCTCTCCCTTTCCAGAAATGGAGACAGAGAGATGGTTGTGCTACAACCCCCTGCCCAGACATTGTAATGGATCACATTCTTAGCCATGCATTGCCCCAAAATGGCAGCCTCTTGCATCTGGAAAGCACTGTAGAGCCTCAGAGAGCTGTACTCTTTGAGACATTGTTCTAGGTCATTCTGCCACCTCGTTGGGGCCAGCCTTAGTGGCAAAGTGAGGTCCCTAGTTCCCTCTTCCTACCCTGCTCCACTGCTTGCTCCCCTCCCAGCTGGCCTGGGCCGCATGAGCCCATCAGCTCCACTGGGCCCTTGACCTGCTGTCTTGGGCTAGAGATTACAAATGCAAACATGGACTGGGCCTTGTGGGCGACTGGTAATAGAAAGAGTGAAGTCTGGCCTGGGGTTTGGTATGTGATAATGATCCTCTAAAAAAAGAAGCTTAATTACACCCTGAAATGGAATGATTCCTTTATTCTCTTGAACTGAATGTGCTGGACTTGGTAAGCCCATTGCTTTCTTGCTGCCTGGTCTATTTCTACCTCTCTCTTCTTGCCAGTATTGTTTGTGTCACATTCCCGAAATGTTTTCTAAGATTGAGATCCTAATGAAAATGGACTGGCTTGTAACTCAGAGCCCCTCATAGGTCAGATCCATAGGCACAATTCTGAGGATCCATCATGGACTGAGTCACCTTGAATGATTTTAATTCACTACCACCAGCTTGATTTTTATCATAGGAATAGCAATATCTAGCATATTGGCACCCAGAATGGATATTCAATAAATGACTTTGGAAAAAAAAAATAAGTAAAGGACATAACCTGATACCAAATGGGCAATCAAGATATATTAGTGGAATCTGAATTTTATCAGTTGTCTTATCTGTGAAAATGGCAATAATAATCACAGTACCTGCTGGCAGGGAGTCTGACAGAATGCAGTGAGATAATCCGTACAAAGAGCTCAGTGCCTGTCATACATGGAGTCGTCAATATCTGTTCCCTGTTATTATTATCAACTTTGCAGGCTCTGGGATTTTCATAATGTGGTTAATTTGAAGGAAGAAAGAAATGACTCCCCCTGAGGAGACTCAGCTCTCCACACCACACAGGCTGGAGTGTGAGGTGTGGGAGGATTAGGGCAGAGAAGTAAGCAGAGGGACAGAGATAATCCAAAGAACATTTGGGGCTGCTAGTTCCTTTGCAAGGAACAAGGAGTCTGGATCAGTTCCACGTGATGCTTCTTGTTACAAGAAAGAAGGCAGTTGGAGGGCACAGGAAGCCCAGTAAGACCAACTCCAGGCACCCTGCCCTTGGAATCCCAGGAGTAATTCGGGGGACTAGTCTGATTTCTACCTGCAAATACATGGTTTAGGGCACACACAACAAATGGCTTCATTTCTAACATGGCTGTACAAAGGAAGTGGCTGCTTCAAACTTCATCCCAATAACTAACAGCAGATTTGCAAGACCAAGGCTCGGTGAGATGATTACTGCACCAACCTGATACATAATTGATGATGGCTGAGATCTCCCTGACCTGTGAGCCCTGGAGATGGATGTGAATCTCCCTTCCAGGACTGTGGAAAGTTAGTTCCTCTCTACGATTTCTACAAATGGAGAAGGAAATGGCAACCCACCCCAGTATTCTTGCCTGGAAAATCCCATGGACAGAGGAGCCTAGTAGGCTACAGTTCACGGGGTCGCAAAGAGTCGGACACAACTGAGCAACTGAGGACACACAATTTCTGCAATCCCCTGTGACCTCATGTCTCTGCCATGTTTACTCAGATGTGGACCTCTTCCCTGTTCTAAATTTACACACACATGAACTCACATAGGGGAGTTGTGTGTCTACCAGACTGTACTGAACATTTGGATAAAAAAGTTCATAAATTAAAATTAGATGTTCTCATTCCTAGAATGTTCTTCAGCCATTTCCTCAGCGGGGAGCATTGCCTCCCACTCTTACTCTCTCTCTTCTTGGCTTTCTCTAGTGACTAGTTCCTACGGTCCAATTCAGCTCCCTGTGTTTGTGCGCTAAGTCACTTCAGTTGTGTCCAATTCTTTGCGACACTGTGGACAGTAGCCTGCCAGGCTCCTCCGTCCATGGGATTCTCCAGGCAAGAATACTGGAGTGGGTTGCCAAGCCCTCCTCCAGATTCAGTTCCTTGCCACCTTGCATATCCAAAGGGACTGTCACCATCCTCAGAAGGCAGATATGCTTATAAATTGCCGCCCCCACTTCCCACTGCATATTCAAAACCAGGAGGATTTCTCTACCTGTTTGTTGAAGAAGGTCACGAAAATGTGCTCCACATGCAGGAAGACGTTCTCTCCTGAGCTGAACAAGACAAAGGTCAGAGCTATCTGTCTGGAGCTGCTGGTCTCCCTTTCCAGCCTGGAGAATGGACTGGCCAGTTTGGCTCCACCCTCTGGCTGGACATGGCTTTTGGATGCAGCCTCAGGCCCTGGCAGTCTGCACACAGGGCCGCGTCTGTCACTAGACAGATCCTCTGGCTGCCTTAGACTAACAAGCCTGGGCGACAGGTGGTGAGCATAATATTACAGGCTGAAGGTTTCAGCCAGAGACCAGCACTCACGCTGACCAGACCCAGCTCTTGGCAGACCTGGCACTACCTTGAAAATCATACTGCTCATATGTGCTTTTCCTTTGTCCTGAGATGTTACAGAAGCAAGTTAAACACAGCCCAGTTGTTTCTGCTTCCTCCTGAGGAGCAGGAGGGCACAGGGCTTCCTTTTTCTAGCATTGACTGAAGGCATCCTCTGTGAAGTGGTCTACGTGAGTAGTCTCATCCAGTCTTCACACTCATCCTGGGGGGAGAGAGAATCTCATTTGACAGAGGAAGAGGCAGGCCTGGGGTTCACAAAGGGCTCCAGAGCCCACTCACATCACCCTTGGCTGGCAATGCTGTCCCATCCTCCCTGGGCAAAAGTGGAAGGACACTGACATTCACTGGACACTAGCTCTGTGCCAGGCGCTCCCACTCAGATGTTACCCTTTTAGATTAGAACTGACAGCTCTGAGATTTTATTAGTCCCAGTTTCCAGATGAGGAAGCCAAGTCTCAGAGTCTGAATCGTCAGAAATGACCTCAGGATTCCAGCCATGGTTCTTCTCCTTGTTGTCCCCCACCGAGCAGTGATTCTGGGTTAAGCTGATTTAGGCTAGCCTGTCAGGTGTGGATGCCACTGGGACCCACCCAGCTCTCCATCCAGCCTTGATGGCTCATTGCCTCCAGGCCTCCCAGAGGCCGACTTTCATAACCAGCCACTGTCAGGCTCAGTTCTGCCTAGGCCTGCAGCCAATGGGAGCCTGGCCCAGCACAGTGGAAATTCCCTGTCCACTGGAGAGTGACTTCTGGAGCAGGACCTCTGCTCCGTGCCCTGTGATAGTTGTCCAGAATGAGTGAGCTGAGTAGGCAGTGACTGTGGGAGCATCAAGCTGTAGCCTCCCTCCTTGACTCCGTGCCTCCTTGGCCTTATGCCAGGACACCGGTTTCAATCCAGTTCTTACATCACAGGGCCTAGTGGGTCTGGAGAATGGTCTTGACCCTCTACCTTTGATCTGGGCCTTTGATCTGACTTGAGTGTGTCTTGATCAAGCAAGGTGATCTACTGTATAGGTTGGGGGACAAACAGTACCCCCAACACAGTAGCAGAATGCAGTGCTTGAGTTCCATATTAGTTTGGGCTCTACAGAGAAACAGAACAAATTTGATACACACTCATATGTGTATGTATATATACACATATGTATATATTATATGTATGTATGGGCTTCCCTGGTGGCTCAGATGGTAAGGAATCTGCCTGCAGTGCTGGAAACCCAGGTTCCATCCCTGGGTCAGGAAGATCCCCTGGAGAAGGAAATGGCAACCCACTCCAGTATTCTTGCCTAGAGAACTCCATGGACAGAGGAGCCAGTCCATGGGGTCACAAAGAATCAGACAAGACTAACACACGGTCACACACACACATAGAGAGAGAGGAGAGTATTTGTTTTAAGGAATTGACTCACCAACTGTGGGGGTGGACAAGTCTGAAATCTGTAGGGCAGGATTTCTGTTGTAGTCCGGAAGACAGCACCTTCCTCTCTGGGAAAACTTGGTCTTTGCTCAAGGTCTTTAACTGATTGAGTGAGGCCCACCCACTTGTGGAAGGTAATCTGCTTTACTCAAAGTCTATAGATTTAAACATTAATCATATCTAAAAAATATCTTCACAGCAACATCTAGACTGGTGTTTGAAGAGCTGAATATCATAGCCTAGCCAAGCTGACACACAAAATGAACCATCACAAGCACCCATCTGTGAAAAATAGTGGCAAGTCCAGAAGTTCAGTCTGTGCGCCTGTAGCTCCTTGAAGCTCCCTGAAGTTCCTATAATGGCCACACACAGAAGTCACCATAAATAGCAGTAGCAAATCTCCCCAGCATCCTGTTCAGAGGATGGTACTCAGCTTTTCAAATCCCCAGGCCCGAGGAAATGGGATTTGCTATGGCAGACTGTGAAGCTAGAAGCCAAATGCCCAAGTCGGCTGGGCACCAGGATGTTTACGGATTATTCAACTGAGTCTCAGTGGCAGAAAGCAGAAGCAGCTCAGCCACCCTGGAAGGCGGTGCTTGGAGCACGAGAGTGGAGGTGCATCCCCTGCCCTGGCTGCCCCTGGGCAGGCGCTCATGGCGTGGTGTTTGCTCTGGAGCCTCCTGCCCCGACAGCCTAACTCCAGAGGGAGAGAGAGCGCGCTGTCAGGCTTCCGTGGCTCAGCTCCCGGTTCTAACTGTAGCTGGGTGCCCTACCAGAAAGCCTTTTCTCCCTTCTTCCATGAAAGATGCTGGCTACTACTCTCTGCACAGGCAGTCCTAAAAGGTTCCATTTCTTTTAGAGGGGACTGAAGGAGCAGATCATCAAGAACTGGCAAGCCGTGCCTCCCCCACCCTCTCTCAAACTGGTGAGAGAATAAGAGCACTAATGGAGGACCACATACCGTATGCTTACGTATTTAAAAATTAAACACTGTTAAATACAATACATTCTGTCCTCCTACCTGGACAACAACAGCTTCATAAGCACCCAGAAGGCCAGTCTGAATTTAGAATCCTCAGCCTCCCCTGAGTTCTGAGAATATGGTGTTGCAGGGAGAGCAGTCACATGGCCCCCAGCCACCAGACCACCTCTCTTTCTCTTCCCATTTCTGGCTCTGACACCCACTGCAAGGGCCATTGCAGGCACCCAGCAGATGTCCCAGCGTACATGTCTAAGCTCTGTCTGTATGCCTGCCAACAGCTCCACTTGGCTGCCACTCAAGGTTAGGGGCATACCCATGAGTGGAGGGGTCTAACTTGTGGAGTTAGACCTAACGAATGGAGGATTTGTCCTGGGAGGAGGCCTGCTCAGATCTGGGAAGCAGACTCTGACTGAATGGGCAAAGAATTTAATTCAGGGCACCCAAAGCAGCTGGTGCTTAAATGGTAAAGAATCTGCTTGCAAAACAGGAGACCTGGGTTTGATCCCTTGGTCAGAAAGATATCTGCTGGAGAGGGGAATGACTCCCCACTCCAGTACTCTTGCCTGGGAAATCCCATGGACAGAGGAGCCTGGCAGGCTACAGTCCATGTGGTCCCAGAGTTGGACATGACTGTGTGACCAACACTTTCACCCTTTTACCCAGAGCACGGTCTTTGTGCAGAGTGGGGGACCGCTGAGGGTGGGTGCAACCACTTGGCCCTGTGGACTCTTTGCTTCATGGGCAGGGGTGTGGCCAGAGGAGGGCCAAAACAGGGCTCTCTAAAATGTGGGGGCCAGGGCAGGGACCCTTCTTGTCTAAGAGTGGTACTATACACTGGGATGGTTTCAGAGATGCTAGCTCAGTTTAGCTTCTTGCTATGGATACAAACTATTCTGTGATTTGATGTTCAATCTGTTTCCATGGTTATCACCTCCCTCTCATCATTCTCCTCTCCTTTTCCCTTTTCCTCTAATCTTGGAGATTTTCCTGAGTTTGTCCTCCAAATCAAAGATTAGAGATTTTTTGTTTTGTTTTGTTTTTTGGTGGGTCAGTTTTGCCATTTATGGGGAAGGAGATCAAACCAGTCAATCCTAAAGGAAGTCAACTCTGAATATTCATTGGAAGGACTGATTCTAAAGCTGAATCGCCAATACTTTGTCCACCTGATGTGAACAGCCAACTCACCGGAAAAGACCCTGATGCTGGGAAAGACTGAGAGCAGGAGAAGAAGGGGGAGACAGAGGATGAGATGGTTAGATAGCATCACCAACTCAACGGACATAAATTTGAGCAAACTCCAGGAGATAGTAGAGGACAGAGGAGCCTGGTGTGCTGCAGTCCATGGGGTTGCAAAGAGTCAGACACAACTTAGCAACTGAACAGCAGCAAACATTTTTGCCTTTTTCTTTGGGGTTCTGTTACATGTTTTAAAATTTTACCCAGTTCCCTTTGCATCCCAGGTTTCATCTTAGCTTGGTTTCCCTTTGTGGTTCTTTTGGTCTGCCTTCCAGCGTCCAGGTCTTCTTTCATGGTATTGAAGCATCAAGCAGGTTTCTAACAATTTACTTTGCTTCCTGTGGTAAATAATCTTTCAAAGATGTAATTTTGTCTGTTTCTTCATTGTGTCTCATATTGAATTTTCTACTTGTATGTCCATCTGTGAGAAGAAATTAAACTAGACTTTCTTTTATTTTGCCAACAGATTGCCCTCATTCCTCAAGTGTCCTGGCATCTCACTCACTCCCCAACCCCCTTGCATATCTTGACCTGCTCTGTGGTCTGAGGAACATGGCTTCGGCTCCAGCATCAGTTTCCCAGTGTCCTTCAGGCATCTGTCTTTGGGCAGAGGAACTGTCTCCTGATCTGAAGGCCGGTTCTCTGTCTAAATGTGAGCCTGAGTCCAGTTCTTTTTTATCTGCATGTAGCACACAGAAAGCTCTAAGCTCTGGAATACTGAGCTTCTAGGGTCTGTCTCTGTCCCCACTTAACAGTTTTCCAGGATGCAGCACCCTCCACCCAGAGTTTTAGTTTCTGAACAGTTCTAGAAAATATGGTGAGGGTCAGAGGGAAGGGAGCAAATAAATCAGCATGAATTTTCTTCCTTCAGAAAGCAAATATTGAACAGTATAGTTGGTAATTCTCTTATTTTTGGTAGATTCTCACAGGCCAGAGGAAGATAGTGGGGGATGGAGAGCATCATACAAAGCTTTTTATTGCTTTTTTCTCTGTTCCCTGCCTTTGGTTCACAGGGCAGGGTATTTAGTCATCAAGCATGTAACTCAATCTGACCTTAACAGAAACATACCAAATGTTTGCTTTTTAAATTACCTCTATAAATTAGAGAAATTTCCACCCTGATTCTGGCAATGATCTCTTAACCTTAGTTTCTGCCTTACTCAAGGATTATTAGGTGCAAGTGACAGGACTGTGCAAGCTAATTTAAGGAAAAAGTAGAATTAATCGGAAGGGCATAACAGTTTCTCAAAAATTCAAAGCTGGGAAATGAAGTTCCCAGCCCCATGAGGGACTGGGTAATCAGAGGGGTCTGACTTATATTGTAGGATGTGATTAGCATGCCCTGGCCAAGTGTCAGGGGAAAATGCTCTACCACCCACGCTGGGAGCAGTAGGAAAATCAGAAACCCAGTTTACCCTTGCAGGGCTCAAATGCCTCTCCCTTTATGTATGCAATGCTTGTACTTTCAGCTGGGGGACCCTGCTTATCCCAGTGTGGTGCAGACTGTGATGGAAGGATGCTGGCTGCTGAGTTAAAGCTGGCCTCAGAGGGCTGTGGCCCCAACCATAGTAAGTTTCAAGAGGCCACTGCCCCGTTAAAGGGCTCCCCCAGCAAATTGGCCATATCACCTAGGGTCTACCGCAATGTGTGGAGTCTGTACCTTGGGTGGCCCAGTCAACACAATGACCTTCTCTTTTTAGATTGTTAGAAAAATGCAATAAAGACTGCTTTCTTCTGTAGGAAATCATTTATGGGGCACAGCCATCTCTCAGGTTATTTCCACATGAATCTCTACTATGGATGCTGGTGTGAAACCCTCTTCAATTGCTATGCTTCCTCAAGGTTTTACCTGGGAGGTCTACATGTTTTAAGCCTAAACGTTAGAGCATTCAGAATCTGCCTTTTTCAGTACAGTTCATGGCAACAGAATAGGACTCAAGTCAGTGTCTGAAAGACTGGATGCAGGCTGGCTTTAGTGCCAACTCATTCACAATCTCTGTTACTGGAGTGGGTAGCCTATCCCTTCTCCAGCAGATCTTCCCAACCCAGGAATCGAACTGGGGTCACCTGCATTGCAGGTGGATTCTTTACCCACTGAGCTTTCAGGGAAGCCCAATAGGGTGGCAGGACAACCCATAAGTTCTACCTGTCTCTACTCCCATGGCAATTTATTTGTGGCATTCCTTTGCCTACCACTGTCACTGGGCACCCACTGTCTAAGACCACCCACAAACATTCCTCCATTTAAGTCTTGGAGGCAATGGTTAAAGGCATGGGTTTCTTCCCTCCTAGAAACTTTTCCTGTTACAAATTCCCCCACTTATCCATCAGTACTCCCCACACTATAAACAAGTAAAAGGGTCCCACTGTATCTTTTTTCTTCACGACTGGGGCTGCCTGCTTTACATCATAAAAATAAGAGAAGTCCTCAAGAGCAGACCAACGGACTCTTTTTCCTTCACCAAAGGAAAAAAGATCATGAACTCAGGGCACTCTAGAATAACCTGGAAGGAAGTGGATGTCATCAGTCTCAAAGGCAAACTTCACCTCTTCCCGGCCCCTCCCCTTCGCCTGGCTGCTCCGCTCTGCTTCTCTCAGTGAACCTCTCTGTTCTGCCATTTTTTCAGAGTGCCGTTGTCTGCCCCACTTAAACCTAACCAAACACAACTGCCAGTTTTATATATCTCCCCAGATGCTGCTGCTGCTGCTGCTGCCAAGTCGCTTCAGTTGTGTCCGACTCTGCGCGACCCCATAGATGGCAACCCACCAGGCTCCCCCGTCCCTGGGATTCTCCAGGCAAGAACACTGGAGTGGGCTGCCATTTCCTTCTCCAATGCAGGAACTACTCTCGAATAGAGCTCCTATATTGCAATTTTAAAGTCTGGGAAGTAAGACTCAGGTTGGTCAGTTTGGGTTGGGTGTTTGTCAGTGAACCAATCAGCTCTAGCCAAGGTGTGGCGCTACAAGCCCACTGTCCAATCAGCGGAGGCCGTGGGAGAAGTCTCTCTGGGAGCAGAGACGGCAAGGCAAGAGAGCGCTGGCTGTGGTTTCCATGGCTTTATTGTGTTACCTCTTGGTATTTTCACAAAACATAGAAGAGGGTTCACCAAGTGTTCCACGTAAACCTGAGAAGCAAACCTGACAACCTGGTCCCCAGGTCTGTCATCTGACTCCATGGGATAGAGGCTATTGAGACAGAGCAGGAGCCTGTGTGGCCTTCCTGGGGAAGGTTCCTGGCCTTAATGTTGTAATGATACAGTGATGAATAATTCCAATATGTGATTGTTCTTAGTTTGAACTCAGTAATTCAAAAAGAATAGCAAATAGCAAGAATGAAATAAAGTCTGGACTATGGGGTTGAGGCTGTAGGGTTATGAAGCTGTAGAAAAATTTTGTTTTCCTTTTATTCCATAATTTATCTAGGTCTATAAAACAAATGCAATGTATTTTCTGCCTCCTTGAGTCCTCTGGGCAGAGCAGTGTCCCCCCCTCTCTGCATTCCCACAGCACTTTGTTCATATCTTAAAATACCATTTATCACACTTTGTGGTAACTATTTGCTGATGGGTCTGTTTTCCTCGCTAGACCAGGCTCCTCTGGGGAATAATCTTTATTGTGTTCCCTTTGTATTCCTAGCATGAATTGGATTTGAACATAGTGAAGGTTCAATAAATATTTGTTGAGTGAACCAGACCCAGGACTCGATGAGCCCAGGCAAACCTTGGATATCTGTGCAGTAGCCAAATGGAAGAATTCCCTGCCTTTCTGCTTCTCATTATGTGGAGTCCATCAACAGTTGGGGGTCCTCCCATGGCTCCCTGATTTCTTTCACACATTTCTTTCAGATTATGGGTCTTACCCAAACCCCAGCCCACTTGGCTGGAGCCTCAATCCTATGGCTAACCTTTGTAGCCCTCTTCTTAACAGATCAGACCTTGAATCGTGTTCCTTCTCACATCACTGCCTGGATCCAACCTGAACAGACAGATCTCAGGCACCATGATGTAGCACTGTACATGATGCAGCACAGCTGCCCGATCTACACGGGCTCTTCTGTTTTCTTCTTCATGTTAGATTAGGCAGGGATCCCTACACTCCCATTTCTTCCCTTGCTCATGTGGATTGTATTTAAACTCCAGAAACACTTTGGCTAGTATAGCACCTCCCTCCACCTCCACCCGATATGGTATCACTCACTCTTCCTCATGCTGTTGGCTGATCCCTGCTTTCCTCATTCCATCATCTCATGCGAATACCCCAGCACGAAAGGATCCTATCTTCCCTGGGTGGCTGTGCAGAAGGTTTAGCCTGAATCCCTTCTGGTCTCTTTCAGAAGGGATTTTTTCTTGCATTGCTAGTAAGGAAGTAGTTTCCTCAGCTGGATGGTTGCCATGTCCACCATGTCAAATGGAACCCCCTGGGGCCAAGGCTGGGATATGTTAAGCCTCTATAAAACCGAGGCAAATTTGTGCTTGGCTGACTTAGCACAGAGCTCTGGTTTTCTAAGCCTGGGCAGGAGAGACCTGGGACTTTGAAAAAAGTTCATCCACTAGAAAGGGACCGGAAACTCCAGGCAGACTTAGCTTCTTTCACTTAGAGACGTTTCAGTCTGGCAAAAAGGCAGATGTCTGTGGGGACCACAGGGATGGTAGAAGCTGTATTTGTTTTTAAGGCTGCCGTAACAAAATACCACAGCCCAGGTAACTTAAAACAACACATTTACTGCCCCATAGTCCTGAAGGCTAATAGTCCAAAATCAGCGTGTTGGCAGGGTCATGCTGTCTCTGAAACCTGTAGAGGAGAATTCTTCCTGGCCTCTTCCTAGCTTCTGATGGTTTGCCAGCAATTCTTGATATTCCTTGACTTGCAGCTGCTGTACTTCAATTCCTGCGTCTGTCATCATGTGCCCTTCTTCCTTCATGTATCCCTGCCTCTTCTCCACTTATGAGGACACCAGCCACATTTGATGAAAGGCCTACCCTACTCCAGTATGACCTTATCTTAACTAATTACATCTGTTATGACCCTGTTTTTAAATAAGGTCACATTCTGGGGTACTGAGGTTAGAATTCCAACATATCTTTTTGGGGAGGCACGATTCAATCCATAACAGTCATCCTGCAGAGGATGTCAGAATAAAAGTTTAAGGATTTCATTAAGTGGGTGGAACAAAGAGAAAGTGTGTTGCTTCTATCACAGTTCAGCATCTCCTAGAGCTAGGTCCTTAATAGGCTCTTGATGCCATCTTCTTTCACTTTCTCAAGATTTACTTCTCCAGTTGTCTCCTATACCTTCTAAATTATCAATCCTCCCCCTTTTCAATGGGACTATTTTTTCTTCTGCTCATAAACATGATTGACTATCCTTTATGCTTAAAGACCTTCTTTGGTTCCCTCATCCCTCTCCAATTACTGCCCATTTCTCTGCATCCCTTCACAGCTTAATGTCTCAAAATATTTGTTTACATGCTTATCTCTATTTTAAATTTTATCACCTCAAAATTCTCAAATTGTGTCTCTTCCATTTCACCAAAAACTTCCTGTGTCAAGGTTATCATAATCTCCATGTTGTCAAGTTCAATGGACAATTTATTTTCTCATCTTACTCTCTCAGTTGCATTAGATCCAGATGACCACTCTTACACCATTGATTTTCTTCTTATCTCTGATGTCTATGACAATTTCTTCTCAGTCTCTGTTATAGACTCTCTTCCAATGTCTAAATATTGGTGTTCTGCAGGGCTGCTTCTCTCTCTCTTCCTAAATGATAGATTTTCATGGCCCAAGATATCATCTACATCATATTTGTATCTCCATCTCGCTCTCTCATTTGAACTCCAGTCCTACATATCTAACTACTTGATTCAACTACCTACTTGAGTTTTCTACTTGGAAAGCATCTCTGTCTAAATATGCCCAAACAGAGCTCCACTTAGTTCCTCAAATACATGAGGAGCTCTTTGCTACTTCTAGGTCTCATCTATGCTACTCCATCTATTTGATTCCAATTCTCCTCACGTCTTATCCTTCAGATTTCAGGGAGACTCTTCTGCCCACTCCCATCTAATATTCCCTTCTACTGCTATTGATATTTCTCAGGTGGCTCAGTGGGTAAAGAATCTACCTGCAATGCAGGAGATGCAAGAGACGTGGCTTCAATCTCTGGGTTGGGAAAATACTCTGGAGGAGGGCATGGCAACCCACTCCAGTATTCTTGCCTAGAGAATCCCATGGACAGAGGAGTCTGTCAGGCAACAGTCCGTAGCATCGCAAAGAGTTGGACATGACTGAAGCAACTGAGCAACACACCCACACATACACATGCAATTATTCAGGTGTGATTTTTTTCCTCTCTCCTCCACTGGACTGTGTTCTCTTGAAGGCAGGGTTATGTCTGTTTTCTTCTCCATCGCATACCCAACTCTCAGTACAGTGCCTGGCATGCAGTAGATGCTCAACAATGATTTTCAAAATGAATGAATAACTAATGACTGGGTTTTATATTGCCTTGGAAATGCAAGTCCCTGGGCAGGGCAAGGATACCCCTAGTACCGTTTTCCAGTTTCAGAAATTAGTGTCAGGGAAAGACCATACAATTTCTTTCTAGGAAATCTGAAAATTTTTCAAATAAATGTGCCTATTCATTTATGTAATTGCACAGAGCACTTCTCCAAAGCTCTCATTCTAAGTACTTCAGTAAAATAGGATAATGAGTCAGAGTGTTGAGAGGAGACAAACTGCCTTGGAACTTCAGGTCTTGGAAGAATCAGGGCCAACACTTAGGGTGTTGGCTCTGATTCAAAGGGATATTGATTAAAAGGGCCAGAGTGGGCTCGTCATCAGAAACTGGGACACCAGATTTAAGCCTGGGAGATGCCTTCTTGGTTGATTACATACAGATCCTTCAGACCCAAAGAATGAAGTCTGCTTTATATTGCTATAGAAAAAGTGTTAACTTGGCCAAGTGAAGTTTGCTTCTGTTGCCTGGTTTCCCAAATACATACGACACCTCTAAAGTGCCACGTTCATGACTCATTCACCCATAGACAGCTTTAGAAGATGAAGATGAGGTTGAGTATCAACAACTCAGGCAAAACTAATGATGCCTCTTGCAAAAAAGGCAACCCAGAGGTTGGGTTGGAGATATATAAAAGAGGATAGCAGTGGGGCAACTGATCAATAAAGAAATATTTTATTTGTTTCAAAGATAGCATGCTTCAGAATTAACTGCTCTTTCCAAAAAGAAGAATTTCTTCCAGTTATTCTATATAGCCAGGGAAGAAACTGACCTCTATGGGAACCAGCCTGTATCAGAGAGGAATCAGGCTGAAAACAGTAGAAATGGACTCTGGAAAGGGAGGTTTTGGAAGGATAGTGAACAGCCCTAGGACTGAAGAAAAAGCTGAACAATCAGACAACTGAAAGGCCAGTTATCAAGGGAGCTCCAGGGTTCTCAAGTGATCAACATTTCTTTAGGAAACTATTATCCAATGACTGAGATTCCAAATGAGAGCCTGATTGACCTACACCGAGGGCCATATGCCTGCTTCAGTGGGAGGGGTTTGGAAGCCTGAGATTCTTAGTCCCACCAGAGCCAAAGGGAGTAGAGAAAAAAAAAAAAGATTCACAAAGGACTCGATAGAGCAGACAAAACAAGCAATTCATGATTCTGATGGTGGTAGAGGTGTCAGTAACCAGATTAATGAATAATTCATTGTGAACCTTATCAGCATTTATATAATTCAGTCATGTGACTATGAGCTGTGTTATACAGATGAAATAAAAGACACTGATTAACATTAAAGAAGTTACCAAGCAATGTTGGGAGGCAATTAAAAAGACACATGAAATTGTTCAAGTTATGGTTCTTTGGGTTGCAAGAACACAAAACTCATTCACAGTTACTCAAGTAAAGAATAGTGTTTATTACAAGGAAACAGAGCTCTCACAGAATCAAAGGACATGAAATCAAGTGCAGTCGAGTATCAGGGGAGATGTAGAGGAACAGAAGCAGCTGGCTCCTGGCTCTATTTCTCTCTCTTGGGCCATGGTCTCTTCTTCTCTGCTCTTTGCTTCTTGTCAGCTCCATTTTCCTTTCTCTGCAGAACAGCTTCCCCCTTTTACTCATCAACTTGCAGACGGTTGCCATTACTTTCAATTTACAAGACTTTCTCACCACCAACTGTCAGCAATCTTATGCCTCATATCAAGTTCTCAAGATAGAATCTGTTCAGCCTCGCTCTTCTCTTGGTGCAAGGTCACACAAAGTCAGATTTCTAGGCAACTAGTGGCTCAGACTGTAAAGAATCTGGCTGCAATGCAGGAGACCTGGATTTGATCACTGGGATGGGAAGATCCCCTGGAGAAGGGAATGGCTACCTACTCCAGTATTCTTGCCTGGAAATTTCCATGGGCAGAGGAGCCTGGCAGGCCACAGTCCATGGGGTCACAGAGAGTAGAACATGACTGAATGACTAACACTTTCACTTTTTTGCTTTCAACATACTGGCTAATTTGGAGTCAGGTGGCCATCCCTCGTTCAGTTCAGCCCTAGCTGTGTGTGTGCGTGTTTTTGGCTGGGTGTTGGTCAGAAGGAGGTGTGCGTGTGAAACTATGGGCAGGGCAGAAAAATGGTTTTTAAAATTTTCTTTATTGGAGTCTAGTTGCTTTACAATGTTGTATTCTTTTCTGCTGTGCAGCGAAGTGAGTCAGCCATACACACACATATATCTCCTCCTTTTTGGATTTTCTGCTGTTACAAAAATATAACTACTGTGAGTTAAAGAAGATAAATGACTGATGTTGATAGAAATGGCTCTATTGTATCCATGTTTTGGAAACATTTAGTTGAGAGAATAAAAGAGATGTAACAGAAGCTTAATGAGGTAGGACAGAAGAAAGGTGTGGTGAGCATTTATTGCTTCTGCCAGATGAACATTTCCTCCCTCTGCTTTTACCGATGGTGCTCACACCTTCCCTCTGCTTCTTTAGTCCATAAAATCTCCTCTAAGCACTTTTAATCTTTACATCTATCCCAGAAATTTTGAAATTTTGTGATTTTATGTTTATTTAGTTGAAAATACTGTCTTTTTCCTTTTGATTTCTCCTTTGTCAAATGAATCATTAGTAAGCATGTTGTTAATTTCCAAACATTTGACTTTTTGCAGATATCTTTGTATTAATGATTCAGTTAATTTCATTGTGATCAAAAGACATACATTATATAGTCTTGATCTTTTTAAATTATAGGCTTTTTATGGTCCAGAATATAGTCATTCTTGGTAAATGTTACATGTGTACTTGAAAAGAATGTGTATTCCATTGTTGTTGACTGGTGTGTTCTATACAGGTCTGTTTGGTTTGGCTTATTCATGTTTTGTTTCTGTTTCAGCTTGTGAGATCTTAGTTCCCTGACTGGGGATTGAACCCAGGCCCCCTGTAGTGGAAGCACAGAGTCCTAACCACCGAACCACCAGGGAATTCCCCATTTATGTTTTCTATATGTTTAGTGATATTCACCAAGTTGTTCAAGTACTGAAAAGTGTTAAAACATGCAACTGCAATTGTGGATTTATCTAATTCTTCCTTCAGTTCTAACAGTTTTTTACTTCCTTTTTTGAGGTTCTGTTATTAACTGTACATACATTTAGGTCTGTTCTCTCCTCTTGATGGATTAATCAATTTATTATTATAAATGTATCTCTTTATCTTTTAATATTTCTTGTCCAAAAGTGTTTTCTCTGTATTAATGTAGCCACTCAAACTTACCTTCAATTAGTGCTTTTTGCATTCTTTTACTGTTAACTTGCTTGTGTCTACAGTTTTAAAGTGGGTTCTTACAGATAGAACAAAATTGGTTCTTGCTTTTTTTAAATCCAATCTAACAATCTCTGTTTTTAATTGCAGTGTTTAGATTGCCTATTTTTAATGTGATTATATTTAATGTGCCTATATTTAATGTGAAATGTCTAGATTTAAATCTACCATACTGCTGTTTGTTTTCTATTTTCCTATTTGTTTTCCTTTCCTTTTTCCTTTTTTTTTTACATTATTTTTATGATTCCAGTTGATCTCTTTGTTGGCTTATTAGCTATATCTTTACCTTGTCTTGTTATTGGTTCCTCTACCGTTTACAATATATTGATACATCTTTAACTCATCACAGTCTACTTTCTGATTGTGTTAAACCATTTCATGTGAAGTGCAAGAAACTTTTCTCTTCTTTTGTACTATTGTTGTCGTGTTTAACTCCTATGTATGTTATAAACACCGTGGGATGCTGGTATTATTTTATTTTCAATTGACAGTTTTACTTAAAGAGATTAAACAGTGGAAAATGTCTTTTATATTAGTCCACATATTCTTCTTGATTCTTTTGGGTAGATACAAATTTCCAAATAGTATTATTCCTTCTGCTTGAAGAATTTCCTTTAGTATATTTTATAGAGCAGCTATGCTGGTAATGAATTTTCTCAGATATTGTTTGTTTTAAAAAGTGTTTGGCTTACTTTCATTTTTGAAAGATACTTTTGTTGGGCACAAAACTCTAGTTGATAGCTTTATTTTCTTCTGGTTTGCACAGTTTCTGACAGAAAATCTTCTGTCATTCTTATCTTTGTTTCTCTGTACATAATGTATTTGTTTTCCTCTGATTGCTTGTAAGAATTTCTTTTTAACCATTTTTTCATGGTTAGTGGTTATTAGTAGTCTGTTGCATTTGTATTTTATTTTTAATCAATATTTGTATTGAAGGATAGTTGATTTACAATATTGTGTTAATTTCTGCTGTGCAGCAAAATAATGCAGCCATACATACATATACATTCTTTTAAAAATGTTCTTTTCTATTATGGTTTATCATAGGATATTGAATACAAATCTCTGTGCTATACAGTAGGCCATTGTTGTTTACCCATTCTATACATAAAAGTTTGTATCTGTTAACCCCAACCTCCCAGTCCATCCACAGGGAACCCTACTCAATGATCTATGGTGAACTAAATGGGAAGGAAATCTAAAAAAGACTGGATATTTTTGTATACTGATTCACTTTGCTGTACGGCAGAAAAGACAACAACATTGTAAAGCAACTATGAAAGTGAAAGTGAAGTCACTCAGTCATGTCCAACTTTTTGCAACCCCATGGACTGCAGCACGCCAGGCTTCCCTGTCCATCACCAACTCCCAGAGCTTGCTCAAACTCAGGTCCATCGAGTTGGTGGTGCCATCCAACTGTCTCATCCTCTGTCGTCCCCTTCTCCTCCTGCCTTCAATCTTGCCCAGAATCAGTGTATTTTCCAGTGAGTCGGTTCTTCACATCAGGTGGCCAAAGTATTGGAACTTCAGCTTCAGCATCAGTCCTTCCAATGAATTTTCAGGACTGATTTCTTTTCTTATCTCTCCTTGATCTTTGGAACTCTGCATTCAGATGGATATATCTTTCCTTTCCTCCTTTGCCTTTAGCTTCTCTTCTTAATGGACCTATCTATGGAACAGAAACAGAATAATTGACAGGCTGCATTTTTAAAATATTTGATCTCCTTGGAGTCATTGAGCTTTTTTTAGATCTGTGAATTTATAGTTTTTATTTTCAATTTATTACTAGTAATGTTTTATTACTAACAAGATCTATTTCCTTAAAAAATCTTTTCTAGCTTTATTGAGGTATGATTGACAAACAAAAATTGTACAGTCACACCCCAAAGATATTGCAAGTTTGGTTCCAGACCATTACAACAAAGCAAATATCCCAATACTGTGAGTCCCATGATTTTTTGGTTTCCCGGTGCATATAAAAGTTAAGTTTATACTATACTGTAGTTAAATATGCAATAGCATTATGTCTAAAAAATATGCATACATTAATTTAAAAAATATTCTATTGATAGAAAAATGCTAACCATCATCTGGCAGTCAGAGTTGCCATAAATCTTCAATTTGCTAAAGACACAGTATCTGTGAAGTTTGATAAAGCAAAGCACAATAAAACAGGCTACACCTGTATATATTTATATTGTAACAACATGGTTTCTTTAAGGTGTACAATGTGATGACTTAATATATGTATACATTGTGAAGTAATGACCACAATCAAGTTAATTAACATTTCCATCATCTCACATGGTTTCCATTTTTGTGTGTATAGTGAGAATATATGATCTATTCTCTTAACAAATTTCAAGTATACATTACAGTATTTTTAGTTATAATCACCCTGCTGTACATTAGCTTTCCAGAGCTTGTTTGTCTTATAACTAGAAGTTTCTATCATTTTCATGTTTGGTAATTTTTTGTTGAATGCCGACATTATTGATTTTATGTAGTTAGTTACTAGATGTCATTGTATTTTTTGAAAAAATAGTGTTGGGTTGTCTTTATCTGACATGCAGTTATATTCCTTGGGATTAGTTAGATCTTTTTCAGGCTCAAAATTAGGCTTTGTTGGAGCAGATCCAGAGCAGCCTTTGGTTTTGGGTTAATTTAGACGCTACCCTTTGGAAGACTCTAGTTGATATAATTTGTACTATAAGGTCTTTCTGCTTTCATGGTGGTTGTGATGGTTTAGTTGCCAAATCATGTCTGACTCTTGCGACCCCATGGACTGCAGCCCACCAGGCTCCTCTGTCCATGGGATTTCCCAGGCAAGAATACTGGAGTGGGTTGCCATTTCCTTTGCCACTACTTTATTCTGTCCTGGGCGAGCTCTGAAAGTTGTTCAGCCTGCTACTTTCTGGTGATTTTTTTCACCAGCCTCAGGCAGTTTTATCTTATGCATGTGCAGGTCAGTACTCAACCTAAATTCAAAGGACCCTCTCTTCAGATCTTTCAAGCTCTCTCTCTCTTTCTGAGCAACTCTCTTCTCTCTGGTACTCTCTCCTACAAATTTTGGTCACTGGGTTTCTGATCTCTGGTTTCTATGTTCTCACTCACCAAGATCACCAGGCTGTTTGGAATCCTTGTCCTTGCATTGTAGCCTGCAAATAGCCTTCAGGCAGTATTCTAGGGCAGTTACAGAACTTAGCGCATTTGCTTCTCTTCTCATTGAGATCATGGTCTTGTGTTGTTCAATGTCTGAAAAATTGTTGTTTCATATATTTTGTCTGGTTTTCTAATTGTGTAATTTGAGATGGTAAATCCAATACCTGGCACTCCATCATGCCCAAAATGAATGCCCCGTGTAATTATTTTTAATTAGAAGCATCTTCTAGTAAGCAGTATATGTGTATTTTTACAGTATATGTGT
Organism: Cervus canadensis; assembly: GCF_019320065.1. NCBI lineage: Eukaryota > Metazoa > Chordata > Mammalia > Artiodactyla > Cervidae > Cervus > Cervus canadensis. Next base: position 37,699,583 of record NC_057396.1, read on the forward strand.
ATTTTATATTTTAAGACATAAAATATATTTGAATGATGTATAATAAAAGACAACATTTCAATATCCTGTTCCATCCCTTCTTAACCCTGCTATGTAGAAATAACCGCTTCTTTAATTACTTAGGTTTTCTTATTATAGCTAATCCATATTTCTAAATAATATATATCTACTGCTATTTCTCATTTGTTTCTGATGTTATCTATTGACTTTCTTTTATGGTAGGAAAGATTAAGCTTTTTTATATCACATCTTGATTTCTCATCTTTCACCTTCCCAATAAAATTGTATCACAATTTTTTATATAACAAATAATTAGTTTTATATCATTATGACTATGCAAATACTGCTTACTTCAAACCCTAACATATTACTATGATTCTGTTTTATTTCTCCTATAGTTTTTATTATTCAAATTCATAATTACTTAATTTAAAAATATTTATTTCACCATTCACGTGTTCTTAATCTTTTCAAATATTCCACTTTTAGGATATCATATGGAGTTCTCCCTCTCTTTTTATTGTAAATGACTCTCCTCAGATTCTCTCTGATGCCAGGAAGTTACAGATCTGTTACCCTGGAGTCCCCCAGCCACTGTTTTCCTAAGTTGTATCCATTGCTTCCTGTTTTCTATGTCATTATCTTTCTTGGTTTACTCCCTCTTTTTTGCTGAGGTATGTGCTATGTAGTTTCCTAGTAAATGGATATCATTTTGGGTTCATTAAATACCTGAAATATCTTTGTTCTGTTGTTAAATTTTGGTGGCTAGTTTGACTATGTGTAAAGTTTTAAGTTAAAAAAGTTTCCAATCAAATTGGATGGCCTTGATCCATAGTTTTTGGTATTGCTAAGGAAAAGTCTGAAATCATCATAATTCTTATTTCCTCTTTTCAAATTATTTTCACTTTGGAATATATTATAATTTTCTCTCTCTACCCTGGTCCTTGAAATTGATGCTCATGAACTTTTGATGTAGTTTTTCTTCAATTATTGTGCTAGATAACCTGTGGGCTCTTTCAACCTGGAGATATATTTTTGAGATGTCCTCTACTCCTTTCCCCTAACTTTCTCTATTTTTTTCTTTCTATGGCTCCTGTAAGCTATATGATATGGTTCTTGGTTTTAACTTCTATTTAAGTTTTTCCCTCTCCATTGGTTATCTCTTTGTCTTTTTGTTTTATTTTCCTTCAGATTTTTTGGACTTTATTTTCTAGGCATTCTATTCAAGTTTTTTATTTTGGCAATCATATATGCAAATTTCCAAGAGCTTTTTCTTAATCTTTGAGTGTTTTCTGTCTTAGTTTCCTGCTGTTTAATGTACTTGTTTCTTTTTTTTTCCCCTGTATCTGACAGGGTAATAATTTGGAGCAAATCTTTTCTTCTGCTTTGTATTATCTGTTAGATAAAATGTTTTTTCCCCATGATTGTTTTGATCTTTCACTTCTATATTAGAGGTTGTTCTCAATTATTTGATGAGCCTTGGCTCTTCATATTTAAGAGTAAGACACAAAAGTGTGTGTGTGTGTGTGCACACGCGCGTGCGTAATAGCATATGGGAGTGTGTGGTGGGGTTCACTTAAAAGATAGTTGGGCAAGTTATTGGTCATTTTATTGGTGCTCCCCAAATGCCAGAGAAGAGACCTTCAAAAGCCAACCAGGGAAGTGCCTGGTGACCAGCATTCTGCCTGGAGTCCAGATGGGGACAAAAGAAGACTTGGATCCATCACTTCATTTTACAGACTTTCAATTAATCTTTTTGTTGTTAATCCTGCCCTCCACCTCCTAGGTGCCTCTGAACCCTGAACTTCTGTTAACTTTGCCAGAGAAGAAAACTCATATCTTCTACCTGGGGAAGAAGTAAGTGGGTTGGGTACCAAATGCCTTGATCTAGGTGTTCTGATTCCCCTGAATTCTTAGCCTTTCCAGGGTTTTATGGAACAAATTGCTCTTTTTTCACCCCCTCCTCTGGTTTTCCTTTATCTTACTAAGCCAGTAACTATTCCTCCAACAATTTGTAGTCTTCTAAAAATTTATTACGATCTCTCATATACTGATGTCCCCTTTCCCATTCCCTATGTGGCTTTAAAGAGTTTTTCTTTCTATCACATTAGTGGGGGCACAAAAGAAATAAACATATACTAACAAACAGCCATTTTTGACCAAAATTTTAGCTTATGCAATTTTTATTGATATTGCAATAATGAAAATTTTCTTGTGCCTATAGCATTTTTTTCTCCTTTTGCATTTATGGATTAGTATAGAATCAAAAGCATAAGTAAGGAATTAGATTTAAATAGCTAGAAGGACATTTATCCCACTTTTCTGAAGCTGAGAAGATTAGTAGAGAGAATTTGAGCCTAATGGGAAAAAAGAAAGCTCTGTATCACATGTTTTCAGCTTCTTCTTTTTCTTTTTTTGTTAATGAGTTCACCTGTAAGAAACAGAACTGTGAATGCCTTGGATTCTTTAAGTAAGTAGGAGGGTCTAGAGCACTTTTCTTTGAGAAGTAAGGAGCTTTAAAAAGGTAGTTTTGTCAAACTCAGTTCTTGGCCAGGGGCAGGACAGTTGGCAATCCAGAAGACTTAACTCCCCAAGGAAATAAAAACTCTACTAAGAAGCCTAATGCATTAGTCCTGAGGGCTAGACATCTTTCAGAGATTATGCTTGTGTATGCCCAAAGTCTATCCTCCCAGACCCCATCCCGAATGGGCCATGTGTCTGTGGAGATCCCACAGGATGGAGACAGAGCTTGCAAGTCTCATTCAGCAGGTAGGAACTGCTCCACAAGTGCTGTGTTTGGGGTGGGATCAGCCACCTACACAAGTCTTCTTTCAATGGAGAATAGAACTTTATTGTTCAATGGGTACAGAGTTTCTGTTTGGATGATGAAAAACTTCTGGAAATGGATGGTGGTGATTATTGTACAACGTTGTGAATGTGGTTAATGCCATTCAACTGGACATTTAAAATTGTTAAGATGGTAAATTTTGTATCATGTGTGTTTTAAAACAATAAAAAAAAGTTTTTTAAAGGCTTCCCCCAAATGAGAGACCCCTTTTGTTGGTTCACTCCAGGCTCTGGGCCTCAGCTAACTGAACTGCGGTCTGTAGCAAGAAGCTTCTAGCCCATTATCAGCGGTGCCTGGTCCCTCAGTGCCTGGGGCCAAATGAGCAAGAGGTGGTCCTGGGCTCCTGGATCAGGGTAGAAACTGAATGACTTGTCTCATTTCACCCTGGTCCCTAGTTTGAATTATGAACCCTTCCAAAACTTATATTTCTTATATTTTCCCACAAGGACTCATGTAGTAATGTGAGCACAGTAGAGGCACCAAGAAAATGCTTTTTAGTTAAAAATTAGTCCACAGAAAAAGGTGGTAAATGAATAGCCACTCCCATGTGCATAGCATTTTACAGTTTTCACAGCTCTTTTCTGTGCATTGGCTCATCGGATTCCCAGAACTGCTCCAGGAAGTTCTCAGGATAGTAAATAGTATCTTTCTTTTATGGATGAGGTAATTGAGATGTAGGTAAGTTACACAATTTATCCAAGTTCTGACAGCTAATGTGTGCCAGCAATAAGACTGTGTCCCAGGTCTTTTGACTTGAAGTCCAGGGTAATTTCCAGTGTATGATGTGGCCTTGGAAAAATAATGACAACACAAGCAATGTCCATGAAATCATATTATACTCAGACACCTGAGTCTGCTTTCAAGGGTTTTTATAACTTAGAGCTATTTATCATTTGATTGATTAATTTCCAAATTGTTTTTATATCAGTTAGTTCATTCATTCACTAACTTAAAAAATAACCACTAGTTGTTTACTTTTACTTTGTGTTTAGTACTATAAATACTGACTACATGACATCCAGCATAAATTGTAGTGTGTATAGGTAGGTTGCTCAGTGGGTAAAAACCCTCCCGCAATGCAGGAGATGCAGGAGATGAAGGTTCCATCCCTGGGTCAGTAAGATCCCCTGGAGGAGGGCATGGCAATCCACACCAGTATTTTTGCCTGGAGAACTCCATGGACAGAGGAGCCTGGTGGACCACAGTCTATAGGCTCACAAAGAGTTGGATACGCCTAAGGAGGCTGAGCGCGCGCACACACACACACACACACACACACACACACACACACACTATAACAAATAACCACAAACATAGTGACTTAAAACAATACAAAATTTTATTTTACTTTGGAGATAAGAATTTTTTTTTAAATTTATTTATTTTTTCAGTGGGTTTTGTCATACATTGACATGAATCAGCAATAGATTTACACGTATTCCCCATCCCGATCCCCCCCTCCCACCTCCCTCTCCACCCGATTCCTCTGGGTCTTCCCAGTGCACCAGGCCGAGCACTTGTCTCATGCATCCCACCTGGGCTGGTGACCTGTTTCACCATAGATAATATACATGCTGTTCTTTCAAAACATCCCACCCTCACCTTCTCCCACAGAGTTCAAAAGTCTGTTCTGTACTTCTGTGTCTCTTTTTCTGTTTTGCATATAAGGAGATAAGAATTTTAAAATCAGTTTCACTGGGTCAAGATCAAGCTGTTGGCAAACAACTGTGTTTCTTCTGGAGGCTCTACACAAGAATCCATTTCCTTCCCTCTCCCAGCTTCCAGAGGCCTCCTGCATTCCTTGGCTGGTGGTGTCATCCATCTTCCAACCTAGTTGTGGCTGGTGGAGTCATTCTCACAATGCTGTCTCTTATTCTGGGTCTCCTGTTTCCCTCTTCCTTATTTACGGACACCTGTGATTACATTGGGCTCACCTGGATAATCCAGGATGCTTTCCTTAAGGTCAACAGATTAGTAACTTTAATTCCATCTGCAAGCTTAATTCTCCCTTGCCACATAATATAATATATTCACAGGTTCTGGGGATTCAAATGTAGACATATCCACGGACCTATTATTCTGCCTAGCTAGAAAGAGATCTTTTCCTGAAATAACAGTAACTTGTGATTGTAGGCATCAGGCATGGTGCCAAGTGAGTATTATAGATCACTAATGAAGAAAGCAGGAGGAAAGCCCTCCTTGGGGCCTTGAGTGATCAAGGAACTCTTCACATTAGGCAAGAGAACAAAAGAAGCAATGTTTCAGGGGTAAGAATGAACACAGGGAACCATGACAAGACTCTTAAGCAATGATGACTTGAAGTGAAGACAGTCTTGAATGGATGAATATGGTGCTTGGATATGCATGAGCCTCACTTGATTATCACAGGCTTTCTTCTTCTCTATTTTAAAGAAGAGAAATCAAGGTCCAGAGAGTTTGAATGCCTTAGAAGGAAATTAGTTGGCAAAGCTCCTGGCCAGATGGGAAGGGGTTTTTTCATGGTTCTGGGGAGAGGAGGAGGTTCTAACTTTTGCCACTGCCCATGAGTGTTCTCAGTAAGCCCAACTCTCTTTGGAATTATTCCCAGAAAATCCCTAAAATTAGCTGTTTCTGTCCTTGCTCCTAATCATCTTCTCTTATGGGATGTGCATTTTTCAGAGCCCACAGTTTCATGCTGCTTTTCAGCTGCAGTTGTTAGGGGGAGGGTGGTTCCAGAGCACAGGTTAGGATACAAGGTATAGAGTTTATCTTGAATCTTTGGGGAAGTCCTTTGCTTTGGTAATAGTTTGCCATTCATGTAACACTGGGTCATCAGCTCTGGGCTTTTGCCTAAAGCTTCAGCTCCATTTTTATCTGCACTTCTGGGAGATGTGATACAGCACAGTGCAGAGAAAAAGCACAGGAGGGAGAGGCAGAAGGGCTGGTTCAGACTTTCTGTTGCTAGCAAGCTCTGGGACTGCAGGCAAGTCACTTTGCCTAGCCTTAGTTTCCCCACCTGTCAAATGGGTTGATTTGACATGCTAAGCCTTTGAGTTCTGAGAGTCTAATATTCACGAATTCTAGGATTTAACATCAGTGAAGGTCAAAGGTGGATCTGGATCTACTGTTCATATAACCATGTCCCCATTGCTTTAACTTTATGATTTACTTTCATCACCTGCTTAGGTCTCCTCACATTGGGATGGCAACCCTTTCACTGGAGATGTCCAGAAATATGTGTCATTGGATGCAACTCATTCGTTAATCCCTCCATCTATTCATCCAACAATTAAATGCCCATTTCTACAAGGTGAGCCAATTCCATTTGTCTAAGCCTTCTTGTTAGGTGGGAAGGAAGTGCAATCAGACACCGGAGAATGTCTGAGTTGGAAGGACTTTTAGAAACCATCAAGTTTGATAACCTTCTTGTTACGAACAAGGGAACAAAAGCCTAAATACATGAAGCAATTTGCCAAAGGTCACATGGCTAGTAAATGTCAGAACTGGGAAGAGAATCAATTTTCCAGTCTTCCAGCCCAGTTCTGCCTTCTCCCTCCATTATCTACCACATTCTATTAGCTGATTAAAACACAAAACTCTAATGAGCCCTAAATTATTTTTTCCTTGAATGCAACAAATTTTTAATTGGGAAAGGATGTGCCCAAATTTGTGATGAGAAACAATTAACACAGCCTCAGTGGAATTACTGGGCCATGTTCCACTGTTTCAGCAAAGGCCTTCTGTAATGGCAGGAACAAGAAGATGAGGAAGGAGAGAATGCTTTGCCCTTTCTTGTTCTGAAAAAATTTCCTCTCCCCATTAGGCTGTGCTTGTTTGTCAAACAGGAGCCTAGGAAGTCACATAATCCAAGCAATCCCACTGTCTACCCTGATTGCTCAGTGTGGTGTTTGGTATCTGATGGCTCAGCTCTCTTTTGTTGCCAAGGTGGAAGGATAGACCTTGGCTGACTTCTGGGTCCAAGGGCCCATTCTCTCTATGTTCCACTGAGGACAGGTCAGCGCCTGCCTCATTTGTCTTCAAACCAGGCCACCCACCCCACACCACATGGAGCCAGGAAAAGTGAGATACCAGCCTCATAACTATAAGAAGAGAAGTTGCCTTCGACCTTTCTCTTCACTCCTGCTCTCATGTTCTACCCTCTGCTCCATTCCAATTTCTGCCAGCTCCCCAAATCTTTAACTTTGTCTCCTATTTCTAACCCCATTGAGTCAACCCTTTAACTTAACAACCACATTTATTGGGTTCAACTCTCAGTTCTCCCTTGGTCATGAATTAAACTCATCCTCTGACTTTTCCCACTCCTGGATACTTTGATTAAAGCCCAACCCAATTTTTACTGAATCTATCTTCCAGAGGCATTATTCTTTACTCTAGGAACCACTCTGCCAGGCTCATCCTTAGTCCCCTACAAAGGGGTAATTGACATCCAGGCCACTGTGTGTATCCCTAGGACTCACTCAGATCTCTCCTCCAAATAACTGCCTAGACCTGTCACTTGTATGTCCACCTTCTCATTTCCCTGCAAGCCCTGGGCTTCACATCCAGAACCTGCTTTGGGTCCCTTCCTTGCCTTAGTTTGGCAACCTTGTTGAGTTCTTGGTCTACCCACCACAGTTCTTTGTAAACTCTGGGCCCTGCTCTGGCATCACTGGTACAATTAGACTTAGATGATGAGACCCTTAGAAGAGACCCTCCCTCTAGTTTCCCACAGCCTTTTCTGATGCTATGAAATCCCAGCTCCTTCCTTCCCAGGCCTTGGCCTAACCACCAAAGGGGCAATGTCTAAAAATGACTAGTGCTTCTCCTGTGGTACCTTTTACTGAACATTTTGAATCTCTTGCATATCTGGAATTTGAAATTATCCAGATTCCTAGGATTCCAAAAAGCTCGAAGATCAAGTGTAGAACCTCTCAAATTGTGGTTCTGTAACTATCTGCATCAGAGTTACCTAATTAACAATATGAACTCTAGGGCATCATCCCAGACCTACTGAATTGAAGGAGATTATTAGACTAGGCACAACAAAATTTTAAAATTACTGATTGAATTTAATCTCTCAGATTCCAGTTGGTATCCCATTTAAGCTATTTTTAGCAGTCAAAGAATCCATCTGGTCTAGCTGACCTTGAAAGAGGGAGGTTCCATAAGGCTTCAGACTATGAAGGAAACAGTGATGCTACATGTATCCACTATTTTCACAAAAACCATCAGTATATTTACTGGGAAACTGCTTTGCATAGAACTCTTTCCAGGCACAGTAGGGGTACTAGCTGACTAAAACACTCAGACAAGCAGTGACTCCAAAGTGAGGACACATATTTTCACTTGTGTCTCAGGGAAATAGAGACAGTTGGGTACAGCTTGCAACAAGTCCCACCTTGTCAGAGTGCAGCTGTCCGCTTTGGCAGATAAGTCTGTTCTGATGGCCGTGGTAAGTGAATGTACGTGTGGTGAAGAAAAAGTGGGTCACCACTTTGAAATTCCAAAATTGGCATACAATTTTATGTGAAAGTAAATCTCTGTGTGTGGGGGGGCACCCATCAAATTAAGAGAAGTTCATGGAAATTAAGTAAAGTTGAAATATGTAAAGAGGGTAGGGAAGATAGCTGGAGTGTTGGAAGAATCTGTGTAGAATCATAGATTTCTGATTGCAAGCGTCTTCAGAAATGAAATTTTCAATTTTGTTTTTAGCCTTTGGACCCATCTGTCAAACAAAATCTTATGTAGAATTTATGTATGAGTGTGTGTGTGTGTATTAGTCAGCATAAGCTAGGTTATGTGCAGTGAAAATCAGCCTCCTAAATGTATCAGCTGTTACGAATAGGCTCTTCTTGTTCATGTTGTATGTCTGACATAGATGGGCTTGGGCTCAGGTCATAATTCCACTCCAGGACACCAGTGGATGAAGCAGCCACCATCTCAGTGTTGCTGGTTGTCAGGGCAGAAGAAAAGAAACAACCTTGAAGAGTATTGCGTTGGTAATTAAATGCTCTGATATGACAGTGACCCACAAAGCTTTTTAGGTCACATGGATCAAAACCAGCTGTGTGAGCCTACTCAACCACAAAGAGGCCCAGAAGTGAGATACTACCATATGCCCAGAAGGCGTTTCCTAGTAAAATTGTTTGGTGGAAACCACCTCTGATTATCACAGTGAGTGAGTGAGTGTGAGTGTGTGTGTGTGTGTGTGTGTGAGCTCTCCCTCATCTCCAATGTTACCTCTAGTCACCTCCAGAGAACGCCTAGATTCCATGAAAAGTCATTTGAAAACTATTTGAGTCAGATCCCTTATTTTATAAATGAGGAAATTGAGGTTAAGTTGCTTAATTAAGGTCAAGTAACATCAAAACCTGGTCCAGAGTGGAGATCTGTTGGCTCTCAGTTGAAGAATATTCCTATTTAAGATCTGAAGATGGTGTGTGTGTGTATGTGTGTGTGTCTGTGTGTGTCTGAGAGAGAGAGGTGACTCAAGAGTTAAATGTAGATAAAGACTCATTCTGAAAGGAAATGTGAACTTAAGGAAATTTTCCGTGAAGGCTTGCCATGCATTCCAAATAACAAATAGATGCAGTAAAGACATTATATTTGCTCTGATTACCCAGGGGATGCTGGGCAATATAAAGAGTTTCTGAAGAGAACAGCAACTGATGATGAAACGTGGTGTTTCTTATGTTGTGAGGAAGCCAAGCAGAAGTCATCAACTTTGCTGAGACCTGGGAGAAATACTCAAGTCAAGATCACAAGTGAAGAGGGCGTTAATTGATTTCACTCAAGTCAAGGGTATTGTACAGGGACCATGTATCCCACAGGATTAAGCAGCTCCATTGGGTTCAACAAACATCAGCCATCACCCACTCTGTTCCCAGCACTGTGTTAAGTGTCAGGAATCCAAAGACAAAGAGCACACACACAGAAGAAGAAATGGTGAGACCTGCACTTAGATGCAGAGAAGTAGCGGAAGACACAGGACTTTCAGACTGTTAATACATATGTGTGCTGGCTGAGGGGTAAGGGAGGGTGAAGGAAAGGAGCATCTAGAATGACTTCAAGTTTCCTTTGACCTAGGGCTTCTCACTGGGCATTTGGGGCAGGACAATTCATTGGGCAGATCTGTCTCATCTGCAGATGGCTATGTAACATTTCAGGACTCCAGTGCCTCATTTTTAGTCATTTATTGTGACTAGTCCCCAAACATACACACACATCATTTCCATATGTCCCTAAAAGGGCAGTATCCCCTCCTTCCTGCTCCCCTTCATTTTCAGAACCACCAACTTTACTCTCACGCTCCACACTGCAGCACGATCTTTCTTATCTCTCTGAAAATACAAAGATTATCCCATCCTCTCCCCACCTGACACCCTCATTGCCTCCTGATTTCCCCTGGGCAAGTGAGGTGTGACATGAGGCTGCCCACATCTGGGCCCTTCTTGTCTTTCTGCCCTTATTTCTCTCCACTTTTCCTTCGCCCTCCATTTCCCACATGCGGTGCTCCAAATGCATGAGCCGCCCAGTGGCTCCCTTGGTGTCTGATGCCATTTCCCATCGCTGTGCTTTTGCTTATGCTATTTTCTTTGTCTGGATGGTTTCCCGGTGAAATTCTACTACCACTGCTCTGATCACTCTTTCCCTGCGATCATAAGCCAGTACCTGACTTTGTCCTGATTACCCTGCTTGCAATTATTTGCTTACGTGGAGGAAACTGTAGAGTGCAATGCTAATAGCTCAGATTCTAGACTGATTATATGAATTTGCCCTGCCTCACTGTTTAGCAGCAGCAAATTACTTGGACTCTTTGAATCTCAATTTCTGCTTCTGTAAAATGAGGATAATAATAATAGTATTTCCTGTATAGATTTATTATGAGGATTAAGATAATGCAAGTAAAATACTAGCTAACCAAAGATGTTAGCTACCACCGTCTTGGGTATTGAATATTATTTATGTATTTCCCCTCCAGGCCTTGAACTCCTTGGGGGAAAGTCTTTTGTTTTATGCAACTTTGTTTTCCTAGTTCTTAGTGCCAGGCAAACAGGATATTCTCCATGTATTTTGGAAGGGATGAACGGATTAGGAAAATGTTACCTTGCGCTCAGTCAGTGATTAGTTTAAACAGGCAGGAGAATATCACATATGTTTTAGGACTTCCAACGAACATGTTTTTTTAAAAAGAATTTCCCTTGAAGGGTTTGCTTCTCTTTGTTGGAAATCTCATTGATGTGAACCTGCTGGTTTCTCAATGTTGCCAGAGCAGAGGTCCTCACATCTTTATACATTAGAGTGGGAACTGAAGAACCTTGGATTTGCCATCATTCCCAGCATGTTCCCATCCAGGCTTTGCCACGTTCTAGTTACAGGACCTTCTACTGTTTACCTAAGCTGTGTGAGCATCAGTCCCCTTAGCTAGAGTGGTGGTAAATCACTCATCAATTGATCAATGTCACTGGATTGTTTCTACTAGAACTGATGTGTTCTAATCTATAGCAAACCATATCTGTATCACTTAGTAGGTGCTCATTAAGTGTTAGTTATTTCTACTTGCATTGCTGGGCTTCCCTTGTAGCTCAGTTGGTAAAGAATCTGCCTGCAGTGCAGGAGACCCAGGTTCAATTCCTGGGTTGGGAAGATCCCCTGGAGAAGGAAATGGCAATGCACTCCAGGGTTCTTATCTGGAGAATCCCATGGACAGAGAAGTCTGGAAAGCTACAGTTCATGGGGTTCTAAGAGTTGGACACAACTTAGTGACTAAACCACCGCCACCACTTGCATTGCTGGGTGAATTACTTCTTTATTATTTCGCAAGTAACTTGGAGATAGGGATACGTTCAGGCGACTCATAATATGTAACTGTAGAAGTCCCCCCTCTCCCCTGCCGCATCCCAGTCTCTCTCTCCTCTCTCTCCCCACCTTTCATTCTCTCTGTTCAGCTAGCTTCTCTATTTCTTTACCTGCTTGCACATGGCCCATCCTGGCTCTCCGAAAATGGTGGCCTTACCTCCCGACTGCACACCACTACCCTTCTTTACTCCTCACTGCTAACTGATTTACTCTTTCGTGTCTCAGTCACAGATTCTTGGGAGAGAGAATCCGATTGGGCTGACCTCTGGCCAAGAGGTGCCCATCCCTTGTTCAATCAGCTTTGCCGGAAGCAGGGAAAAGGCTCTTGGGAGAAGCAGGGTGCCTGGACACTCCTGGCAGGGCTGAGGGTTTCTCTAAGAGAGCATGTGTGCCTCTGGTACAATATCTCGTCCCTTCAGGTTTTGTATCTTTTCAGCGTTCAGTGGGTGGCTCAGTGGTAAAGAATCTGCCTGCCAATGCAGGAGACACAAGAGATGTGGGTTTGATCCTTGGGTTGGGAAGATCCCCTGCACTAGGAGATGGCACCCCACTCCAATATTCTTGCCTGGAGAATTCCATGGGCAGAGGAGCCTGGTGGGCCTCAGGCCATGGAGTTGCAAAAGAGCTGGACATGACTAAGCACAGCACAGTGTTTAGAGAGAGGAACAAGGAGGCAAAGATGGAATTTTGTGGCAGAGCAAAAGTGGCCATAATGACGACTATTTTTATTTTCTTCCTCTGGCTATGGCACATGCTGCCTTCCTTATTTGTGTTGTTATTATTTTCATTTTCAATTCCTTCTCTGGTGCCACCAGAAACTCCAGTTTTGATGGAATCCAAAAAGTCCTATTGTCTGCCTCTCAATTCTGGTATTCTTTGGGAGGGGATCATTAGCCTAAACCCTAGACTGGAGATTAATCAAATAATTTAGAGAATGATGTCAGCAACATCTAAGATAACAGGGAGTCTCTTTCCCTTCATATAACTCTTAATGAGAGTTCTCTCACCTATCTTCCCCCATTACTGACCATGTAAATTACACCTTCGTATGTCCGATGGCCCTCAATATATAGTCCTGACCTGTGATCCTAAGACACAATCAGGTTAGGAGGCTGTGGGGGGTGGGGGGTGAGGTCTCCAACTAGGAGCCTGGGAGGCCAAGAGCCAAGGAGCTGGAGTGCCAGGGCCAGTAACATCCAGCAGGAAGTGAGCTTGTGGTGGGCTACAAGACCTTTCGACAGGAAGGGCTCAGACAGGGGCTGGTAGTGGTCCTTTGAACAGGATGCGAAGCCGCTGTGTAAAAACTCAGTCCTAAGGGTAAGCATTATGTGCTGCTGCTTATTTGCTTGCTTTGTCAGATGCCCCAATTCTAGAAGATTCATGGTTTCTTTTATTTCTTTTCTCTTTCCTTTCCCCCTCCTCCACTCGCCCCTCAACATTCAACCACCGGCACAAGAGTGAAAATCCTTAAGCCTAGAGTTGATTGGATTAGGACTGGCTGTCCCTATCAGCTGCCAGTCTGCTCTTCAGGGAGGCTTGGAAAGTTCCAGCAAAAGCCCTGCCTTTGAACCAGAACCCCTCTGCCACCGTCTGCACACACATCCTTTGTAGTGAAGACAGAAATCTTTGCTCTCTGTAAACAACAGAGCAACACTCTTATTGGGCCCTTCCCTCTGCTGAGAATCCCAAGTAGCGCTTCATCATCCCTGAGTGCACCGCGATGCTTTAATGTCTGGCCGAGTATGAATTGTAAACACGTCATTAGAACTTAAAGGCTGCCCCGAAATGGTGGCTGGAGGAGAAGGCCCTGAAGAAAAGAGGAGTCTGGCTGAAAATGAGCTGCTGAATAATTTATCACGAATTGAAAAGTCAATACCTTAAGTGAGGCGTGGCAAAGCTCGGAAACTGAGAGGTAAACACTGCAAGGATGTGATTTTTGAGAGAATGTTATCAAAAGGAAAGGTCCGCTGGCAGGAGTGGGAGGCAGAGCGACCCTGACTGAGGGTGGGCTGACTCTGACCGAGGCTGGGGTGGGGATGGGGCACGAAGGGAGAGGTGGAGCAGAGGTTGCCTTCAAGGCCACTGCATATCACTGCGTATCAGCTGACTGAGAGATGAGGGTGGAAAGGAGCTTGGGCATGACAGAGAGCAAGACAAATGATTCCAAGTGGGAGATTCAGGAAGACCTGAGCAGTGGGCACAGGAAAGCTTCTTGGGGGAGGGAAGACCCAGCTCTGAAAGGGAGGACTTGAGGAAGTGAAAGGATGTGAAGGGAATTTCATCAGACAAGCTGTTACAGTGCAGCAGAGAAAAGCTGAACAGGCTGGTTGGAGAATGCATGTGAAAGAATGGAAATTTGCTCAGGGTTGAAATGGGAGCCTCTGCAGATTCTTAGGTGGCATTCTGACATTCATGTATTCATTCAGTAAATATTTAGCAATAATTGAGTAGCTGTGTTCCAGATTCCCTGCTCAGTACTGTGCACCCCATGGTAAGCGCAAGACAGGCATGGTTCCTTACCTCAGGGGACTTATATTTTGGTGAGAAAAACAGATAGTTGAAAAAGCAGTGATCATATTTATTAAGCTAAGTGCACTATCTATTACCATCTCAATCCTCACTGTGAAGTGAGGTAGGTGACATAATTATCTCCATTCTATAGATAAAGAAGGACTTCCCAGGTGGCACTAGTGGTAAAGAACCTGCCTACCAATGCAGGAGATGTAAGAGATGTGGATTTGATCCCTGGGTTGGGAAGATCCCCTCGAGAAGGGAATAGCTATCCAATCCAGTATCCTTGCCTGGAGAATCCCAGGGACAGTGGAGCCTGGCAGGCTATGGTCCATGGGGTCACAAAGAGTCAGACACGACTGAAGTGATATAACACACACACATAGATAAAGAAACAAGCTGAAAGAGGTTAAGTAAATTGCCTAAGACAACTCAGCTTAATAAGTGGTAGAGCTTTAAATCTGGAATGCAGTTGTGATTTGGGGCTAAATGTTTAGATGGAGGAGGGAATGAGACCATGGGCCAATGTTGGATGCATGGATTTGTTCACAGCGTCAAGGAGGCTGTAGAGGAAGGAAAGAAAGGGACAGTGTTAGTTGCTCAGTTAAGCCCGACTCTGTGATCCCATAGACGGTCACCTGCCTGGCTCTGTCCACGGGATTCTCCAGGCAAGAATACTGGACTGGGTAGCTATTCCCTTCTCCAGGGGATCTTCCCAATACAGCAGTTGAACCCAAGTCTCCCACATTGTGGGCAGATTCTTTAACTTCTGAGCCTCTGGGGAAGCCTGTAGAGGGAGAGTTTAAGAGGAAATCTGTAAGATGAGCTGGGGGGCCTGGGCTGAGGTTAAGAGTGACCTACACAAGGGCCTGGAAGTGATGAAGGAGGAAGATAGGAGAGGCCAGATCTGACCAGGCTCTCAATGCTTATCAAAGGCCACAGGAAGGCCAGCCTTCATTCCCAGAGCAGTGAGAAGCTGCTAAAGGATTCTAAGACGGGAGGGATGGAGGTTGTGTGTGTTCACTTTGGCTGGTTTGTGGGGAATTGATTGGTGGGGCTGGAGTACCAGCTGCTGGAACAGTGAGGGAGTTGAAAAGCAGGAAATAAGTGGACCAACAAAAGTGTCAAACCTTTGAATACTTTATTCATGGGAGAGTTCCTTAGTTCCTTGCTTAAAGCCAAAAACAACAAAAAAGCCTTTCCACCCTCATTTACATACAATTCTAATAATTCAGCTGTTTTCCCAATTTATAGCAGGTTAAGAGTAAACACTTAAGAATCCGAGAGTGCTGTGGGAGGTAGGGACACAGATAGTTGTGAAAAATGGCAGCTTGATTGTAAGGAAGGACACACTTTAAAAAGATCAATAAGCATTTAAATTGCTCGGCAGATTGGGATTATTCTATGGAAAGGCAAATAGCTTTACCTTAATGCCATCCTCCCATTGTTAAGTCAGTACTTGATAAATTGAGTGATTAATTTGAGTCAACAACACAGTGTGATGTTGAAAAGTAATCTTTCTTTAAAGAGTCAGGGAAAAAAATGGACTCCACATTCCCAGCAGCACTTGCAGGTTGTCAGTGGCTCAATCCCAAGATGGTGGCCAAGCCCTGGACTGTGTTCCCACTTTAGTCTCCATGGCCAGCGCCGAGTGTCCCCAGATGAAGGTGGTCATCCAAGGATTGCTGGAGTAGAGGGTCTGGAGCTTTGTCAAAGACTCTGGATTCTCATCAGTGAACCCGGAACATGAGCTGAGGCAAACTGACAGTGGCCATGGTAACTATGGGCCTCTGCCTTCAGAAGTTCAACATTTTCTAGACTGCTGCAGCCTTTTAGGGATTTAGAAAAAGTCGCAGCTGCTAGGGAACTTACTCAGAGAAGCACAGGATATAAAAGATCTCTCAGCATCTGAACTCTGGGATTTTACTGAGCAAGGGCATGGCTCCAGCCCCTCAGTGGGTCCCCTCATTAGGCCCCCCGCTCACCCCGAGGATGGGAGCCTTCTGTTCTGTAAGGAAGTAGACTTGGTCTTCTCCAGTCTAGGACTGTGCCGTACAGTACCTGTGTACTCAGACATGATCCCAGAGGTGATGATACATGGCCTTTCACAGCTTGCCATGTAAGATGCCGCTGCTGGGTGCCTTGACTTGCCTGTTATCTTGCTTTGAGTTGTTAGAAGTATGGTCAGGGAGCTGGGAAGATGGAAGACTTCTAAACAAGTTCTAGTTCAGGTGGCTTCTTTTGTTGTTGTTACCATGATTAGACTAAAAAGGAAAAAATACCCATTATTTATTTAAGATCTGGCAGGGTGGAGCATGAAAAAATACTGTCTGAAGAGTGGGGAAGACCCTCCAGCCTCAATTCTGTAAGGGCTTAGATCCCCTACTGTCTCTTCCAACTATTCTGGATGCTTGGCCTCCATTGAGTTATTGGAGACCCATGGACTCCATCTGGGAGACCCTTAGGAAAAAGATCTTCAGCAAAAGATAGTTGGGTAGGTCTGAGAGGTCAGCTTTGGACCTCAACTTTTTACTTAGTCATGACATTCTTAGACGGAACTGTGACCATTGAAAGTGTGACTGTTGGAGCTGTGATGTGTCTCTTGCACAACTTTTGTTAGCTGGAGTTTTAGGTGTATTTTCTGTTGCTGTGTTAAATAGAATATTTTCATTAAAGTACTGAAAAGCAATTAATTTTTATTTATTGATCATATATGCAGGAACTTATTAAATTATTTATGTATTTATTTGTAGTTGAAGTACAGTTGACTTACAAAATTATATTAATTTCAGGTGTGCAACATAGTGATTTGATATCTTTATAAATTAAAAAAAATTCTTAAGAATTTATATTTATTTTTGCCTTTGTGCTGGGCTTTCATTGCTGTGCATGGGCTTTCTCTAGTTGTGGAGACTAGGGGTTACTCTCTAGTTGAGGAGCATGGGCTTCTCATTACAGTAGCTTGTCTCATTGCAGATCACAGGCTGTGGTGGGTGTGGGCTTTAGTAGTTGCCACACTTGGGCTCAGTATTGCAGCTTGAGGGCGCAGGCTCAGTAGCTGTGGCACAAGGGCGTAAGTTGCCCTAAAGCATGTGGAATCTTCCCTGATGGGTGATCAAACTGTTGTCCCCTGCATTACAAGGCAGACTCTTAACTACTGGACCACTAGGGAAGCCTGATATGTTTATAAATTACAAAATGATCACCATGAAGAGTGTAGTTTCATCTGTCATCATATTTCCTATGCTACATATTACATCCCCATGTGGTGGGATTTGTTCCATTGTAACTGGAAGTTTGTACCTCTCAATCTCCCTCACCTATTTCACCCATCTGTCTCCACCCCTCCCAGGTATCTATGAGTCTTTTCTGTTATTTTTGTTTGTTCATTTTGTTTTTTTAGATTCCACATATAAATGAAATTTTAGTATTTATCTTATATTACTTATCATAGCTATTTATCTTTCTCTGACATATTTCACTTAGCAAATACACTCTAGGTCCATCCATGTTGTGGCAAGTGACAAGATTTCATTCTTCCTTATGGCTGAGTAATAATCCATTGGGCTTCCCTGGTGGCTCAGAGGTTAAAGCGTCTGCCTGCAATGCAAGAGACCTGGGTCCGATTCCATTTTTTATATATCATGTTTTCTTTATCCATTCGTCTATCAGTTGACACTTAGGTTGCTTCCATATCTTGGTTATTGCAAGTAATGCCACAGTGACTAGACACCTTTTTGAATAACTGTTTGTCTATGTTGTCTTTGGAAAAACACCTGGAAGTGGAATTGCTGGATTGAATGGTAGTTCTGTCAAACTACTTCGGGGATACAAAGCCCTAAGCACTCTATTCTGGAGTCTGTCAGCTCCCTCATCAAGCGCTTGGATAAGAGATTCCATATGCGGTGGAGAATTACTAGCAAATACCTAGATGCTCTTTGGATTTGGACTCTGTCAGAAGACTGATTATATTGGTATCTGCAAGTACATCCTGCTATATCAGCCTATCTGTTGGTACCTGCTAAGGCTGTTTTATCTGGAATCATCCATCTGAGTACTTTGTACTTTTGTGTACTTTTGTGCATCTGCATTTGTCTCAGAACCAAGTTTACAGAAGTCCTTTGATGACAGATTCCACGGTTCTCTGAGGAGGGGCTCTGGGCCTGCTGCAAATGCAAGCTGTCCCCAGCTCTGGTCTCTGGCTCTGTCACAAGAAGCAGATTGTTCACTCTTTCCCAGCTGCTTCTTGCCACTTGCAATTTGTGCCTTCCTCTGCAATCACTCTGTTCTGAACAAGCCAGTCACCTCGCTGTGGTGAGGAGGTTGTATGTCTGTTGAATATTTTATTTACCATCTGGTTGGCAGCAAAGCACAGAACATACTTATGGGCCAGTAATGCCCCAGACCATCATATACCGAACCTGAAAAGGTCATCTGCTTCTCGTGCCTGGTTGGCACCAGCCATCCCTCACACAGGTCCTGTGCTATTCCTTCCTCCTGGGAAGGAGGGCTCTGGTCTGTCTTTTTACCCAGGCATGACGGGTGCCTCCAGGCATTTTCTAAGAAGAGAGGCATTTTGCCATCCCAGTTCTCTTTTCTGCCTTCTTGAAACCACATAAATTAGCAGGCAAGAAACTTTCATGGGTTTGAGGAAATCTGTGACCATACTTCTATTCTCAGTAAGGGCTCACTACACATGACTTCCTTTCCCCCACTTCACCAGCCAGATTCTCACCTTTGGAAAAGGGATTTAGTAGCTCTTTTCCTTGCTCAGAGGACAGCATCCGTTTAGGGTTTGAGAGTGCTTCTGTTTTTAACAATCCTCTTTGAAGATGCAAATACTTCCAAGAGATCTCTCACTTGTGGTCTTTTTTCTTTTTTTATTGGGGTCTTATCAGCTAGTTATTTCTTCGGTGAAGATAGATATTCCTTAACAGATACCCAGGAGGGATGTGATATATGGAAAGGAGTACTGGACTTGGAGTCAGAAGCCCTCTACCACTTTTATTCATTAATATTTGCCTTAAATAGTTTCCTCATCTGGAAAATGGGCATGATAATAACTTGCCTTATGGGGTGGTTATGAAGATTAAGACAAGGTATGTGTGAACAGTGCTCTGTGGATTGAACAGTACTGGTATACCCTACCTGCCTTAGAAGTCTAGGCAGTCAAATAAGACACATCACTATTCTCCATAGTTTTTACTTGGTTATTTATAAAAATTGTGTAAAAAACTGATACTCATTCCTCTAAGTAATAGAACATTAAAAATGTTTATATAGTCCTTGGGCTACAGAAGGGTTGGGCTCCTCAATATATGTTATAAAATATGTATAATTATGGATTGGAAATGAAATACCATAATTTGTTGTCTAAATAAAAGTGTTAAGTAACACTAAAACTAACATTTGTTGAATGCTTGCCAGAGGTTTAGTACCAAGTTTTACAAATATTATTTCATTTAATCTTCACAACAACCCAGTGAGGAAGATATTATATTTTACAGATAAGGATATAGAGATACAGAAACTCAAGCAACTTGCCCCAATTCACAAAACTAGTAAATGGCAGATCTAGAATTCAAACCCAAGTCTGCCTGGTTACATATGTGTAACCATCATGCTCTATTGCTTCCCTAATCAATGTATCTTCTACTGAGCATCCTGTTAAAGGACAGGAAGCCAAAATCCTTTACTGTCTCTCCAGCAGCAGGCAACATAATGTTATTTATGTAAAGCACACAAAACTAAGAAATGGTTCTGAGTGAGCAAAAGAAAGAGATGGTGGTTGATAACATTTCTGCTTTTCCTACATGATGAAAGTGGTCATGTACCTTAATGATTCCTTTCATTTTTGTTCAATAGGAAATACCCAATAAGTGTAGGTCACTCAAGAATTGTGTGTGTGTGTGTGTGTGTGTGTGTGTGCACGTGCATGCGTGCGTGGGCTTGTTTTTGTGTTTGTTCCATTCAACAGAAATCTTCTTCCTGTGGTACTACTCTCTTCTCAGTGGCCATAAACCATAGGTATGTCCGTTTTCCTGATGATGAAGAATGATCATCATGAATGTCAAAGGCTGAAGTATGTTTGATATGCTGTGCTCAGAGCTTACCAGTGTGTGAGGCTGGGCTGAGGTATAGTTACTATTCCTCTTTGACAGATTAGGAAACAGGCTTAGAGTACCTCCAAGACTAGCTCAGTTCACAAAGGATGGCAACCAGTGTGCAGCAGATAGTTTTAAGCACAAAAACAGGAGTCAAATTTTAAATTAAGAAAATAGTAATTTGAATTTCAGAAGTGTAACATTATGAAGTAGTCATTATAAAAATTCAGATATTACAGAGGTACCTGGTAAGAAGTTCAGCACTTGACCACTACCTTTAATCAGGTTCTTTTTCCGAAGAAAGCCTATGGTTAAAAGTTTCGTGTGTATTGCTTTTCAGGCCTTATTGTATACATGACTCACCTGAGGATTTTGATAAAAATGCAGATTCTGATTCAATAGATGTGGGGTGGGCCTGATACTCTTCATTTTAAATAAGCACCGGAATGTTCCATGGCCTACACTTCAAGTACAAGGTCATAGGGCATGTGCATTTTAAATTTCATCATTACTGCCAAACAGCATTCCAAAGTGACTGTACCAGTCACACTTTCACCAGCAGGATAATGAGTACCTATTTCTTTTATACTCTCTCCAATACTTGAAAATCATCTCCTTAAATTTGTCAATCTGATACATGAGATACATGAGATATGGTATTTGTATTTTAAAATATAGCTTCCTGATTTTTAACAAGTTTAAGCATCATTTCTCATTTATATTGGATATTTACCCTTCTTTAGTTAATTCCTTGTTCATATTTTTGGCCCATGTTTCCATGTGGATATTCTTGCCTCTCTCTTTTGTTGGTTTATATGAATTCTTTATATATATTCTGGATATCAATCCTTGCTTCTAACTATCTTGCAAATACTTTCCTCTAGGTCTAAAGAACAAATTCCCACCCGGCAGAGCTGTCCAGTGATTGAATGAAAGCCGAGCTGTTCGGAAGTTGCATAATCACTTATTTGGGAGGAATCTGGTGCGTCCACCTGTGCCTTTTCCTTTCATATTAATATAGTGTATCAGTTTGGAGCACATCAGACTGTATGATACCGTTTATTTACTGGCCTTCTCCACTGAACGATGATCGTGAGGGCAAGGGTGTACATCTGTAAGACATCTCTGTGTCAGCAGCAGCTAGCACTAGCTCTAGCACGGAACGGGCACTCAAAAATACTCTGGAGGTAATTAAGTAGACACAGAGAGTGAGATGGCTCTAGTTGCAGGATTTCAGTTGGGATCTGCCACCCTGTGATTCCTCTAGCAGTTGCTTTGGGTCCTTCAACAAGGTGAACGAGGAGAAGCCAAGAGTCAGTTTCTAGGACTTCTTGCTCCTAGATAGAGGAAAGTTCCCTCTGGGTGGCTTGTCTCTGTTTTGGTTGAACTTTCAAATACTTTGGTGCCCAGAGATGGTAAAAATAACAAAAGCCAATACTTATATAGTGACTTTGGGCTTCCCTGGGGGCTCAGACAATAATGAATCTGGCTGCAATGTGGGAGACCTAGGTTTGATTCCTGGTTTGGGACAATTCGCTGGAGAAGGGTATGGCAACCCACTCCAGTATTCTTGCCTGGAGAATCCCCATGGACAGAGGAGCCTGGCAGGCTACAGTCCATGGGGTCACAAAGAGTCGGACATGACTGAGTGACTAAGCACATATAGTCCTTCAGTGTGCTTTATATGAGTTCATCTAAATTTGGAAAACTCAGCAGTGGCCACAGGACTGGAAAAGGTCAGTTTTCATTCCAATCCCAAAGAAAGGCAATTCCAAAGAATGCTCAAACTACCACACAATTGCACTCATCTCACACACTAGTAAAGTAATGCTCAAAATTCTCCAAGCCAGGCTTCAGCAATACGTGAATCATGAACTTCCAGATGTTCAAGATGATTTTAGAAAAGGCAGAGGAACCAGAGATCAAGTTGCCAACATCGACTGGATCATCAAAAAAGCAAGAGAGTTCCAGAAAAACAGCTACTTCTGCTTTATTGACTATGCCAAAGCCTTCGACTGTGGATCACAGTAAACTGTGGAAAATTCTGAAAGACATGGGAATACCAGACCACCTGACCTGCCTCTTGAGAAACCTATATGCAGGTCAGGAAGCAATGGCTAGAACTGGAAATGGAACAACAGACTGGTTCCAAATAGGAAAAGGAATACGTCAAGGCTGTGCATTGTCACCCTGCTTATTTAACTTATATGCAGAGTACATCATGACAAAAGCTGGGCTGAAAGAAGCACAAGCTGGAATCAAGATTGCCGGGAGAAATATCAATAACCTCAAACATGCAGATGACACCACCCTTATGGCAGAAAGTGAAGAGGAACTAAAGAGCCTCTTGATGAAAGTGAAAGAGGAGAGTGAAAAAGTTGGCTTAAAGCTCAACATTCAGAAAACTAAGATCATGGCATCTGTTCCCATCACCTCACGACAAATAGATGGGGAAACTGTGGAAACAGTGTCAGACTTTATTTTTGGGGGCTCCAAAATCACTGCAGATGGTGATTGCAGCCATGAAATTAAAAGACGCTTACTCCTTGGAAGGAAAGTTATGACCAACCTAGACAGCATATTAAAAAGCAGAGACATTACTTTGTCAACAAAGGTCCGTCCAGTTAAGGCTATGGTTTTTCCAGTAGTCATGTATGGATGTGAGAGTTGGACTCTAAAGAAAGCTGAGCGCCGAAGAATTGATTCTTTTGAACTGTGGTGTTGGAGAAGACTCTTGAGAGTCCCTTGGACTGCAAGGAGATCCAACCAGTCCATCCTAAAGGAGACCAGTCCTGGGTGTTCATTGGAAGGACTGATGTTGAAGCTGAAACTCCAATACCTTGGCCACCTGATGCGAAGAGTTGACTCATTGGAAAAGACCCGGATGCTGGGAGGGATTGGGGGCAGGAGGAGAAGGGGATGACAGAGGATGAGATGGCTGCATGGCAGCACCGACTTGATGGACATGAGTTTGGGTAAACTCCGGGAGTTGGTTGTGGACAGGGAGGCCTGGCATGCTGTGATTCATGGGGTCACAAAGAGTCGGACACAACTGAGCAACTGAACTGAACTGAATGCTCACAACATCCCTATTAGGAGGAGGTAGTTATTATTGTTGTCCCCATTTTACAGATAAAAAACCAAGGCACAGAGAGTTTAGGTAATTTGCCCAAGATCATACTAGTAAGTGCCAGGCCTGGAATATGAATCCAGCTCTCTGGATTCCTTAGTCTATGCTCAAGAGACAACATGTGAAAAATACTAGACTGGATACAATGTAAGTACTGAACAAACATTTCTGTCTTTGTTCACCATCCCTCCTCCAGAAGTGTGCCTTTTCTATCAATAACATTTCAGTCCTGTGGTTTGGCAGAATCCAGCCTTGGACCTGTTGTTTCTCCACAGTCTTTGTGTCTGAACCTTGCATCCCTCCCTGCCAGAAGCCCTAATAATCCCTGTTCTCCCAGGGACCTGGAAAACCCACTTCCCATGTACCCTGGCTGGGAATTGACTTTCCACTGTCGAGGCTCATTTTCCCCGGGAGCCCCAGCATCCCATTTGGCACCTCTGGCACCGAGGTGTTGCATGTGCTGCCATCTGGTGGGCATAGATGACACTGACACCACTCTGATGAATGACTCGCCGTTGATGCATATTGGTCTGCTCCTCTTTAGTCCGCAGGTCAGGATACCCTTCTCAGAAGGCAACCAGCTGGTAATTAAGATCCATTAATGACTGGTTTTTCCAACCCTGGTATCAAAAGCATTCTGATGTAGGCTTAGTACTGGGGGGATGGCAGAGTGGCTCCAATACTTTGGCCACCTGATTCGAAGAGCTGACTCACTGGAAAAGACCTTGATGCTGGGAAAGACTGAAGGCAGGAGGAGAAGGGGATGACAGAGGATGAGATGGCTGGTTGGCATCACATCACTGACACAATGGACATGAGTTTGCGTAAGCTCTGGGAGTTGGTGACGGACAGGGAAGCAGGGAGTTCTCAGTCCATGGGGTTGCAAAGAGTTGGACACAACGGAGTGACTGAACAACAAGAAGATTGGCTGTACTCGTGGGTAAGAAGTCCTACTTGCTGTGCTGTGCTGGGCTCAGTCGCTCCATCGTGTTCAACTCTGTGAGCCCATGGACTGTAGTTCACCAGGCACCTCTGTCCATGGGATTTCTAGGCAAGGGTACTGGAATGGGTTGTACTTGCCCCCTACTCAATCACATAGAGGGAAGCTGCCTACCCAATATAAAAGATGGGTAAGATCCAAAGCTTGTGCCACAAAGACCCTATCAAGGATCTCTAGCCCCTCTCATAGACTCCTCAAGATACTCTTTCCTCTTGTAGCAGTAGGAGACCCTAGGTTCAAATAATAGATATAAATTTACAGAAATATATTGTACTTGAGTCTCTGCTAAGCCTGCTCACACCCATTGTCTGATTAACTTCACAGGGATCCGTTTTTAGCAGCTTTTCAGTTTCAGAAAAGAGGCCCATTATTGAGACTACGAGACAGGTTATATATACATGTTTGTAGTAAACTGGGCAGGGTCTAGGGCAACTGGTCATTCAGACAAAACCTCGGGGGCTCAATAATTACTTGTTGGATTGAGTGAAGGTCAAAGAAACGAATCTCTACCCAGGCATTGTTTATAGGAGGGCTTCCATAGAGGCTAACTCTTTTCTGTCCTTGTGACTCTGAAATCTTTCTGGGTTAAATCTTTGTATTCCCTTCCAGTTTGCTTGTTTAAAGCCAAAGACTTAGGGATCTTTAGTGGGAATTAGAGGGTCCCGGAAGCCAGCCATTCATTTGAACATCCTATGTGCCCTACTGATGGTGAAGACAGACATTATGAATAGAAAGTCAGTGTGCTGGAGCTCAGCTCAGAAAGTTAAGCAACTTGCTGCCTATAGTTCTGGTTCCTGTTAACTTCCATTAGGGGACAGAGAACTGATACTGGTCGGTGGAGAAACTATTGCTGAATAGCAAATGGAGTTCATGGAATTCTAGTAGAGTTCACCATATCCTGGAAGGAAAGCTCACATGATCCTGAGCACCCACTATATATCCTGCACTAATGAAACATTCTGCCTGGTACATTCTCTCATTTCATCATCACAACCAGTTCTCCAGCAAGTATTGTTTATATTTGATGTAAGGGGAAACTGAGCCCCTTTGGGGTTTTGAAGTTCGTCCAAACTCTCGCAACCAATAAGTGGTGGATCTGGGATGAGAGTCGTGGAGTCTGGCTGCACCTACAGTGAATATTCTTTGAACTGGTCAACTAGAGCCTGTGACCTTTCAGAAGAGCCTGATCCTCATTTTTCTTTTACTGCATTCAGTTCTTCCGCATTACAAATAGATGACAGGGCCAGCTGGACCAAAATCATTGTCACACAATCCATTCTGTTTTCTATTTGAACCCTTATTTTTAAATTTGGGGTTTTCCCCCACTAAGAATGTGAAAAATGAGTATTGCTTCTCTCTGTCTAGCCTTGTGGTGGTTTAGGAAGATCCTGGGAAGAGCTGAATTTCCAAGTCCCCTCCTGGGAGAGACTATGAAACTGAAGGAGTAATTAGACCTTTACCATTAGCTGTATTCAAAGCCACTGCTTATGAATTCATCCGACTAGAAGGAAGTCCAGAACCTCTGCTTGTGATCTGATTATACTTCCAGAGGGAAAGAAAGAGAGATGGGTTTTATTCCCTCATGGATGCAGATTTCTGTACCTTGATTTTTTTCCAGAAATAATCTGTACTCTTCTTTTCTCATACGTATGGGCTCATACATAGTACTCTCCTCTACTCTCTATCCAACCTACACGTATTGTTCTCTTTCCCAGTTATGGGTTGAGAGAAATCTTCCAAGATCTCTAGTTTGTGTCTGTTTCCATAGTATCTTCTGGGAGTTCTGTATGCAAAACTTTGGTTAAAGGGCTTCCAGGCTGATGGCCATCAAACGCCCCTTCATTGGTTTTGTGTCCACCCTCTTTTGCTGGGCCAGGTCCAGAAAACATCACTTGAGGGAGCTGCCTTGGGTACCAGGATCACAGCTGGTTGGGGTGCTGGCATGCCAAGGGACACTCTTCAGGACAGGAAAATGCATCCCAGAGACAGAGGATAGAAATCCGTGTTTTGAAGAATCTTTGTTTGAAGGAATTTTATTCAGGTTTTGAGAAGAAGTGAGTGTTCAGCAGAAAGGGATAATATGAATAAGCATTTGCTCTAATAACAAAATAGTGTCAGTCACTGGAGTCCAGCCTTGCCCCTCTGCTGTGAGGCACAGTTCTGTCCTCCCTAACATCAATCACAAACAGCATGTACAGGGACCGAGAGCTCACAGACAGCTTAATCCCCCCAGGGATATTTCTGTGCAGGATCTCCACAGGCATTGGGATGAGCCTGGGCCCTCATGAGTGACAACTGGGGTTACAACACACAGTTTGTCCTGGAACTGCACAGACTTGAGATATATATACATATATATAGCTAGGGGACTTAAAAACCTTTGAGGTGGTTGGTAGTGGAGATGGTACAGAATCTTCTAAGAGATTCCTAAAAGGGTTGACTCCTTTGACAGTTGTGGGGTCTGGAGACATTCAGGAAGCCTGCTGACAGGGTGAAGTCAAGGAAGAAGTGGACGCCCACGGGGCCTGACCG
The DNA here is from genome assembly GCF_019320065.1 of Cervus canadensis. Classification (NCBI taxonomy): domain Eukaryota; kingdom Metazoa; phylum Chordata; class Mammalia; order Artiodactyla; family Cervidae; genus Cervus; species Cervus canadensis. Next base: position 37,726,546 of record NC_057396.1, read on the forward strand.
AGGGCGAGACAGGACAGGCCACCCGGCCCACGCTTCCCTGGCCTCCCTGAGTCCTGGCAATCAGAAAAAGGGTTGAGAGCCGGCAGGTGGGATCCACGCAAGAAGCCCAGCGGTCGAATGGTAGGGTGCTGAGCCGAGCTCCCTCCGGAAGCCTGGAGGTTTCTGCGCGAGAGCAAGTGGAATACCCCTAGAGGTGGAATCTGCCGGCCTAGGACTGGGACTGGTGGCGCGCCCTCTCGGGGAGCCTCGGGTCTGGGGCAGCCAGCGCGGGCGCGGGTGGAGGCTCTGGAGCGTCCCTGGAGGGCGGGGGCCAGGGGCAGCCAGCAGGTGGGGCCCCGGGCCGGACTCCGCCCCCCGCACCCTCCCCGTTGGTCCGCGACCGCCCAGCCCCGGCCCCTCTTCCGAGCCCAAGCGCGATTGGTGGCGGCGCTTGTCGCTCGGAGGGGGCCGGGCCGCTGGGCTCCGTGGTTCTCCCTGCCGCCGCTGCCGCTGCCGCCGCCGCCGTCCTTCCAGCAGCGCGGGCGGGTCGGACCGCCAAGGCAATCGGCGCCCGGCGATGGGAAGCGGCGCGGCCGCGGATCCAGGCTGTGGCAAAGTTTCCCAGACGCTCGTATCAAGGCGCGCGGCTGCCGACCACCCGTGACTGCTCCGAGAAGGTCTCGGAGATTTTTAATTTGGAAAAATAATCCACCTCATTTCCTTTGTCAAGCTCTCTCTCAAAGCGGCCAGCGGCGGGAGCTACAAACTTGGGCACGGCGGCTCCACTGACGGCGGTCCGGGCTTTGGAGACCGTCGGCACTCAGGTGCTCCGGCGCCCGGCGGCCCCGGGCGTCCGAGGGGGTGTGATCGCGGGGGAGTCCCGGGTGCGCAGAGAGAAGGGGCCCCCGGGAGCTCTATATGGAGGAGGGAGCCCAGAATGGTGTGCACCAGGAAGACCAAAACTTTGGTGTCCACTTGCGTGATCCTGAGCGGCATGACCAACATCATATGTCTGCTCTACGTGGGCTGGGTCACCAACTACATCGCCAGCGTGTATGTGCGGGGGCAGGAGCCGGCGCCCGACAAGAAGCTGGAGGAAGACAAAGGGGACACCCTGAAGATTATTGAACGGCTGGATCACCTGGAGAATGTCATAAAGCAGCATATCCAAGGTACGAGCGCCCGGGGAAACTTGGGCAGCCCACGGGGCCGGGGAGTGCCCAGAGCCGTGAGCGGTGCGCGAAGGGTGGTGGGCATCTCTATAGCGACTGCGGGGCTCTGAGGCTGCAGACGCTTGGCGGGGCTGCGTGTATGTTCTTGCCTGAGTACGGGACCCTCAGTGTCGGCGGCCGTGCGCGCTTCTCCAGGGCACACGTGTGTGCACGGGGCTCCACGCGCGGGTGTGTGCAGCTCGCTGGCGGTGTGGGGGCGCGCTGCGCACGTGTCCCAGTGTGCGTGTGACTACCGGCTAGTTGCTCGAGGGCTCTCGGGGTCGCAGACAGGTCCGGTTCAGAGTGTGGGTACGTGTGAATGTTGGTGTGTGTACAAGGGAGCGCTCAAAGGCAATCGAGCTCATTTGGCTACTGTAGGGCCTATCGGGAGAAACGTGAGAGGCCCAGGTCGTTGCCGTTTAGGACCTACAGGCTGCGGGACAAGCCGGAGCTGAGAAGACTGCACGGCCCTCCCTGGTCCCAGCCCGGCTGTGAGCGGCCCATAGGCGATTAGGTGTGCAGAGGGATCTGTGGCTAGGAGTGCTGTCTAAACCTTAGCGGTCTCCACCCGCACCACAGCGCGCGGGTCCAAGACCCTCTCCAACAGCAGGTGTTAGCTCGGTGAAGAAGCATGGGCGCCTGGAGCTTTGTCCACTGCGGTGGCGCCTCCGCCCAGGACTGGGAGAACCCGCCCTGGGCTGCCAGTGAAGGCCATTCCCTCCGGTAGCTCCACTCCCAGGCCCGGGGAGCGGCTGGGGCGGAGCAAACAGATCCGCGCGGGCTCGGTCTGGAGTCTTAGGCTGAGCCGGGTGATGCGTTCCAGGTCAGGGCTGGGGTCAAGGGGACGATGGGGTACGGAGCGCTCTCCCCAGGCGACCCTGTCCGATGAGCTGTCGGAGGCAGCAGATAGAGAGCCCCGGCTGGGCATCACAGGTCAGAGTGTGCACACACATGCCGGGCTCTCACGTTCACATTTCTTTTTTCTTTGCTTCTACTCCCTCTGTTTTCTACCAGGCTTGTCAGCTTTTTAAGGGCAGGACAGCGCCAGCAGAGCCTAGTTCACCTGTCAACCAGGCAGACTTTGGCACGTATCTGGTTGACTATTTCTCTCCCAGGAGCACTCTCATTTGTTTACACATGGTTGTCAGGATCCAACCTTGCATCTGCTGCCCCTTCCATGGTGGGGACAGCTGCTCTCTCTGCATTTGGTTTGTATCCCCATATGTACAAAAGTTCCTTCCCAGGGGGAGGTTCAGGTGAGTGCAGGAGGGGTATACATATCCACAGTGCTTCCTGACTGATGACTTTAAAACAAGTTCATGGCTCTGACGCTTCTGCTTCACAGCTCTCCTTGGTACCTGCCACTGGGCCTGCGTGGCAGACCAATTTATCTCTCTGATGTGCCTGTTGCTGTGTTTCTGACTTGTCCTTTTCCATCCTGTGGGTCCAGATTGACAATTAGTCAGCAGTAGAAGTACAGTGTTTGCCCCAGGGTGATTCATAATGTTCCCAGAGGGATGCAGGCCATACCTTACTTTGACATTTCTAGTTTGCCCACAGATTTTAAGAGATTTTCATTCACAGATTCTGTGTGTGTGTGGGTGGGTGTGTGTTCATGTTTCTGGAAAATGATCCTCTTGTGCTTTCCAGTCTGGTCAGGGAGGAGGTGAGCAAGATACTACATTGGGAAGCAGTGAGGAGATCTTGGGGTCATGGGCTCATCCCAGAGTGCACCTTTGTCATGTTGAATGTGGACCGTATCAGGTGATTTATAAGACTCTACATGAAAATGAGTGTGATGTGGAAGCTGAAAGGAGCCTTTGTGTTTTTGCTCCCAGGAAACCTTATAGCTATGCCTTGTTTGAAACTTTCAAATGTATACCTGAAAAAATTGAGAGGGGAAGAAAAAAAGAGGGAGCTTTATCCTTAAAATACATGGTGGTCCAGCTCTCTTGTGTATGTGTAATGACTGTTTATGAGTCCTGTGGATATTCAGAAAAGGCCAGATTCTCAGGTGGAAGGGTAGAAGCCATTGCTCATAGTGGGGTGGGGAAGGGCCAGTGACTTAGCAAAGACTCGCCATGAGGCAGAGGGAGGCATAGGATGCTTGGCTGCTGTGCCATGATGGTCTTGCCACAATTAGTGACAACTCCCCCAGTGATGCCGGAGCCATCCTTGAGCAAGTATTTGGGGCATTTAAAGTAAATTTGGGCTTCCCTGGTGGCCCAGCTGGTAAAGAATCTGCCTGCAATGCAGGAGACCCAGGTTCAATCCCTGGGTTGGAGAGATCCCCTGAAGGGAATGGCTACCCACTCCAATATTCTTGCCTGGAGAAGTCCATGGACAGAGGAGCTGGTGGGCTACAGTCAATTTATGGATTTATCTTACTTATGTAAGGGGCCTGCAGTGTTTGGGACTGGCCAAGTGCCACTTTCTGAAGGCAGAGGGTGGGAAAGGAAAAGATCAGAGGCTTGTCTTTGATGATATGGGCCCTTTACATGTATTCCAATGTCGAGTTTCCTCTAGTTAGTAGGGAAGGCCTTTTGAGCAAACCAGTTTACTCTGCTGAGCTGAGGGGGAATAGGGATAATAATAATAGTTAGTAGCTAAAAAATTATATAGCACCAGCTGTGTGCCAGGCATTATTTAAGTACTTTACATATGTTGACTTATTTAATTCTCCTCCCACTATGAGGTAAGTACGTTAGCTCCGTTTTACACATGGAGATTATATAATTTGTCTAAGGTGCAAGGATTTAAACCAAGCTCATGTTGCTTCAGGACCCATGTTCTTAACCGCATGCTAGGCTGTCTCTTAAGAGGGTCAGAGGGTCACAGGGGCAGCAGGGCTCTCCTAGAGTCACTGGATGGTGGGAGTGGGTGTCGGAGTTGGAGACCTCAGAGGGTGGCCGAGGGATGATGGAGTCATAGCCTTTCCACTTGGAGACTCTTCTGTAGTTAAACTCAGGAAGCTCTGGGTTTTGTTTCACACCAAAAGGCAGAGGTTACATTCACATAAGAAGTGTCTGTGGAATACCCAGGACAGTTCCTGACACATTCTTCAGAGAGTGTGTGTTGGATAGCCAAGTAGATGAATGAATGAGCACACAGTGAGGGTGCCCAGGGCTGGTTAGTCATTAATGAAAGCGTTTCCATTCTCAAATGACTATGTTTTGCTTTGGAGCCTTGTACAGGCTCCTCTTTGCTTTGGAAGGAAAGTTGTCCTGGAAGCTGCAAATGTCACAAAATGTTCTACTGGATGTTCCATAGGACTTGCAATTAGAAGAGGCTTTGGAGCGTCACCCTGGAGCTACATTCTAGTCATGACTGAAAAGTTTATTTTCCTCTTGGGGGTTGCAGTGATATTTCATTTTAATTTGTTTTCTGATTGAATGATTTAATTAGATGGTGTTTGGGAATCTCTTGGGAATGTAAATTGCAGTTTTGATAATTATTTTTTAACCAGATAGATGGTAAATGAGAGGGTGGATAACTCCGGATTTTAAAAATAGCATCCTGATGGATTGGAAACTCAAAACAAATGTTAGGACAGGTTTGGTCTTGGAGGAGAAAGATGGAATTGCTGGAGGTGGTGCAGTGGGTTAAGTAGAGAGTGTGAAGGGGGCTGGAGTGTTGGAGAGCTTAGGAAATGGAAACGTGGGTTCACTTCTTACTGTGGAAGTCGGGTAGAAACCCAGACAGCTTCTCTTTTTTCTTGGTTAGTATCTTTTTTGAATCTAAAAAAGAATGAGCCAACATTAAATAAAATATTTTAAAATGTATAAAATTCCTCTAATTAATTCTAATCTAATGCAACTATTTTGTATTTTGACAATGCCTTCTAGCTTTGTCCATCTGGCTCCATATTTAAAAATGCAGGTGTAGTCATGGTTTACATGTAACTTTATATTCTGCTTTCCTCAGTTTGCTTTTTGTTAGAAGCATTTTCCAATATTTGCTACATAGTTAATTGATTTTGTTGTTGTTGTTCAGCCGCCCAGCCGTGTCTGACTCTTTGCGACCCCATGGACTGCAGCAAGCCAGGCCTCTCTGTCCCTCACCATCTCCTGAAGTCTGCCCACGTTTGTGTCCATTGCACCGGTGATTCTGTCCAGCTATCCCATCCTCTGATGCCCTCTTCTTCTTCTGCCCTCAATCTTTCCCAGCATCAGGGACTTTTCCAATGAGTCAGCTGTTCTCATCAGATGACCAAAATATTGGAGTTTCAACTTCAGCATCAGTCCTTCCAACGAATATTCAGGGTTGATTTCTCTTATCGATTTAGTCCTCACTTATTGGAGACCTGGTATGTGCCGGCACCACTGAGTCGTGACTTTGGATACAGTGGTGAATCCAGACCCTCCTGGTCCCTGTTGTAGTGAACGCATTTTTGAAGGACGATAGTATACTTTGTCTTCAACACAGGTTGGGTTTGAGTTAGCCAGTTTATTGAAAACCTGATTAAAGAAGAAACTAGAACAAAATATCACATACATGCATTAAATATTTTGTTTTACTGTGCATTTATTTCTCAGCTTTTGGATGGAAGGCCAAGGCTTTATCTTTGGTTTGGATCTGTTAAGGAAAACAGAACTAGAAATCTGACTTTGTAAACAGCTTCTTCATTGAATAAGCCACCGCCATAAAGTGCTGTTTACAAAGTCTGATTTCTAGTTCTGTTTTCTTTAACATCCATTGAGAACTTGAAGGTACTTATGAAGCAGTATAGTGGCCCACATTTTTATTACTTTGCAGTGACTTTGTTCATGAGTAATTTGACTGCTATTTATGTGATTAGTTCTATAAAGTCTTTCCAAAGCTTTAAATTAATTTTCTTTGAAATAACTCTAATTATTTTTAGCAATGATCTTCCATTGGTTATATACTATGTAATTAAGTTAACGATGTTACAATGACAAGTACCAAGATTCTAAACCCAGGGTACTCTTGGTTGGCTTATAACTCCATTGTTAGCTGGAGATGTGAATGGGGGTGAGGGAGAGAAACTGTCACAGAGGGGCAATAGCATCCTGGTTTTGTTTTGTTTTTCATGGAGAGAAAGAAAATATGCTTAATATGGAGAGGCAATTAAGTGGAGATTTCTTAAAGAGAAGGCTTCCCTGGTGGCTCAGCTGGTAAAGAATCCGCCTGCAATGTGGGAGACTTGGGTTCAATCCCTGGGTTGAGAAGGTCCCCTGGAGAAGGGAATGGCTACCCACTCCGGTATTCTGGCCTGGAGAATTCCATGGACTGTATAGTCCATGGGGTGGCAAAGAGTCAGACAGGACTGAGTGACTTTCACTTTCACTTTCTTTCTTAAAGAGAACTTTTACTGTATTTTTAGTGACTGCATAATATTCCACCACCAGTATACCATTATTGATATAACCCCTTGCCTATTACTGAACATTTTCTTTTCTATTATAACTAATCAGAAATAAACATCTTTACCTCACTGTGTTCTTCTTTTGAATGACTTTAATGATGCATTTCCACAAATAGGATTACTACTGACTCAAAAAATTTGAGCAATTTTTATGAAAGATTGTTTTTCAAAAGGAAAATCTTTCTATACAGCCAACAGCAATATAATATTGTATCTGCTTCTCAGAGCCTGGCCAGCCTTGGGTGTTACCCTTCAACTTTTTCTGGGCAAATGTAACCACTATCAAATGTTCTATTCTTTTGCTTTGTACTCTTTTGATTACTGTAAAACTTAGCATCTTCTCCCTAGCCCTATGTTTGTTTTAACTTTGTACTGGTGTCCTTTGCTGGTTTTTCTCTTGGGATATCAAGAGATTTGCATTTTTTGCAATTTGCATATTTCATGTATGTGTTTTATTTCCATATATCATTAATTGATGAAATGTATATCATGCCTGTATTCTATTTTATACACATAATTTTTGCTTTGCACATATGCTTTAGGGCAGTGATTCTCAAACTCTGTCCTCAGGAGCCCCAAGCTTCTGGAAGGTTTGATCTGGGACTTAAGAAATAGAAGGGTCAAGTAAGGTCTCTTTGATCCCTCCTTTACCCATTCTCTCCCCTCTATGCAACCAATGATGTTTCTCTTTCATCTGTTTCATATTTGGTTTTCTGTAAGATATTTCATTTTTAAAAGGACTCTGGTTTCTTTTTAAAAAGGGGTTGAAAATCACTATTTTGGAAGAAAAGGAAACATCAGACTGTTAGATATCTTCGAGGGATGATGGTAGAGTAAAGAATTTAAGAGAGTAAACAAATCTAAAATGAAATTGAATTCCTGGGTTGTATTCTTGTAACATCTATTTACCCTTCTGAATACCATGATTAATAATGTATTGCATTATATGACTAATTTCTAAATCCATTATCTTACTTCACTGAGTCAAGATCATCTGAACAATGGGAGAAATGGATTATTAATTGTTTTTGTTTCCTAAAATTTTATTAGGCATATTATGTGCATATTAATGTACCAGTAATAGTAATTAATTCAGTAACAGTAGGTTGCTCACCAAGATTACAAACACATATATGGTTCCTAAAAATCAGAAAATATCCAAGGCCCAGTTGTTGGGAGGGTTTTTTTTTTTTTTTTGGTCCCCTTAGAGCTTTTGGATGTTACTGAGAATTGGCTGATGTCTTTCTCATCTGATCCCTGACTTGGCAGGGTTGTAAAGAAGAGGATATGATGTTTGCGAAATGCTTGAAGATTATTTGAGGAAAGGGTATCATTTAAAGAGTAAACTTATTTGTCCTTCAGAATGAACTGTGGCATGTGAAGTTTTAATAGTAACAGAGATTGATATTTTGAGAGAGTCCAATAGCAGAATTTAGAGGTTGAGCCCAATTATCTTTATTAATAGCCCAGGACCATATCTTCATGGAGTAGAAGAGTCTTGCCAAAGAATACGATGTTTTTTCCGTGGCCAAAGAATTTTCATTTTTATCCAGAAGTGTGTAGGCTGTAAAATAAATGAATTCCACATTCTTTCCCACTCACTTGACATAAATTGTTATTTGCCCTTGATAAGTAGGTTGATGTAGAGCCTCAAGGAGAATTCAGAATGAAATGCCGGAGAGCCACAGTTTGTTTTTCTGGTTTGTGAGGGCCTTGAAGGTCAGCTTCAGTTATTCGGATTTAGGTGGTCTGTGTTTTTTTTAAAGGTGTTTATGGGATCCAGAGCCAGTGCAAGGTTACTGGAACATCTTCACTAGCATCCTACAGGATTTCTGATGTCACTTAACTCGGAAACTTGAATGGGCTACTGCCTTGATGTAGAGCTTGGGAGTCTCTTTAGGATTGTTGCCACTTTTTGTTGCTTGGGTTCTATTTTGGAGACTAGGACAGATAGGGTGCCTTTTGAGAGGTATATTGGAGGGCAGTCCAGATTGAGCTGATATTACACAGAAGGTCCTTTGGGGAAACACCAAACTGGGTATGAGTGATGAATGTAGCCAGAAGGTGCCAAGGTGGGATCTGGGGGGAGAGAGAGATGCTGGAAGGGCAGTCCATCAGTGTGGCATGGGCCCTGTGGTAGAGAGCAAGGGGCAGAAGGGTTTAGGCTCACTGGTTGACAGTCTAGATTCTGTAAATGGTGGATTGCACTTTTATGCTGAACTTGATAGTCTCCCTAGGGCTGGAGTGCCTTGAATTCTGCAGAGACTTGATAATTCCATTGTGCCTACAGTTGTCAACTTAGCAAGTTTCACTTTGCGTTCGGGGTCAGAGTCAGTGCCATTCTACAAGGCAATGCTTGAGCACAGGCGTTCTCGATGCTCCCCGCTCTTCACACGCATGCCTTCACATGCAGAGCACATGCCCCAGGGCAGGGCCAGGACGATGCATGTCCCAACATGTTGCATTCATTCTGACTCCATCCCTTTCTCTCCCACTCGAGAAAGCACATTAATATTCAAGAGAATGTGATAACTTTGAAATGCCTTCAGTTCATAGTTAAACGTAATCATTCATATGCTTTGGTACTTAAATTATTGTTAATAACACATTACTCCACAACGGTTCCAACTTACAATATGTTGTGACAATGACTGGAAACAGCTGCTGTTCTGGAATCTTCGGTGTGAGTCTAAGTACTCTACGGACCCCGCTGAATGCAGATCACTGGAGCTTTAAGCAAGAGGATTCCTGATAGTGTGAACACTAATGCTTTGGTAGTTTTTTCTGGCTACACAATTATAGATTAAAATATGTTGCTAGGACAGATCATCCCAGTCAGTAGGTATGTATTTCTGAGATGTAGTTCTCTTTCACTGTCCAACATTCAATTTTAGGTTTGTGAAGGTTTGCTTTTGGGAGATGAAGCTGCCCTTAATGATGCCAGTGGAAAGCTTCAGTGTCCAACTCTAATGAAATAGTGACAGACTTCCTTTATGATGGTATTGCTGGAATGGTACTGGGGCTGGCAGACACACTTTGTTGGGCTACGTTTGTTACCATTATCCTCTCTGAGCTCACATAAACACAGTGTTTGGAGAGATCTAGAGAAGTGACATTAGCACTCATCTCCTCAGGACAGATAAGAGCCGTGGAAAATGATGCCTGAAGAGGAGGCTAAGGCCAGTTCTTCGGCATGATTGTGTTCACATCACCCACGTCCAGAGTTTGAGATTCAAAGTAGAGCACCCGTTTGAGATGGTTAGGTGCTGCATGTGTATTTTATTTTTTATTGTTATCTTGTAACATTTTTATTTACTTATTTATTTTTGGATGTTCTGAGTCTTTATTGCTGTGCATGGACTTTCTCTAGTTGCAGCAAGCTGGGGCTTCTCTTGTTGCAGAGCATGGGCTCTAGATAGGTGGGCTCAGTAGGCTCAGGAGTGCACCACTTCCTCTTGTGGTACACAGTATTAGTTGCTCCGAGGGATGCGGGATCTTTCTGGACCAGGGATCAAACCTGTGTCCCCTGAATTGGCAGGTGGATTCTTAACCACTGGACCAATAGGGATGTTGCATCTTAAGTTCTGGTGCCTGGTTTGGCTTCGCTGGTATGACTTGCTTATCCATCTCTGTCCTGTGGGGGCTTAGAGTTAAAAAGGCCACTGAGATCCTGCAGGAAAGGGAAGGCAGTTCAGGGACCTGGGCAGGACAGGATTTGAAACTTGGGCTGATAAGTGTCATGCTAGTGGTATAAGACTTAGGAGTACAAGATTGCTTGGGACAATGAATTTAAGAGTTAGAAAGCTAGGGAGAGATTTGAAACTATAGAAATGCCAAATGAGGATGAAAGTTGAGAGATTTGAAGCTACAGAAATGCCAAATGATAATCTTAGCCAAACCCTTGATTTATTTTAAGAGCAACAGGCATATAAAGAATTGAAGCTGGGTGATATCAAAAGGAACAGAGGAAGAGAACTACTCCTATGTGGCAGAGACTGGGCTAGACGCTGTCTATGCATGATTGCCTTTTATCTTCACTGCATGGTGAGGGTGAGTTTTAGAGGTGAGAACATTGAGACACAGTGACTTAGAGAGTTTGCCCAAGGCCACAGAGCTGCTAGGTGGTGGAGCCAAGAAGGGAAACTGTCTCCAGCATTTGTGCTCTCTCCAGAAGAGGAAAAATGACAGTCTCACAGAGGAGGGACTGGAAGATCATGTTATCAAAGATGGTTTTCAAATGTAAGCTTAGAGGCCTTAGGTCTAGCAGGAGACTGATGAAAAAGGGATCCAGGCAGGCGGCTTGCTCTGTTCTCGTATAATTAAGGAACCTCCGAGTTGGGGTGCCAGCATGGGAGGCTCCGGAAAGCCCTTTCTCTGGAATCACTGTGAGGCCCCCGGGAACTTGGCCTCATAGGAAAAGCAGGGTGTGCTGGCTGCAGGCTAGACCTCATTCAGATTTCACACGTGACTTTCAAACTCCTACAATGTGCCAGGTCCAGTGCTTTCCCGTGCACTGGCATAGTCATGAGGCTCCTGGGGTGACCAACTAGTCCTGCTTGACTTCCCTCTTTTTAAAAAGTTTATTTATCAGCCACACTGCATGGCATGTGAGATCTTAGTTCCCTGACCAGGGATCGAACCTGCACTGCCTGCAGTGGAAGTGTGAAGTCTTAACCACTGGATTGCCAGGGAAGCCCAAGGACTTTCCCTTTTTTAAAACTGAAATTTCTGTGTCTGCAGAGGACCCTCAACCTTGGGAAAACCTGGAGAGTTGGTCACCCTCAGCTTCTCAAGCTGGTAAATTCTTTTCAATGGTAACTCCTAGCATCTTGGTAAAAATAGCTCTTCTGATTGTACCACATCCGTGTCTTCTGTTATCTGATCTTGAATGTTGACTTTGTCCCAAGAGTGGTAGAGGGGATGGTGAGGGTCCCGCAGCCCCTGCCCCATTTGCTCTGCCCACACAAGCTGCCTCCTCTCTTCTTTGTTATTCATTCTGCCTTAGTGCTCCCTGGTTTTTTGTTTTTTTGTTTTTTTGTTTTTTTTTCCAGCTGTCTGAGCCTCTCAGGATTTGGAAAGGAAAAAACAATTGCTGTAAAGGAAAGCTCTAATAAAGTGGTTTGGGCACAAAACATCAGCAGCTGTTTATTTGCCCAAAACAGTAGGAGTCCGTATTAATAACCTTGTGAGTTATATGCTGGGAAGTTAAAAGTAAGCAAAAATCTTACTTGAGACCCACAGATGTGACTTTATTCCTTTATTGAACTAATCTCTCTTCCTGTTTATGCTGGTGACATTTTCTATTATCCATGTGGAGGATCCTTTTTGATCTTCTGTTTCAGATTTATTTAGCTCTGCCTGGGTAGGGTCCCAGAGCAGAGAGGTTTTCTGGTTTCTCTTTATTGCAGTTATGATCCTTGGTGTTTATGTGGTTCGTGCCTCAAAGGATCTTGATGAGCGGGACAGGCTTTTTGTAATTAATCATCATCATATTTCTCTGAAGGGAGAGAAGGAGCCACCAAGTAACGGGCGGGGTGTTGGTAAGGCTTTAGACCTGCCTCACAGTTGGAGAAGGAGTCTTTTAACATTTCTAAATCTCACTTTAATAATAAGCTGATCCTCTGATTTACTTTGCTTTCTAAAAAGAGTATATGGGAGGAAAGTATAACAGGCAAGAATTATGACGTATACTCTCCAACACTATAATTGGGCCAGACTTTTAAAAAATTTTATTAGAACCTGAGGGTCCTCCCCAGTGGCTCAGGGGCCAAAAAAAAAAAAAAAAAAAGAAAAGAAACAACAACAACAACCCACCTGCAATGCAGGAACCACAGGAGACGCGGGTTTGATCCCTGGGTTGGGAAGATCCCTGGAGGAGGCATGCAACCCACTCCAGTATTCTTGCCTGGAGAATCCCCATGGACAGAGGAGACTGGTGGGCTACAGTCCATAGGGTTGCAAAAAGTAAGACATGACTGAAGCAACTTAGCATGCATGCATGAGGATTTATATTGGAGAATCCAAAGGAAAACAATGGAAGAAAATTTTTATCAATGGTTCAAAAATTAAAATAAAAGAACAAAGGAGAGGAGGAGTTGTAGAAATAGCTCTGAACTTGTCTAGAGAAGAAACTGGAAGAGGAAGAGAATCAATATCTGTTGAGCACCTGTTACATGCGAAATGCTTTACAGGTGAAAACTCATTTTAACTTTGTAAGCAACCCTATGGGATTATGTTGTTACGCCCATTTTACAGACGAGGAAATCAAGTCTCAGTGACTGTAGTTAACTTGTCCTAGGTGATGCAGTTAGTAAGTTACCTCTGTCAAGTTCCTTAGTATGGAGCTAGGCACCCTTCTTGTTTTTCTGCTCCAGTGATGCTAAGCAAGAGAAAATAGGATCATCCCTTTCTCTCAGTAAGAAGGCTGCAGGTGATGCTGGAAGGATGCATGAGAGGAGCAGGACCCTGAGGTGGGTTCCCAAGTGACTGTCAGTGCCCTTCCCTGGAGGTGCAGGAGGTGACCTGTGCCAGGGACTGTCAGGGTGGAGTGCTGTGGAAGGCTGAGAAAGACTGCAGGCCTGGCTCTTCACAACCAGCAGTATCTCTGTTTCTAGGAGAAGACTTCAGTTCAGTTCAGTCACTCAGTCGTGTCCAACTCTTTGCGACCCCATGAACCATAGCACGCCAGGCCTCCCTGTCCATAACCAACTTCTGGAGTCCACCCAAACCCATGACCATAGAGTCGGTGATGCCATCCAACCATCATCCTCTGTCATCCCTTTCTCCTCCTGCCTTCAATCTTTCCCAGCATCAGGGTCTTTTCAAATGAGTCAGCTCTTTGCATCAGGTGGCCAAAGTATTGGAGTTTCAGCTTCAACATCAGTCCTTCCAATGAACACCCAGGACTGATCTCCTTTAGGATGGACTGGTTGGATCTCCTTGCTGTCCAAGGGACTCTGAAGAGTCTTCTCCAACACCACAGTTCAAAAGCATCACTTCTTCGGTGCTCAGCTTTCTTTAGAGTCCAACTCTCACATCCATACATGACTACTGGAAAAACCATAGCCTTGACTAGACGGACCTTTGTTGACAAAGTAGTGTCTCTGCTTTTTAATATGCTGTCTAGGTTGGGCATAACTTTCCTTCCAAGGAGTAAGCGTCTTTTAATTTCATAGCTGCAGTCACCATCTGCAGTGATTTTGGAGCCCAGAAAAATAAAGTCAGCCACTGTTTCCCCATCTATTTGCCATGAAGTGATGGGATCAGATGCCATGATCTTAGGTTTCTGAATGTTGAGATTTAAGCCAACTTTTTCACTCTCCTCTTTCACTTTCATCAAGAGACTCTCTAGTTCCACTTCACTTTCTGCCATAAGGGTGGTGTCATCTGCATATCTGAGGTTATTGATATTTCTCCCGGCAATCTTGATTCTAGCTTGTGCTTCCTCCAGCCCAGTGTTTCTCGTGATGTACTCTGCATATAAGTTAAACAGGCAGGGTGACAATATACAGCCTTGACGTACTCCTTTTCCTATTTGGAACCAGTCTGTTTTCCCATGTCCAGTTCTAACTGCTGCTTCCTGACCTGCATACAGGTTTCTCAAGAGGCAGGTCAGGTGGTCTGGTACTTCCATCTCTTTCAGAATTTTCCAGAGTTTATTGTGATCCACACAGTCAGAGGCTTTGGCATAGTCAATAAAGCAGAAATAGATGTTTTTCTGGAACTCTTGCTTTTTCGATGATCCAGCGGATGTTGGCAGTTTGACCTCTGGTTCCTCTGCCTTTTCTAAAACCAGCTTGAACATCTGGAAGTTCATGATTCACGTATTGCTGAAGCCTGGCTTGGAGAATTTTGAGCATTTCTTTACTAGCATGTGAGATGAGTGTGATTTGCAGTAGTTTGAGCATTCTTTGAGATTGCCTTTCTTTGGGATTGGAATGAAAACTGACCTTTTCCAGTCCTGTGGCCACTGCTGAGTTTTCCAAATTTGCTGACATGTTGAGTGCAGCACTTTCACAGTGTCATCTTTCAGGATTTGAAACAGCTCAACTGGAATTCCATCACCTCCACTAGCTTTGTTTGTAGTGATGATTCCTAAAGCCCACTTGACTTCACAGACTTAAGTGTGAACAAAACCATCCCCTCTGCTCATTCAGAGTAAAGTTTCACTGAAGTGTCTTCCAGGATCAGGGGATGGGGTCAAGTTGGGGGCCGTGACGGGGAGTGTGGCATATAGAGGAAACTGCAGACATGTCCAGGTTTGCCCATAATTCCCATTTAATCAAGAAAGCAACATATCTGGGCTCAGGTGTATAGAATGTGGGCCCTAGTTCTGTGGGCAGGTGTTGGAGATGGACCCCAGATCTGGCACTGAGGCTTGGGGTGGAGGCTTGGGATGGTTGGAAGAAACTATTTCCAAGTTCCTGTTCCCCTCTCCTATGACTCAGAGTTTGGCAGTGACCTGGGAGGTACTCCTGCCTTCTGTAGGTCACGTGCTTGGATTCTTTCCCTCCTTCATCCAACAAGCTTTTATTAAGCACCTAGTAAGTGGTGGAGGTATGTCAGTGGAATGAAGACAGACATATGAAGGGTTTGCAATGAAGTGAGGTAGCCAGGTGCCTTCTGATAAGGAGAGGCTTGAAGGAAATTAGGCGTGAGCTCTGTCTGGGGTAACAGTTCCCGGGGGAGGAAACGACCAGTGCACAGGGTCTGAGATAGGAGTGGGCCTGGTGTATGTGGATTTGAGAACAGTGTGGCCAGGGCAGAGTGACTGTGGGAGAAAGGGAGAGGGGGTGAGGTCAGGGAGGGCCAGTCGGGGAGCAGGTTGTACAGGCCTTGGAGGACACTGTGAGAGAAATGCTCTGGGAGAAAGGGGGAGCCCCTGGAAGGGGTAGCAGAGGAGCCCAGCTTTTAAAGGCACCAATCTGGGCTCTTTTGTGGCCACTTCTGAACACCCCTTATGGGCTTGACTCTGTGCTGGGTGTGTCAGGAAATGACAAAATATGTAGGACACGGTCCTTCGCTTTGAAAATCTCATCGTCAGGCCAGGAAGACAACCCAAGAAACAGCTGACGATCTTTTGTAAACTAACAAATGTAGTGAGGGTTAATATTGAATTCTCGAAGAGTGTGCTGGTAGAGCAGACTCTACGGAGGAGCTGGGATTTAAAGACACATCTTTGGAGAATGAGGAGGATTTACAGGAGTGGAATAGAGAAGATTAGGAGAGGGTAAGTTCAGGCATTAAGTAAAACCAACAGTTACCTGGAAGAGGGAAACCGGAGTCTTGTGAATGGTGGCAAAGCGTGTGCAAGCAGACAGTGGTTGGAAGCAGTGTGGCCCTTTACAGACTGGGTGACCTTGGGCAAGTCTCTTCACTTCCCTGTGCCCGAGTTTCCCCAGCTATGGAAATGAGGATGACTGCTCCTTAAACCCTGTAGAATTGTTGTGCTGATTAAGAGTTGAAATTAGTTGAGGTGTTGACTAAATGCAGAAGCAGACAGCACCCCACCCTGCCTATCACGTGGTGGGCATATGGCGGGGAGCACATTCCTTCCTTCAGTCTTCCATTTTCCCTCTTCCCTTCCTTCCCACCACCTTTTCCTCTTGGAGCTGGCATAGAAAATACGGTCAGGGATACATTTTCTGGTTCTAACACCTAGACTATCAACCTTGATCCCTGTTTCAGTGAAGCTGACAGGATGAGTGTGTTAGGACTTCCCCAGTTAAGGCCAGCCTGGGACGGTTCAGCTTTTGAACTGTGGTGTTGGAGAAGACTCTTGAGAGTCCCTTGGACTGCAAGGAGATCCAACCAGTCCATCCTAAAGGAGCTCAGTCCTGGGTGTTCATTGGAAGGACTGATGCTGAAGCTGAAACTCCATTACTTTGGCCACCTAATGCGAAGAGCTGACTCATTTGAAAAGACCCTGATGCTGAGAAAGATTGAGGGCAAGAGGAGAAGGGGACGACAGAGGATGAGATGGTTGGATGGCATCACCGACTCGATGGACACGGGTTTGGGTGGACTCCAGGTGTTGGTGATGGACACGGAGGCCTGGCATGTTGCGGTTCATGGGGTTGCAAAGAGTTGGACACGACTGAGCGACTGAACTGAACTGAACTGAGATGGTTCAGAAGTGAGGTTAGAGGGGAGCCCAGCCTCACACTGTGACATTTGGACACCTGGAGTGTCTAAGTTTGATTTGACTGTTGCCTGGAAATCTTTAAGCCCACCAGCCTGGGGACCTGCCCTCATTTGTAGAGAAATATTTGTTTTGTAAAATAAAGCCCACTTGGCATCACAGTGATCCGGGGACAATGTTAGGAATGCACTCTTTGTAGAAACCTGGTGGGAGAGTTATGCAAGGTATCCTGTTACCTGGTCAGAGAATCTCTTTTCCTTAAATCCCTGGTGGTGGAAGAGCCTCCTGGAGGAGAGAAGTGTTTTCTTCCATCTCAACCCACCTCCCAACAGAACTGGAGCTTCAGCAGCCTGTCTTCCTGCTGGGGGGAATTTGATTTAATGCAAAGCAACGTGACTTATAATTTCAATTGCAGGCAGGAAGGTGTGATATAAGACAATTGTCAGGAAGATTCAAGTTAATCTTTTCTTTCTTTCTCCTCTACAAAATGTGCATTTTGTTGCATGATCTAATTTTAATATACATTCTTTACAACTCAAAGACAGATGTAGTTTCATATTGAGAAGGTACATTCTACATTTTTTTAAAAAGTACTTATCTATTTAAAATCCTTTTTGAAAAAGATCCCTTACTAGTGACAGAAAACTGAGGGATGGTTTTGCTTTTTTACTAGAGAGAATTGAAGTAAATCATTATGAAACTTCCTGGACAATAAACCATTTCTTGATTAGTGGGAATTTTTTTTGATCACTTAAGAGTGGGGAGATAAGAATTGCCTTAACAAAACAATTAAAATAATTCTTTTATGTACCTAAAACTATACAATTGTGAATGTTTTTCAACAAAAGCTAGTTGTTTGTTTTCTTTTCTTTCTTTTTTTTTTTTTTTAGCAAAACAGCATACGTATTTTTTGGTTTGTCATTACTTTAGAAGTATAGAAATTATGCATTGATTTTTATAAATCAACATTAAATCTTATTTCACTCTGGTCACTATTAGAAACAAAATATTGTGTTGTGCAGCTCAATGCAGCCCCTTCCCTCTTTCTTCACCTATTAAACAAAAAAGTTGAGCTCTCCAATTCGGGCAGTTCCCAAGTCATATGTCAACTGTGAAGGCTGTTGTCTGAAGGCTCTTTATTGAGATTCAGACTATACTAGAACCAGGAGGTAGGAGAGCACCCTCACCCTCAAACTTTGTGCTGAGGATGCACGGCCCAGAGTAACCTGGTGACTGCCCCGAGGATCCTCCCCTGGTTGCCAGAGATTCTGGGATGGGGGTGGAGAGGTCCAGAGTCAGGTCTAGAAAATTCCCCTCTATATCCAGTTACTCCCTTCAACTTGAGAAGAAACTTCCACGGTGAGAAGTAATTCTTTGTTGTGTATTCTCAGGTGAAGTCAGGTGCTCCAGGGACCAAGGATGGGCAGATTTCTTTCTGCGGGGTGAGGCGGGAGGGCCCCTGTCTGGGCCCTTGGGGCCTGCACCCCAGCACCTGGGATCCTCTTCAGGACTGGGGACACAGCGCTCGGAGCAGAACCTGTCTCCAGGCCCCGCAGCACATGGCAGCTCCTGGTGGTGCAGCCTCTATGTCAGGAGCAGGCCTCTTCCCGGCCTTTCAAACCCGCACAGTGGTGCAGATGCAGGAGGGGCAGAGATTTTGTGCCAAGGACAGGAAAAGAGGAAAAATTGACATTTATTAGTATCAGCGCTGACTAGTTGTTCGGTTGGTACTGTTAATCTTCTTTGTATTATTAGGATTTAATCCTTAAAATCAGATCCTTAGCCCCATTTTACGGGTGAGAAAGTTGTACTACACTCTAACTATTCATCTGCTTTCCCATTAGACTGTAAGTTCCTGGAGAGTGGAGACAGAGTCCTATTTTTTTCCATTTCCCAGCGTTTCACTGGAAACTACATGTCAGTAGGGAATATAGTTGGGTTAATTATGAATTTGTTGAGTGACTAAATGAATAAATAAGCAGACCTGCCTAAAACCACTTAGTAAGAGGATTCACACCCAGATCTCTGGCTTCAAAGTTGTCTGGAAGGGAAGCCGGGGGCCCAAAGAGCTGATTCTTGTGTCTCTCCAGGCTTCGGGGTGGTCTCTGTGAGGCTGTCTCATGCTGTACCCTCCTTCTTGATCAGCAACAGGAAAACATGCAATCCTGGGGCCTCTCTCATGGCCTCTCATGGCTTACACTGCTGTTTCAAGGTTTAATTAAAGGGAAGTCATGGCTGTGTGTGTGTGTGTGTGTGTGTATGTGTGTGTGTGTGTGTGTGTAAAATGTGCTTTCCTGCACTGAGATCTCCCAGGAACCAGCTTGTGAGAAAAGCCTGGAGCCTTCAGGGGACCCTTGACGTCTTTATTGTAATAAAGCTGTCACTTGTGGTCACTTTCAAATGAAAGCAACCTTGTGGGTACAGAAGGGGAAGTATAAACTGCACCAAAAGTGGAGAATGACTCCAAAAAAGATGCAGCTGAACAGGATGTCTATGTTTCAGGAGGAGAGATGAAGTTGAGATCATTTAAATGGATACCTGGTGAGTCAATTGGAAGGAGAAAGTATAGCTTAATTTCCAAGAAAGAATAAAGAACTCCTCTGGGCCCCAGAGCTAAGAGAAAGTTAGCTTCTGGCTTCTGGCTGGACTTGGTCTCCTCTCTGTCCTGAGGCCTCTGTGAGAGCCACACCCTCTCAGGGTGTCTCTGGGGTGATGGTGGGGAATTGGGACCTGCTCCTTCACACTCAGAAGGCTCAGGCCTTGTGAGAGGAGGAAGGACTCTCAGAGGATGACTCCAGAGTCAGGAGAGGGTTTTTCCTTCCTGCTCTGTTGAAATTCCTTGGGCATCACAGGCGGGAGCTGGTGCAGGGCTGGGCAGCCCAGACCTCCTGGACCCCTGGATGCTGCCTGGGAAATCACCCACCCATGGGTGCAAGTCATCACTGTGACCCAGCACAGCTTCTCCCATCCTCTCCAGTTGGTACAGCCAAGATATGGTCACAGGAAGAAGTTTCTCCTCGGACTCTGCCCACCAGGACAGAGCAGCCCATTGGCAGGAGTTAAGGATTACTACAATTTTTCTTTTCCTATTATTCCCTGATATTTTCAATTTCAAAAGAGTCATTTAAGCAGTAGGGTGGAAGAGGGCATAGTAGACATAGGGGAAAAATTGAAAATGTCATTTAAAAATGACTATTCTATTCTTCTTATACCTCAGTAGACAGATGGCTGCCTCACCTTTTGCCCGTGGCCATGAGCAAATAGCCCAATGGGTGAGCTGAGGAGAGCAGTGATTTTGTTTTTCTTTTCATTTCAAACAGATTGTGTAGCCCTTAGGGTGTGGGGGACCAGTGGAATGAAGCTCTGAGCTGGGAAACTAATTATGCCTCCCTGCATGGCTGAGCTAGTTAATACCAAACTGTCATTGAGGCTGATTCTTCCCCGGGGCAGAAAAGCTCCCCAAATTCCTTATCAATTTCTCTTTGCCTTGAGAGCAGAGGTCTTTTGGTCTCTGCCAGTTTGCAAAAACAGGAGCAAAATCCAGGAAGCTTCTCAAAGCTCTGAAATGGCAGTTTGCGTTCTGGTCCTAAACATGTCTTTCTGATACGCAGCAGCCCTGCCTCTTTCAGCTCAGACAAGGTGCTAAGATTTGAAGTCAGACAGATGTGGCTCAAATCCTGGTATGGCCATTCATCGGTGTGACGTTGCCCAGAGTATCTAGGACTGGAAACAGATCGCGTGTCCGCCCTGTCCCTCCCCTCTCCCTAGCAACATGAGCTCAACGATGGGTCACCTGAATTGTAGGCTGCCTCACTTTGTTGATCCTAACACTGAGGCCCAGCCAGGTACATAATATGGTCACCACCTGTCAGTGGAGCTCACACAAGACTAAGGGTAATCAGAAATTCATTGTGCTTTTAAATGGGTTTTTAACTTACTTATCAAGCCCATATGTATCACTGAAAAGTGGTTAAATGTATTGTTGTTTTTGTTCGGTTGCCCAATTGTGTCCAATTCTTCTCGACCCCATGGGCTGCAGCATGCCAGGCCTCCCTGTCCCTCACCATCACCTGTAGTTTGCTCAAGTTCATGTCCTTATTCACGCTATAGTTAATAAACTGGCTGTGTATTGTAATCACTCTGACTCCAATACTTTCTGTCCCCCTTTCCCCTGATCTGGAAATCTGCAGTCCACAGTCCTAGCAGTCCCTGTCTAACCAGACGTCTCAAATAGCAGTCGATCCAATAAAATCTGCGGGTCTTTTAAGGATAGAAAAAATGGTTTTAAATATTGGGTAGAAACATTTAAAAGTACAGCCTTTGTGATAACATGAAGATCATAAATATTCAGTTTGTGCACAATCTCAAGCAATTAGGCAGATGCATATTTCCAGGGAGGGTATGTTACCCTGATGGCTGAGGGGGTTGGGACTGTCTATCATTTTAAAACCAGATTTCCCTGGTGACTTCAGTCTGATTGGAGAATGAAGTCTCAGAGACAATCCTATTTCTTTCCCTCCCTTTGCCAGGCCACATTCCTTTACCTATATCCATATTCCCTTACTTCAGCTGAGAAATTTCAAAGTTCTGGGAGACAGAAAACTCTCCAGATTCTGTATGCCTATGTGGTGACTAATTCAGAGTTGAAGTGAAACAGCTTGTATCCAGCCTTGGAGAACGGGTGTTATGTATGTAGCAAGACTTGGTCTTGGCTATTGAGTGTTAATTTGTTTGGAACCCAATTCTCTCCATGTTGAATTCCCATTAGAATTAATTGGTTGTCTTTTGGAGAACTACCAAACATAGATTGAGATCATTTATGGGAAGATACAATTTAGAAGTGTCCCCTTTCAAAGGAGACTTTGTATCAGCCAGGAATTCCTTCTAACTTCTAAAGAGAGCAAGAGTTTTAGCACCTATATCCCTATAGGTTATATATCCCTATATATAAGATAAGAACCTATATCCCTAGGTTAGCTGGGACAACTTAATTTCCAATATTCTGAACTATTAGCCCTAGAAACCATCTAAATGAATTGTAAATTCTACTATTTCCAAAGTTTACCTGTCTACATCAACTCCCCTACCTGGAACCAGTTCAAAGCCCTTGCCAGACCATATGTCCCTTATATTTAATTTAGAAAATATGGTCACAATGAAGTAAACAACACTGGTAAATGGAGCCAGCTGTTCCTAAATGGATCTTTTTTTAGTGCAAATCACATGGGGTTAGGAGAAGCACTTCAGGAATGGCAGTATGAGGATCTCTGTGGAGCCTCTCCCCAGTGAAACAAACATAACTGGGGAAATTATTTTTAAAATTCCAACCTTTTAAAGTCCCTGGAAGTTATTCTAAGGGCACACGTCAAATGGAAAAACACTTATTCAAGAAAATGTGCTAAATCTCAGTAGGTATAGCAACAATCTGTGGTATTTGAGCCACAACCTGCTCTCCCCTTGAACACGAGTTCATTGAGATAGATCTCTTCTCTGGGCAGATGTGGATAAGAAGACAGGGCTCCCTTTCCCCTCCAGCTTCTACTGTAAGGCTACAGTTTCTCCCCAGGAGAATCAAGCCACTGTATTTTTTATCACTCCCAGTTTTGTGTTGCAGAAGCTTTATTGCATGCAAGCCTGGCCAAGCAGTCTGTGATTCTCTGCCATCCAGTCCCCGTTTGTAGAGAGAAAGTTCTACCCTTGGCCAAGAATACTGGGCCCTAATCATCCACATCCCAGTCCACACATAGGGTGAAGTTTCCATGCCAGGAGAGGCAGTCCAAGATGGGCAGTGGTGCCATCCACACTCGGTACCCCATTGATGGAGCAGGGGTGTCACCCAGAGAAGTGGAGTGCCATTCCCACTCTTAGCTCCAGAGTCACGGTACAGAGATCCTACCTAGGAGGAGAGGTGGGCTGTAAGACCGCAGAGCTCTATAGCTCTCCAGTTTATTTGGAAAAAAGTGGGAGGAATTTCAAGGCAAAAAGCATTTGGTGAGTATTTAAGAGGAGGTCAGTAGCTCCATAATAGCAATGAGAGAGACAGAAGCCCAGCTAGACATTTTACAGGGAGAACCACAGAATGAATTATCTGAGAAGAACCCTCTTGGGAAGGTTCTTCAAAGCAAGCTTTGAAGACTTGCCTCCAAGACAGCCCCTGCATAGGAGTCTGAACTTAAGTGGATCAGACTGTGGAGCAACTTATGCCTCAAAGTTCTGTTGAAAATAATAGAGCAATCAGATAGTAATTAGTGGAAGCTAACAGCTTGGTGTAATACCAATAGGGCAGGCCATCCAGAAGTTTAATAGGGAGATAAGTAAGAGATAGTTAAAAAGAAAAAGCCAACCTGAGAAAACAACTGTCATCCCAAGGGGTTAAATGGCAGGACTCAGGGCTAAGGCTCTGCACTCCAAGGAATCACATCGTAGACTGCACATTGTGCAGGTAAAAGATGTCACTGAACTAGTAGTTCATTTATGTCACTGAACTAGTCCATTTATGTCACTGAACTAGTCCATTTATGTCACTGAACAATAAGCAAATAAGTAAACAAAAACAAGTCCTGGAGGGGAGGGCAGAGGTAATGATCAATATTCAAAGAGGCTAACATATATTATCTAAAATGTTCTGGTTTTCAACAAAAGTTTATAAGATGGCAAGGACAGAAGAACATGTAGCCCATAAAGAGGAAAAAAGCAGACAACAGAAATTATCTTTGAGGGTACCTGCATGTTGGACTTACCAGATGCAGACTTCAAAGCAGTTATTATAAATTTGTCCAAAGAACTGAAGAAAACTTTGCTGAAAGAATTAAAGTATAATAATAGCAGGGCTTCCCTGGTAGCTCAGTAGGTAAAGAATCTGCCTGCAATGCAGGAGACCCCAGTTTGATTCCTGGGTCAGGAAGCTCCTCTAGAGAAAGGATAGGCTACTCACTCCAGTATTCTTAAGCTTCCCTTATAGCTCAGATGGTAAAGAATTCACCTGTAATGCGGGAGACCTGGGTTTGATCCCTGGGATGTGAAGATCACCTGGAGAAGGGCATGGCAACCCACTCCAGTATTCTTGCCTGGAGACTCCCCATGGAGAGAGGAGCCTGGGGGCTACAATTCATGGGGTCGCAAAGAGTCGGACACAACTGAACGACTAACCACACGATGACAGCATCTTATCAATGGGGAATATCAATAAAGAGAAAAATTATGAAAAAGAACAAACTGGAAATTTTGGACTTGAAAATATGAAAAGTGAAATGAAAAGTTCACTAGAGACATTTAAAATTAGATTTGAGTTGACAAAAGAAAGTATCAATATTAGCAAACTTGAAAATAGACCAATAGAGATTATGAAATCTGAAGAAAAGAGAAAAATAATGAAGAAACATAAACAGAGCCTTAGAGAAATGTGGAGCACCATTAATAAAATACACCATCAATGGCATATTTAATGATAGACAATGAAAAAATCTTGAAAGCAGTAACAGAACAGAACTACTCATCACCTATAAGAGAAACCCAATGAAATTAACAGGTGATTTCTCATTAGAAACAATGGTCAGAAAAAATGGTATAGATGAACCTATTTCCAGGACAGGAGTAGAGACACAGAAGTAGAGAATGGACATGTGGATACTGGGAGGGAAGGAGAGGGTGGGATGAACTGGGGGATTAAAATTGACTATATACACTACCACGTGTAAAGTCGATAGCTAGTGGGAACCTGCTATAAGGCACAGGAAGCTCAACTCGGTGTGCTGTGATGACCTAGATGGATGGGATGGGGGTGGGGTTGGAGAGAGGTCTAAGAGGGAGGGGATATATGCATATATATGTATGTATCGGATATGTGTGTGTATATATATATATATGATTCACTTCATGTACAGCATAAAAACTAATGCAGCACTGTAAAACAATTATACTCCAATTTTTAAAAAAGAAACGATGGTGGCTAAGAATCTTATATATAGCAAAGCTATTCTTCAAAAATGAAGATAAAATAAAGACATTGCCAGGTAAACAAAACTGAGAGATTTCGTTACCATCAGATCCACTTTACAAGAAATACTAAAAGAGTTTCTTCAGGCTGAGTGCAAGTGACAACAGACAGACAGTAATCTGAATTCACTCAAAAAACTAAAAAGTGCCCCTAAATGTAATTATATGGACAATTGTAAAATACAGTATAGTTCCACATTTATTCTTCCTTTTTCTAACTGATTTAAAAAAGAATTGCCTAAACAATTATATAATTGCATTGGCTATAACATATGGAAATGTGATATGTTTGACGTTAAGCACAGAAGAGGAACAAAAATAGAAAGGATGGACTAGAGCTATAAGTAGTAAAATGTCTGTATTTCACTAAAATTAAGTTAATGAACTTGGGTGGATTAAAATGTGTAATGTAAGCCCCAGATCAACCACCAAGAAAATAGCTTAAGAAATAGAGTTAAAAATCATTCTGGAAATTAAAATATTCTGCAAGAAAATATTCACTTAATGAACAAAAAAGCATTAGTGGAAGAATAGAGGAACGTGGTTCCTCCAGGGAACCAGAGTAGGAACTTTTGGGGAAGGAGTCCTTTGTTTGACTGGAGGGACATTTTAGCCTCAGAGCAGACACAGTGATGGAAAGATGCATGGCTCAGGATTATTCAGAAAATTCATCCCATTTCCCTGCAGGAGCAGCACGTCAATATGTTTTTGTCTGCTGAAAAATGTATGGGAAACATCTTTGATTTTTTTTTTTTTGTAACCATGCATATAATTTCTTAGCATTTTACTTCTGGGAATTGATTAAAGCTTTTCTGTCTCTTTAGAGCCATTAAATAGAAAAATGTCTGCGGAAGAGCGATTGACAGTGTTTCTAGGTACTTGCTTAAAGAAATAGGAGTCTCTGTAACTGCTTGAAAAGTTTGTTCTGACGTGTGCCAAACATATGAATAGCTGATGTTTATTGAGTATTTATTATGCGTCAGGTACCATGTCAAGTGCTAAATATGAATTATCTCACTTTATTTTCACAGCAACAGTCTGAGATAGGTACTTTTATTATCCCCCTTTTCTGATAAAATTGAGTTGCCCAAACATTAAATCATGTATCCACGATAACACTGTTAGCACTCTATGAGGAAGGGATTGGTTGTGCGTGTGGTTTGACAACAGTCTGAACTTTTAATGACTGTGTTACATCAAAACCAGAATGTTTAAGTCCTTGTAGAATTTAATCACAGTTGGTATTGGCTTTCACAATTATAGATGTGTTCTCAGGGCCTCAAACCTTGTAACTGGTGTATTTTGGTCCCTTTAAGGAATCTGGGGCCCATCTATTTTAGTGGGCTCATTGTATCTCCATCTGGCACCAAAGAAGATGCACTTCCATCCTCATCTTGGCCTCCTCTGGAGCTCACATTTACCCAGAAGGGACCAGTTTCCATAAAGCTGTTTAAGAATGACAGAAGTGCTTACCGTGGTGGGGTGGTGGTGAGAGGACTGCTTTGCTTATAGATTAGATGACCGTGGTTGAAAATATAAGAGAGGAAGAGAAAATTCAGGCTATTTGGAATAATTTTCACTGTACAAATAAGGAACCTGAGAACTGCAATTGAGATGGAACTCAATGAAGTCCACCCAATTCAGTCAGCTATGGGCAAAGTACTGTGCTTAGATGCTGTACATACAGGATCTCAGTCAATCCTTATAATAACCTTATTAAGTAGACAGTGACATTCCTATTTCACCAATGAGGAAATGAAGAAGTTTTGGAAGTAAATTGGGTGGTAATATCCCTCTGGAATATACTAAGTGTGTTGGTACAGCATAATAGTCAGAGTCCTTCTGGTTGGTTGATGCCTATTTTATTTAGAGTAAGGAAAGCTAACTGTGGTACCAACTTCCAAACCTCAGTGGCTTTAACCAATAAAAATGTATTCCTCACTTATCCAGTGACCAACTTGGAAGTTTCTAGTGAGCTGGCCGTCTTCTTTCCACCCAAGGATGCGGGCTTGGAACTTGCAGCCTTCTGCTGGAGCCTCTGCTTGCAGCTGGCAGATATATGAAGAGAGAGAACATGGAGGACCTCACGGGGAGTTTTCACGGGCCTGGATTAGAAGTGGAGTACATAATTTCTGCCATGTTTTATTGGCAGGAACTCAGTCGTGTGGTGTTCCCTAAAAACAAAGGAGGCTGAGAAATGTTGTGTAGCTTGTTGCCCAGGAGGAAAAGGAAGCCCGTTCAGTGAACACACAGCAGTCTCTGCCACATGGCCTTACTGTTTTTGTTGTTACATATTTGAGTGTTACCCTCGGTAAAGTCACAAAGGCAGCAAGTGGCAGAGCCAGGAGCAGGACCCAGACCTGTGGAACTGTAGCTCTGGATTCTTTGCTCTCTTTCTCCCTCTCACTCTCCTCCACCGGCTGGATCAAGTTCTGCAGCCCTGGATGCAGTGGGTGCTCCACGTGACCACGTGGTCTCTGCCTTCCCGGGCCACGTTAGTTCTGTGAAACATATGGATGCCCTCCCTGGGTCCTGCCATGGATTCTCTGGGCTGTGGATCTGAGAGTAGGTTATAGGGAATCTTTGTGGGCAGCTGACTTGGGATCAAGCCTTTGAAGGCCCTGGCTCATGTGGCACTCAGTGGCTGTGCTGGGAGTGATGGACGATGAACAAACTGTGTCACCCTCCCCAGCCCGGCTCTGGCTGTCGTTAGCATTCAGCAAGGCTGGGAGTCTTGTACAAATCAGCTATTTAGGGCTTTTAAAAAAAAAAACTACTAAAAGCCTCTCTTGGTTGAAGCTCTTATGGAACTAACAGTTTCCCACGCTTGTTGAACAGCACAAGGGGAGCCTTGGTATAGTGTTTTCCCTTTGGGGCATATTTGGGTGTCGTTTTTAGCAATGTGGCTAAATGTGAAGATGCTCTTGGAATGTAGGTATTTGCTATCTTTGGCAAAGGGCACTGCTTGCTCCTTTTTAGAGTTTCAGATCTTGTTTATTCAGAGGAGCAAGAAGGAGCTTTATAAATGTGCTTCTCTTCTGGAAAAAACATGTCTTGTCCCACTTCCTCACTGGTCCATGGCAGAAGACTCAAGTTGCAAAGTGACTGCAGGCCCTTTCTCCCTCCAAGCCTCTCTCCCCACTCCTATGGGCACAGCAAGGTCCAAACAATCCATTCCTTTAATTCAGGGTTTCAGAGTCCCTTCACTTTCTGCCATCAGTTGGGAAGGTGGTTCCATGCCTTGGGATTCCATCCATGCTGTCTTCCCCAAGATAAAGGGGGCCATGCCAGGTTTACGGCAGTCTCTGTGCTCACTGGTATAACTGATCCTGCTTCCTCAGGTTTGGGCAGAAACATGCCCTGTAGGTAAAGAGTTCTAATGGCCACTGCTTGTTCAGTGGTAATTAAGTGGGCACTGGGAATTCCCCTAGTTCCAGGTGTCTGGGAGTTAGAGACAAATAACATCTGTTCTCATCAAAAGGGAGAGTGGTGAAATACAAATCACAAGTCACTCTTAATAAATCCTGGAGCTGGGGTTTGAAATCTAGAGCCTGCTTACGTGTGTGCATAAGGTGTTTGCAGTATTCCTCTTTGGATAGAGAAAACAGAACTAAAAATTTCCTCCAGAGCCCAGAAGTGACCCAAGTGAATCTCCTCATGTTTCAAGGCATCCCTGAGTCTTCATCCATCAGATTTAAGGAAAGTAGATGGAGTTAGTCAGGATGTAAATGATGAGGAAAAAGGGATATTGCTGAGCCTAGCATCTGCCTGATCCAGGGAGAGACTTCATAACCAGTAGGGAGACATAAGATTGACTCACCAGGCAGGAGCTTAAACGTTGCACCATTGTTCCTTCCTTCCATCTATTCATTCATGCATTTGTTGATTAAATCAAGCGACAATGCCAGATTCTATGCACAGTACGCAGAGACATGCAAAGGAGGGCATGTAGTCCTTGCCTACAAGTTCATAGTCCAGTATGGGGATGAAGAAATGGACAAAGGTAACCCATCCCCAAGGCAGAATGTGATGAGTGCCATAAGAAAGTACTGAAAAGCATGTGTGGTGGAAAGTCACCAGAGGGTGGACTTGCAGCTGAGCAGGTATGTGCCTGTGCTTGGGGAAGTTTTCATAGGGAAAGAGGTATTTGAATTGATCTCTGAGAGATCACGGTTGGATTTCAACTTCACATTTTGGAGAAAGGGTTAGGAGCCTCAAGGCAGAAAGACCTGCATGTATGAAGGTATGGAAGTTAGAAAAGAAGACAGAGATTTGTGAAACATCTGTATTGCGATTAAATAATGGGAAGATACATCATCCAATGAATTAAAGGAAAGGCTTGCTTTCTCCTTCTGTCTGTCTTTCCCCTTGGATTTCTGCATTTTGATTTAATATGAACCTTTGGGGTCATGAAGAGGTGTTCTTGCTTAAGTCTGAAAGGGACTGTTGGGGGTCCAAGTGGGGGTGAGGTTCCACCTTGCCTTCCCAGCCATGACCATTTTCATTTTGAGTACCTACCAGGGAAAGTCAAAGGGAAAAAAATTTCCCCTTAATTTTCCTTGTTACAGGTTGACTTTGATATTGACTTCTGGTCTTACTCCACAGGGATGTAACTTCTGAAACAGAATTCATGAGGACGTTAGATTTTAGGCATCAATCTCAGCTTTCTCCACTTTAGGATGCTTCCCCTGCTTGGCTCTGGGTGGTCCTGCAAAGCTGGGTCTGGAGCTCCTCTTCAAAGACTGGGCTGAGCTACCAGGAGCTCCCTCCTGGGTCTGGGCTTAGATATGGTCACTGCTCATCCCCAATCCCCACCTTGTGGGCAAGCTGGCGGTCCCACAGCCGCCTCTGGCAGCTCTCGTTGATTTGGTGTGTAACTCGTTCTTCAGCGGCAGGCCTGCTTGGCTGACAGGGTCCGTCTCCAGGACCTGGTGACTTGGGCATCACAGTGTTTCCCGTCAGTGTCCAGACCTCTGGAATGTTGTCTCCTTGAAATCAGGTTGCCTCACATTTTTTTTCATCCTTGAGAAAGGAGCTGAGGAAGGTTGACATTCAAAAGTGTGAATAACTGATATAGCATTGTCCAGATAGTGGAGGGTGGGAAATTTCTGTTAGGTGGTGGGAGACAGTAGCTTTTAACCAAATGGTAAAAAGTTATTTCAGTATTTTAATTACTGTTATGGTGGGGCCAATGTGTACCAGCTAAATATCGATCCTGAAACAAATTATTTTATCAGCCTTGCCCTGATTGTTTACAGCCCAAGCGAAAGTGTCCCTTGTGGCATCTGCTTGTCAATAAGGATGATCTCATCGTTGGGATTTGGAGAAGGCTGGGCCTGGGTCTTATGGATGCTGGGCTCTGAACAAGTAGAATTTCTATCATCTCACAATAATTTAAATCTGTGTTTTCAAGTGCTTTAATCATAGGATTCCTTTATACTCTTAAAAATCATTAAGGACCTCAAAGAGCTTTTGTTCATGTAGGTTTCAGCCATCAGTATTTGCCACGTTAAGAAATTTAAACTGAGAAAATTTCAAAATAGTTATTTATCAATTTTGTTGCCAATAACAATAGTAAACTCAATTAAATGTCCACATAGATAACGTCTTTTAAAATAAAAAATAACCAGAGTTTCCAAAACAAAAGATACTTCCTTGGGAAGCATGGACTTGTTTTATATTTTCACAAGTCTCTTTAATATCTGGTTTGATAAAAGAAAACTGGATTATCATATCAGCTTCTGCATTGTCTGTTGCAATATGTTGTTTTGGTTGAAGAATATGAAAAACATTCTTGTACATTAATAGCATTTTCAGATAATTATAGATATTCTTTTTTGATACTATCCCCAAACTGGACAAGTGGCAGGTTTTTAGAGGCTAGTTGCAATGTGGAATCTGAAATTACATCAAAAAAAATTTTGTACTCCGTTACATTAAAATCCAGTGATCTGTCTTGAACTTTTATGCTTGTTTCTTTTACCCAAGCATGATCTGGTAACGCTTTGCATTATTCATTTGGGGAAAAAATAGGTTCACTGAGTTATTCAGATCTTTTAAATGTTGAACTAGTTTTACTATACAGTAACAAAAATTACTTTTACTACTATTGCCATTGATATTAAAAGCTTTTAAGTACAGAATTAGAAAACTGTCAAGTTCATGATAGTGGATGCAGGTTTTCAAAAATTCTAATTTTATTATTGTTTTTGGCTTAAGAGCTTAAATTTTATCAATGGGAAAATTACTGTCAGTTATTTTCTGTGACTTGACTAGCTTACTTTCATTTTATCAGCCTCGCCACAATCAGAGCTCCACCATAACAGATTCCCAACTTTTGAATAATTATTATCTGTTAGTTGTTCTTTCAAGTAAAAATAGTGTTCATGAAAAAGAAAAAGTGGCTAGTTCAGCTCACAACTCAATCATACAGAAACTTTTTCTGGAGACAGCCTTCGTTCTTCAATCTGCAGCAGAAGTGCTTTATGGGTGCATCTATGCTCATAAATATTTCTGGATAATAGGAATAATTTACACTGTGGCTCACTGGTTTTGCTTGTTTGCACTTCCTGCTCCCCAAGAATGTCAAGGAGCAAATGGCTCTTTTGGTGTTTTACTGAATGCATTCTTTTCTTTCCTTACATGTTCAAAAGGGCTCTTCTGAGCTGTACCCCCCCTCACTCATGGGTGAGAATGTGACCAATTGAAAAGCCCTAGAGAACAGGAATTGGTCTCTCTTAGAGTATTTCCCATCAGCTTTCCATCCGTTGATAATCTGATGTCTCTCAGGTTCCTGTTTACTTTGGTTTACATTTTTAAGACTGAAACGCAAGCTCGTGTGTGTGTGTGTGTGTGTGTGTGTGTGTATGTTTTTTTTCTTTCCTGGACATAGCTTCCTAGCTTTTCCTGGTGCAGCACACCGTCTATCCTTGAGCTTCCTGTCCGCAAGCGTTGGCAGGACAGTTTGCTTTAATTTTATTGCCTCTGGCCATTTGTCCTGCCTTTTGGAACCAAGTCCCTGGAATCCAGGGGCCACTTCTTCTCCTGCTGCCCTTTCTTGCTTCTCTGAGTGTCTTCTTTTCTCTTCCTCTCGGCCTGGCTGCACTCTTCAAAGCTTACAGTGTCTCTAGCCTCTAGCCTGCCAGCTCATGATGCCATTTTTCCCTAAATTCTTAGGTCCTTCTAAGAACTTCTTTTACCTCTGTTTCGTTGAGTGTGACCTTGTGTTTTCATTTTGTGGAGAGCTGTTGACTTGCTCAAGACCAGAATTTACTTCCTGGGGTCTTGTATGGGTTTTTGAGATCATGTGCTTCTTGCAGACAAGGCTGTTCCTCAGACAGCTTCATTTTTCCCTCCTGGTCCCGCTAATGCCTGGCACGTTGTGAAGATTCAGTCACTGCCTGAGAGAATATACATTGCCCTTTCGGTTTTTGCCTTTACTAAGAGTAGAACGGAAGATTTCAGCATTTTCTCTGGCCACATACGTGGTCAGGGCATTAGAACTGGCCTGATATATGCCCTTCTGAAGATCTGCATTTGAATGAATGACATCTCATAAGACCTCTGGTCTTTGATGTTCTACCTTTAGGGAATGGGATGTAAATGTGTCCTTTGCTGGTGCCAGGTAGAAAGAAATTTAGTAACTACAACCTTTTTCATTTATTGATTAAATCCAGCTTTCATGTACTTTCCAGCCAGAAACAGAGCTAGCAGCCTTTCTGCCTTCTGGATTTTATTTTCATCTATGGATTTTGATAATATGCTTTTATTCATTCATTTAAAATATGCTAATTGAGCACTGTATGAGATGCTCTGGAGGATATAGAGTCATCTAGTAGGTCATTATCTATTAGGAGATATGTAGTAGATATGAGATGAACTTGCAGAATATTCATGCAGAAGGACCAAGTGCCAGGAGAGAGAACCTAAGAGATGGTCCTGCGAAGAATGGAGGAACAGGGGGAGAATTGGCTTTAGCTTCCCTGATAAGTAGCTGAATGGTGACCAATTCCCTAGTATAGTGAAAAATGGAATGCAACTTCTCAGTTAGAGTGGAAGACACCATCTCTTTGCTGGCCCTCATGGCTTCCTCAGTACATCACATGAACATTTTTTTCCAAAGTGTGTGTTGGCAGAATTTAAAGAGAGGCCAGTGCCTTTCAGTTCAGGGTATAGAATAACATGAGGGCAATGGAGGAACAGTGTGGAGATTCCTTAAAAAACTGGAAATAGAACTGCCATATGACCCAGCAATACCACTCCTGGGCATACACACTGAGGAAACTAGATCTGAAAGAGACACGTGCACCCCAATGTTCATCGCAGCACTGTTTATAATTGCCAGGACATGGAAGCAACCTAGATGCCCATCAGCAGACAAATGGATAAGGAAGCTATGGTACATATACACAATGGAATATTACTCAGCCATTAAAAATAATTCATTTGAATCAGTTCTAATGAGATGGATGAAACTGGAGCCCATTATACAGAGTGAAGTAAGCCAGAAAGATAAAGACCAATAGAGTATACTAATGCATATATATGGAATTTAAAAAGATGGTAACGATAACCCAATATGCAAAACAGAAAAAGAGACACAGATATACAGTACAGACTTTGAGACTCTGTGGGAGAAGGCGAGGGTGGGATGTTCTGAGAGAATAGCTTTGAAACAAGTATACTATCAAGGGTGAAACAGACCACCAGCCCAGGTTGGATGCATGAGACAAGTGCTCAGGGCTGGTGCACTGGGAAGACCCAGAGGGATGGGATGGGGAGGGAGGCGGGAGGGGGGATGGGGATGGGGAACACATGTAAATCAATGGCTGATTCATGTTAGTGTATGGCAAAAACCACTACAATATTGTAAAGTAATTAGTCTCCAACTAATAAAAATAAATGGGAAAAAAAAAAGAATAACATGAGGGATAAGATGGCTCAGGGGTATCTTGGACCCTTAACCCCCAGAGGCCCCTGATGGCCACATCTTCATGCAATGTGTGTCAATAGATGTGCTGGGTGATTGGGTTGAGGGGAATATCTGACAGGGGAATGGCCGAGAGGGAATTCTGTTCTGCATTCAGCAGCCAGGGTGGTCTTTCACAAGTGCAATCATTCAGTTCGTGGTTCTTTTCTCAAAGCCCTGTAATGGCTATTCATGAATGAAGAATAAATTCTACCTCTTTTAATGGTGCCCGTGAGGCTGTTAGTGAGTTTCTGCTAGGTTTTGTGGCAGTAACATCAAATGCTTTCAACCCCTACAGTATATTTCTCATTCACATTGAATGTCATCCCTGCCTCAAGGGGGACCCAGGCTGAGAAGCAGCAGTGGCTGAACAAAACAATAGCTCTTAAGGCTTCTCTTCCAAGTAGCATACATCACTTCTACTCATGTTCCACTGGCCCAAGCAAGTGAGATAGCCACTCACTGTGGGGCTGGGTGTACAGCTCCCCCACTGGATAGCATGGTCGGTCACAGGGTGATGAATGGGCATGTATAACCCTCTTACAGGGAGGCAGTAAATGATTGGGAAAGGTCATCTGGCCCTGCCTGCCTTCCTGAACTCCCCTCCCACCGCTCTCCTGAGCCTCTTATTCTACCCTGGTCCTGTCGGCCTTGTGCTGCTTCTCAAACATCCATCTTTGTTCCTGCCTTGGGGCCTCTACCCAGAATGCCCAGCTCCTTGCATGGACCCTCATCACTTCATTGGGCCCTTTGCCCAGATCTCACCTCCTCATAAGCCTTGCTCCTCTTTTGCATTGCTTCTCCTTTGCTTTCCTTAATGTACCCACTTGAGATGGGTACAGCCCTGATAAAACAGACTTGATATCTGTTCACTTGTTGTCTTTCTTCTCCTGGAGATGGTGACTGTCCTCAGGGACTTGGTCCTGTTCTCAGCATCTCACATACCTGGGGGCCTGACACGTGGTCGGCTTTCTGTGAATGCTTTCTGAATGAGTGGCTGCTCACCCATAGAACAATCAGTCCCCAGGCAGAGAGGCTCCCAGCATATGGAGGGTGGCAGCCCATTTGGGACAAGCACAAGTCTCTGACCAGCCTGGATGCTTCTGTCCTGCTGAGCATGAAACAGACAGATGCATTCTTTATACGCCCCTGTATGGAGACCTTGGCCTACAAGGCCCCTGCAAGTCTAGCTGGGGTGGGCAGCCAGAGCCCACGGGCATTACCAAGCTCCCATGAGCAGCCCCTGTTGAGATAACAAGGAGCTGCAGCCCTGCTCTGGGTGCTTCGGTAGATGACTTGGGCTTGTGGTGGGGGTGGACCTGTGTACAGGGTGGGGCCAGTGGGTAGGCAGAAGGTCAGCCGGGGTCTCAGCTGCTCATGGCTCTGCTTGGATTTGTGTTCAGATCCAAAGGAACAGGGAGGTCAGCAGTTATTACAGATGGGTGAGAAAAGCAGAAAATCCTGGCAGGCATCCCCAGAAGGCAGAACTTACGCGACCGGCACCTGGCTCTGTTTAGAGCCCATTTGTAGCTGGATGAGAAGTGAATTTGTCACGTCAGTTGGAGCCAGTGGATTCAGCAATTTTCTGAATCCACGGAACAGCCAGGAAACTAGGACCACCTGGGTCCTGCCTCTTGCCCCGGCCTCCCACTGCCCTGTGCCAAGTCCACTCAGCACCATTGTGGACTGAGCCACCTGTCCCCCGCCCCCATCTCTGCCCCACCTCAAGGCACTTCTCTCCTGCGTTTTTGAACAACTTAGGAAAGATGAGGCTTTCCTGGCTGTCACAGCTGGGGTCCAGCAAGCTTGCGTCTCTTGGGACATTAGCAGATAGACAAAACTCACAACACATAACATTTTCTTGTCAACAAACACACTGTCTCCCTCTCTCCAAGGGCTATAGGGAGCTACAAAGCAGGCTTCAGGGTGGCACTGTGGAGGACATAATCTTTTCTGTTCTTTTACTAGGATGTCTTTGTGTTGGAGAAGGGTAAAGGTCACTGGGCTTCCCTGATAGCTCAGTTGGTAAAGCGTCTGACTGCAATGCAGGAGATCCTGGTTCAATTCCTGGGTCAGGAAGATCTGCCAGAGAAGGAATAGGCTACTCACTCCAGTATTCTTGGGCTTCCCTTGTGGCTCAGCTGGTAAAGGATCCACCTGCAATGCAGGAGACCTGGGTTTGATCCCTGGGTTGGGAATATCCCCTGGAGAAAGGAAAAGCTACCCATTTCAGTATTCTGGCCTGGAGAATTCCATAGACTGTATAGTCCGTGGGGTTGCAAAGAGTCAGGCACGACTGAGCGACTTTAACTTTACTTCACTTCAAAGGTCACTGAAGGTGCACTGCAGTTGACCTGGCCTGGATAGGGTGGAAATAAGATCCTGCAGCTTAGAGATGCTTATCAGCAGGTATAGAGTTTCCTGCCCTCTGCCTTCAGCCCTACCGAGCCAGGAGTGAGTTAGGTCCTCATTAAACCTGGGGAGAGACAGCCCTGATGTGGGGTGATGGTACATGGAGGCAGGCTGGATGGTCACTGGACATGCTTGAGTGGTCATCTTGCTTGTCTTGATAAGTATCTGTTTCAATTAGTTGGGTGTTCTGCTTGGGCAGTACCCATCCTATTCTAGTTAATAAATATTTAGAATTTTACTCCTGTGTGGAAGCCTTGTTAATCTGTAACCTCCAGTGGCTGGACTGTCTGGGCATAGAGCTGTAGTCATTTGAACTTGAACACTGTGTAAGAGTTCAGTAGCAAGATGGTGAAGGGAGGGATTGAGGGAGCAATCTGGGCAAAGGCCCAGAGGCAGGAGACAGCCAGAAATATTTAGGGGTTAACATATGGGGATTGTTTTATAAAACCTTTGGGAAGGAGAACCCAGAGTTAGGTCTCAAGGTAGAAAAGGAACAGTTTTTCCTTTTCCTTATCATCAGCCTTTAAGATCAATAACAGGTAAGGTTTTTCTGGTCCTACCAAGGTGCTTTCACAAAGGGGTCTGGGTACAGACCAGAAAACCTATGTCCAGATACAAAATGTGAAGTGCCAAAGGTGACAAGATGAGTTAGTGGTGAAGCCAGAGTTTATCTGATTGTTGAATACAGGCCTCTGCTTCACAGAGATTATCTATCATCCATTCATCCTCTGTCTATCTCTCTATCCATCCATCCATCCATCCTCTGTCTCCCCATCTCACTAATCCACTTTGTCTCCCTGTTGTTTTCTTGTCCAAAGTTGATTGATGCAGATCTTTCCATCTCCCAAACTCCCTCCATTCTGGCCCTCCTCTCATTGCCATAGGAGGCCCACCACTCTGAGGTTTGGGGAGCATCTTTTGTTGAGTTCCTCGGTCCTAGAAACCATGTGCAAACACAGTGACTGAGTCACAGCTCAGCCGTGGGATGGGTGTAGACCCAGCATGTTAAATCTGCATCCTAACAGCTAGGACTCTTTCCTAACTGAGACCAGGCTCTAAAACGTGGAAATTAGCTCTTGAGCATTTCAGGGCTTAGCGCACTGATTTATAAAATTGTCTGTTAGCGTACAGACAATGTTAGCATTCAGAGCATACAGGAATGGGTTTAATAGTTTATTTAGAAAGGGACAAATTATCGATTAATCTTAATCACACCTCTTTCACTGCTCCTTCCCACATTGGAGTTCTGGGTGTCAGTTCTAAGGCTCTCATCTAATCTTCCTGGTTTCTGATTAAGCCCATGGGTACCTTGGCAGTGATCCAGGGGCTTGTGACAGATGGGTAAATGCAGGAGTAGAGACCCCATCTCTCTCTCCACTTCCAGAGCGGCTCTGCTCTATCTGTATTATATATTAGGGTTCACATAGGAGTTTATTTGGACACATATTAGAGGATTAAGACAAGCTTGGGTATCACTGTTTGGAGCAAGCCATAGAGCCTGGCCAGGTAGACTGCTGTCTGTCCCCTCCAAGCCCTGGTCAAGCCTGAAGAGTTGGTGGCAGCTGGGCCTCACCTTGGCACTCACTGCAGCCAGCTGGGGACTGACCAGGGTGGGCCCTGCCATGGCAGGGGGATAGGATGCTTCTCTGTCATCACCACCGCTTGGCCCAGCAAATTCCCAGGCTCACATTTTCCCCAATGGGATGTTATCTGTCCATAGCCAGTTCCTGGCCAGCCCTGCATGTCTGCTGGGGTGCTGCTGGCCAGGAAACTCAAGCTGGGTACAGCTTCGGAAGTGGCCTGTCCTTTTCCCAGCTGTCCAGTGGTGCGGCCCTCACCTCCTTCCTTCCTGAGGCCAAGAGAGGCCACTCTGTCCCTTCCGGACCTCCAGGGAGCCAGCTGGTTCAGGCCTCAAGTTCTTTGCTACTATTGTAACCCTTTCCATTTTTAAGAAGGCACATAGTGACCACGCTGATTTGGGGAGAGTAGCTGGTGAGAAAGCTGGACTGGGATTGTGCTTTCCTTTCTTCTTCCATCACTGCCTCTGCTGGCACAGTGGGCATCTCCAAGGGAGCCAGTGGAAGCAAGGGGACTGCAGCACCCTTTTGTCCGGCACATGGAGGCCCAGGCCTGCCTGCTACATGTGACCCCGGTTCCCTTCTGAGTCTGGGAGTTGGGGTCCCTTCCTGAGAAGCCTTGTTGTCTTCTCTCGTTTCTTCAAAAGCCAAATAATCAATCCATCCCAGCAAAGGAAAGGATAAAAGGGAAACTTCTTAATTGGCTCAAGGCCATCACACACATTACCAGGTACACTCAAGCTGCAATTTACTTCTTAATTAAAGTTCTTTCTACCTACAGGAAAAGCTGAACATTGGGCCATGTGTTCTGTCCCTGAAATAGGGAGTTTGGCAGAGCAGTTTCAAAGAGAAGGCAAGGAGAGCATTGGCTTCTGAGTTTTATGTTGCTCACTGTTACTCTTTTCAGTTTCTCCTTATGAGCATCAGTCTTTTCCAAGCCAGTGACCTGCAGAATAGTCTGCGCTGGATCCTTGTACAAACCTGCTAGTTTTCTTGGCTCACCTCCTCCTGGTCCTTGATTCCATGGCCCAAGGGTGTCATCAGCCTTCCCAGGACTTCAGCACACTCCAGGGCATATCTCAGAGTCCCCTCCTTGTCAGGCTGTTATCTGTGTCCCTGTGGCCTCTGCTTTGCCTCAAGTCAGCACCGGCCAGAAAACCATTCCCACAAGCAGCATTCTGTGAGGCATTCATAGAATCTTCACTTCCGGGAAGATTAGAAGGTCATGGTGAAAGTCATGTCTTGAGGTCAAGCCCTTTTTCTCCTTCTCCTACATTGCTGCAGTCATTGCCTTCATTATGCAGGGTAGTCTCTCGCTTCTTGGAAGACTGAGCTATACCCACACCACTGGGCCCCATCTTTTGCTTTTATTTAAGCACTTTCCAAAGCAAGATTGTTCCTTAACAAGAGGTCAGTCAAAGGCTTGCCTGATACCTCCAAGAGAAAAGGGTCCATCTTTCCTAGGGCCTGTCCCTGAATCATGTAGCATCACTGGCTTCTGTGTTTGGAACCCAGGATTCCGTGGGCTTCACTGAGACTCCTTGGTGTAGAGGGGAGACAATAGACCCCTAACCAATGACACTGTCTCTAATGAAACAGAAGCCAGAAGGCGTGGAGTCAGGAAAGCACAGAGGGTGGATGTCTTCTTCTTCTGTTGTTCAGTGGTCTCTCTGCTCCCGATAAGCTAGGCCTTTTTCAGATGGAAATCTTCAGAGGACACTTGCCCAGAGCAGGGCTAGATAGGTAGGGCTACCCCAGCCAGGGCCTGGCTCCATTCTGTGTCCTGTCGCGATGCATGGTTCAGTGACTCCACAGTGATCCTCTCCAACTATCTTCTGAGTCTAGTAGGGCCTGGTGGGTATGAACTTGAAAGGCTATGATAATAATCAGAGCAATAGCTAACATTACTGAGCCCTGGTACGGTCAGGCACTTGCTGAGTACAGCATATACATTATTTCATTTCATCCCCACCACTAACCTGTTAATGAAGTATGATCATCTGTGATCCTCCCCATTTTACAGATGAGGAAACTGAGTTCAGACCACACAGCCAGTCAATGCTAAGTAGCCTTGCGTCAAGGTGACAGTCTGACAGTCCAAAAGGCAGAAAAGGTGATTTGACCATTGCTGAAGCTTGAGTTTTGGTCTCTGTCTACAGAAGGCAGGCCTCCTAACACCCAGCAGTGGTGGGCCAGGGCTAAGGGCTTTCTGTGGAAGGGTGGTAAAGGCCTGCTATCAGTCAGCTCCCTCACCTTGTTCCATCTCTGGACTAAGGGAGTTCATTCACAGGGTGATAACTGAGGCTCAGGCCACAGTCAAAGGAAAGAGGTTTGCTCCGTGCAAAACCAAGAACAATTAAAAAAAAAAAAAAAAGTGATCATCTAGGTCAAAGCACGTTTTCATTCTCAGATAATGTGAGCTCCACACCCAGAGCCCTGACCTCATTAGTTCCATGTGCTAACCCAGCCAAGGCTTAGACCCTAGCTTGAACTTCATAGTTGAATGGGCCTGGGATTGAATTCTGTCTCGACCTCCTTCCAGCTTCATGACTCTGCATGAAATATTTAACCACTCAGAGTCTCAATTTCTTGATCTATAAAATGGGATAATAATCTCTCCTGATATGGTCATTGTGGATGCTTGATGTGGCAGAGCAGGTGCCTGCATAGAGTCAGGCACTGACTCTGAATGTTAATGTTAATGTCACTGAATGTTAATACCTCCTCCTGTCCACACTGGCCTGTCCTCTAACTGCATCTGGTTAATGCAGCAACATCTTATAGTTGATGTCTTTAGGGAAAATCATTGGAATCATATGATGCACCATCATTTAGGTTTTTTCTCTTAGTTATTCCAAACCCAGGCCATGAAACCAGAGTGAGGCTCTGCCTGGAACCCACAGCCTGGTGAGCAGCGACCTGGCTAAAGACTCCAGAATCACTGCCCTGGCCCCAGGTCACATGCAGTCACATCAGGAGGAGTGTGCTGGTTAGAGAAGAGCAGCGTGTACTCTTACCTACCCAGGTTCTCATACATGCCAGGTATCCTGGCCTTCCAGAAAGAAATAGAAAACAGATAGCCAGGTGGTTCAACGGAAGAGCCTGAAGACCTGACTATCTCTTCTTTCTGGGTGATACTGGGTTAGTTGCTGCACATGCTCTGAACCACAGTGTCCTCTTCTGTGAAATGGAGGTCAGGTCAATCCTCCCAGTGTTATTCTGAATAAATTGATATTGTTTTCAATATTTAAGACTGATATTACATTTCCATCATGCTGATAACTTATTTTCTCTAGGATATTTGATGACTTACACGAGGACCCTTAATTCGCTGAGAGGTTCATCTTCCCTTCCTCCCTTATTTTTTTCTTTCTTTTCCATTCCTTTCTTCCCTT
The DNA here is from genome assembly GCF_019320065.1 of Cervus canadensis. Lineage (NCBI taxonomy): Eukaryota > Metazoa > Chordata > Mammalia > Artiodactyla > Cervidae > Cervus > Cervus canadensis. The sequence continues at coordinate 37,767,610 of NC_057396.1, forward strand.
CCATCATCTAATAGCATCTGCTGTTTGCAGGACACAGTGTGCCGGATGCTAGGAAGGACATGAGGAACTCGTGATCTCATATAGACACAGGGCTTGAGTTCCAAGGGGTGAGAACCACATTCAACTTTCACCTGAGAGAAAATTTGAGGTTACCTTATCAAATGAGACTTGGATCCTGAAAGGAGAAGCAACTGGGGCCAGGGTCTGCTATCTCTCATTTAGCCTCTTCATCTACCCCTGCTTAGGCTGGAGAGGTGAGAGGGATGGTCTTGCCTCAGATGATCAGAAAAAGCTTTGGTGGAGAGTAAGTCCTTGAACTGGGCCTTGAAGGCTGTTCAGAATTTTGGAAGGCAAAGGTGTGGGGTAGAGAGGGCATGCCAAGGGGAAGACAGAGCTTGAGCCAGAAAGGCAGCCTAAAAGCAGAGGCTGATTCAGGGCTAGCAAGTGGCTCTGGTGTAGAGGAACAGTACTTTGACGGTCCCCTCCCCACCCCCGCAGAGGCTCTGCATGACTGTTCAGTGGCTCACGGATGCAGTGAATTGGCTTCCACCGTCTAATGCCCTGCCAGGAATTAATTGTATTCATGATAATGAGCTTAGACCCTGGACACCAGGCTGGCTTAAATAAACCTCTCTTAAATGGTGGATTTATGATGCGTTTTGTAGAACAGTAGCAGTAACTCGACTGGGCACATGCTAGATAGATGAACCGAAATACTTAAAGAAACCTGGTCCAAGAACACGGGTGAAAAACACCCTGTGATAAATCATGACTATTAATTTGCATGCTTTGGGTCTGCCAGGCTGGAGAAAACAATTCGTAAGCCTCCTGCAAGTGCTGAGCGGCGAGCCTTTATGAACACTCAGAGTAATTTATGCCAACGCTTCTGCTTGTCCTTGCTTCCCTAACATGACTTCTTTGCTGGGAGAGATCATGAATTGGCTCCATCAGTTTTGTGTGGCTTTCCTGGTCGGCCTGCAGAAGGGATTCCCCTTTGACACAGGCTCCTGCCTGCTCTCAGAGTGCATTTGTCTTTCTTTTCGCCATCTTGGAAAGTGGTCTGTGCTGGTGGGTGGACTTTTCCTGTCCTGAAACAGATTTTGACCCTAAATAGACCTCACGTGGCGTCCCGGTGGCCATGATGCTGTGGGTTCCATTAGGAGGGTGAAAGGCCAAGCCAGAAGCCCGGTCTGATGCCTTCTTCTGCAGGATGTGATATCATGCGGAAGAGTCAGAATTTGGTTGTGGTTAAGAACTGAGGGAAGATCTTGTGTTTTGATAGTTTTAAGGTAATGCATGACTGGAACGACTTAGCGTACACAGATGCATGCATGCATTATTATACAAAAGTTCAGGACTATCTATCCCAATCAGGCCTTTAAGTCCAGATTAAAGGGAAGGCTCACCCACCATATACCTAACCTGCCAGCTCTCTCTACTCTCCCAGCCTGAGGAAGCAGATTTAACCACTCTCTAGTCCAAGAGGCCAGGGGTTCACTGGTAGCCTTCAGGAGCCGTTTGTCTTCTCTGGTCCTTTCTGCAGGATAGGGGCCCAGGGCTTTTTTGTTTCTCGGTTTTGCTTTTGTCTGATCCACCTGGCAGTTGTCCTAAGGGGAGGCCATTTCCTCAGCTGATGTCGCAGACGACCACTGGTGGGGGTGGAACTTGTCCTGTGATCAGTGAACGCCCTCTTCCAGCGGGGTGGGGAGCCACACCCACAATGATTGATTTGCTTGGAGCCTCATCTGCTGTTGAAAGACCCCCCTGGTGTCACACGGAGAGCTCAGGCTTGTGGGCCAACCCTACCTGAGACTTGCTGGGAGACTCAGGGAGTTGGTCTAATTTCCCTGAGCAATTTCTTCTAAAATGACTGTCTTGATGGGATGCATCAACTCTTCCCGTTGCCACGAGCACCAGATGGAACATGTCCAGAAAGCCTCAGAACAGTGCCTCAAACATGGTGGGGTCAGAACACTAGGCCCCTGGAGCGTGAAGGATTGAGGTCAGCCTCAGAGAGTCAGTGTCCATGTCCGTGCCTGAGCGTCCTCTGAATGGATTTATTGGGACAATGACAAGGATACAAGATAGGAAACAGGACAGGCTCTTCAGTCACACAGAGCCCTTGTTGGAGAGAAAATCTATCTGTCCTCACAGCATCCAGTGCTTTGCCTTTGGAGTTTGAGATTTGTTTGCAGCAGTTCCTCCTTCCTGGAAGCCATCTGTTGACCAGCCAAGCACGTCTTCCCATGCTGGCCCAGATTGCTGGGCGAGGACAGGGTTGAATAGTGCTCCCAACCCTCTGTTTTCCTTCCCCTTCCCTGACCTTCAGGTTCTGCATCTGTAAAACTGTGTACTAAAACCCAGCTTGGCATGGTGGTGGTGAAACTTGAATCTTATCATGTGTGAGCAAGTTCCTGGTACTAGGTGGTGTTCAGTTAATTGTGACTTTTCATCTTGGCCTGACTGATAATTGAGGTAGGCACACCCTTAGCATGAGGCTGAAACCCCTTTGAACTTCGTCTTCTCAGCCTTCTCACAAGCTTCAGGATGCTCTGCTTCCCACTCCCACCCCCAACCCCAGGACAGGGAGCTTCATATTTAGGATCTAAAGTTGTATGTAGGGAGTTTCCAAGAGGGAGTTTGTAGGGTTGTGAGGTATTAACCTCTTCAAAGTCAGCCATCATGATGGTGAAGTGCCCGTGGCAGTGTTGTGGCACAGGAAGGGTAGGACTCTGGAGCTGGGCTCCTCTGAATCGGATCCACTGTCCATTGCTTACTGGCCCCGGGGCACCTTAATTAGCATTTCTGAGGCAAGGTTTCTCACCTGTAGAACCGGCTCAGAAAAAGCCCAGCTTGTGAAGGTTGAAAGAAATGACACCTTACAAGGGTTTTGCATAGAGTTGGTGCTCAATAAATGGTAGCATCATCTTGTCCTTGTCAAATGTACAAACATAAAGGGCTGTTGTTTTAAGAAGTCTCAGTATTTTTGGCTTCTGGCCTTGGCATTTCAAGATGGCCACCCATGCTCCAGATGGAATTGTTACTGTCATTGTCTTTTCCTTCTTTCCTGTCAGCAGAAACTGGTGCATGCTTCCACACCCCTGACAGCTGGCAGGGAGGAGTGTGTCACATGAGGGCCATTGTTGCTTGTCTTCCTGCCGAAGGGCACCGGCCGACTGTGTTTAAGTTCAAGGCTCCTCCTGTCAGGTCCCTCTGGCTTAGATCTCCCATCCTGATGCCATTAGTGGGGATGGGGCAGGAAAGCAGGATCTAGAACCACTGTCTCAAACGTGCCCAGCACATTCCAGGTTTCACTGGTGGAACTGGAGAGATGCCTGAGCTCATATCCTAGCTCTGTGATTTGGGGTCAGTTGCCTAAGCTCTTTGTGCCTCAGTTTACTCACCTTTAAAACACAGGTACCTGAGTTGAAGGTTAACTCCTTCATATGATTTTTTTTTTTATGACAGTTAGGTTATGCAGGCAAAGTGCTTCATCTGGTGTCCGGGGTGTGGTCAATAGGTAGTGAATGTTAGCTATTTTCTTATTTTACTCATATCATCTCCCTTGATCCCCGTGAGCCACCCAAGGGGCAAGAAGGCCATATATTGTGTATTCCTTCTCTAGATTAGGAAATTGAGGCTGAATGTTTCATAATCAAGGGGCTCACAGGAAGGAGTGACTGAGCCTGGATCCCTGCAAGACGCTACTTGGCAACAGCACCTGCACCGCTGCTTGACTGTGTCTGAACACTGCTCCACAGGCCTGCCTGCATGGAAAGATACAGATTCCTTTCCTGGGCCCGGCTTAGGTCTGCTGAACCGTAATCCCCAGGAGTGGAGCCTGGGCATCTGCATTTGTAAAGTGCCTCCTTAAGGGAGTGACGCCCAGTGTTGGAGTCGCCGTCTCCATTGCTGGGCACACAGCTCACTGTGTCATTCCCAGGCAGGGGAACAGCAGAGAAACTCCAGAAATAACTAGCAACTTCAAGCCAGGTGAACAGGCTGTCCACATGTTAAGTAGGAGCTTACTGAGATGTGGGTGAAGGAAATGGTCTCTTTAATGCAAAGCGAAGTTTTTCCAGGTCATTGGATTTCTTTCTAGATTAAATAACCTCATTGCATATTATGGACTCTGTGGAGAAAGCCTGTTTGCCCTGAATTGAAACTTTCTTTGTCAAGATATTATGTTTGGCTTGGACACAGCTAATTGACAGGAGGTTGTCAGAGCCAATGTGGTCCCTTGAAAAGGGCCCCTGGGGACACAGATGATTTGAAAATTGCATAGCACCCTCCACAGCCCATGCTCTCTGCAAAGGGAGAGGTAGCTCTTCCCAGAGGGACACAACATTCACATTTCACTTCCTCTGACTTTGATCTGACCTAGTCCTTGAGAGGACTGAAGCCTTGGGGGGCTTCTGGAAATGCAGGGGCCCAAACTCAGAAGGTAGCACTAGTTTTGAAGAGCTCCACTTATCAGCAAGTAATCTCGTTTCCTAGAATGCTGAGGAAACATAATATGGTCATTGACTTCCTCCTTCTAACAGTCAGGAGTTGATTCTCCAAAGACACACCCTTGGGAAGACCTTCCCTTTGGCATCCTGGAGGCGCCATCCTGGTGGTGGCTAAGCGCATGGGCCAAAGACCAGTCTGCCTGGGTTTGAATCCAAACCCTAATACACACTAGCCATGTGCTCTTGGTCAAGCAACTGCATTTGTTTTAAGCCTTGATTTTCTCATCTGTGAAATGCTAAGAAGAAATCTTACCTCCTTAAGTTGTGGTGAGAATTCGGGGAGGTAACCCAGGAAAGCCTGAATCACATGAAAAGCCCTGAGTGAATGTTAACTTCACTGTTACTGCATGTCTTCAGTATGGTGTGGGTTTCATATGATTCAAGGGAAGATGTGGGGAGCAGTTTGGAGACTGACCCTCCACAGGCAAGTAAATGATGTATTATTCAGTTTATTCAGTGACAATTTAAAGATGCCTGGATGCACAGGGCTGGCACTGAGGCTTTGTTGGAGAGCTAGATGGTCCCTTTCCCACGGTGCTCAGCTGGGTCTGGAGTCTGATGTTAAATGTGGGTCAGCACGTGTTGTAAGAAGTGCCTACAAGGTAGGGAGATGATGAGAGGAGCACGGTCCTCTTCCCTTGGGCTGGGGAGGTCCTTCTCAAGCTTGGGTGGCCAGGGGAGGTTTTGAGACTGTTAAATTGAGATCTGAAGGAAAAGAAGTTTCTGGTTAGTCAAATCATGAGGGGAAAAAGGCTTTCAATGCAAGGGGCAGAGTCATCAAGGAAGAACAGAGCTTGGTGTGTGGGAGAAACCTAGGGAGTGAGGAGAAGGAGCCTGGATGGGGCTGAAGTTGTGGACAGGGGCAGAGTGTGCAAGGTCTGCTGGGCTGAGCTGCCGGGAGAGGCAGGCAGATGGGGCAACAGTGGGCCAGCTGAGGCATGTGAGAAGGGAGGAGACCTGACGGTGGGCAGTGGGAGGGCTGCTCTGACTGTGGGCTGGAGAGAGGGGATGTTGGGTTCAACAGGGCGGGTACTGGGATGTCCTGGTAGACTCGGTCTAACACGTTAGATCTCACACTGAGGGCTCAGCCTGCTGCTAAGCTTTTTGGGGCTAATAGTGATCCATGCGATGGGGTTCTCTTCCTGTCACAGTCCTGGGTTCACTCTGACTCTGACTCTAGCCTTCCTGAGCATGCTCACGTCTCTGCCCCAGAGGAATCTAGGCCCATTCTGTGTGTTTTCCCAGCCAGGAAAAGTCCAAGCTGCATTTTCCATCAAGCAGCCCCTTACTTCCTGAGCGGCCTGCTCTGTTTACATCCCTCTAATGGAAATCTCCTTGAACTGGAGCTTTTCTCTTTCCTGAGCATTTCCTGTCTCCACTGGCCAGCTCACCTCTGCTTCAGTTTCTCTCCTCTGACTGCTCCAGCAATCTCATACCCTGTTTTCTGGCCCCCATTTCTCATCTCTGCCCCGCTTGCCTACTTATCAGCAACTTGAATGTAGGTCACAGTCACCCCAGGTTCTGCCCCGGCATCCAGCCCACTCTTTGTCCTATGGTTGGTGCTGGGTGGAAAAATGGGGAATTGTTAGTCATTTCAGGAGGCACAGTTTGCCTGGGTGGATGGGAAGTGGCCCTTGGTGTAGTGAAGTCCTGACTATTAAGACTCTGCCCCATTGCCCTGGGCTCAGAGTATGTGTTCTTCCATGGGGGCTTTGGGAAGCCAGAAGACTCTTCATCCCTCAGCTGCAGGCCCCATGGCCAACGAGTTCCTTAAGACCAGAGTTTCTTAGAAGAATTCAGAGAGAATATGAGAGAGACAGAAAAAAAGGTGTGGGGTAGGGTACAGAATGAGAATCAGAGAATTCTGATCAACAACCCCCCTACAAAGTTCCACACCCAGGTGTTTCCAGGACATGTTGGCCATATAATGTGATCTGAAAGTATGAACCTCACTCCAAAGGACCCATTTCAAGTTGGGATGTTGGGGTTGGGGCAGGCAGTGGTCTTACCAGAACCCTTAAGCAGAAGATAAACTTTAAGCTGAAATCGGAAACTCTGAGCTCACTTCCATGGTGGCATCTTGAACTGAATTTTTTCTTTTATCTTTAGCCTTCCAAAGGCCAGTTGCCTTGCAGAACTTAGTGGCAGCTGGTTTATAACTCTTGGTTGAGTTGTTTTGAATCTACCTCATTCTATCCTTGCTTGTCAGCCAGTCATCACTAGGTGCCCTCTGCGTGTTAATAAATCCCTGCCTACAGTGACAAGGAGGCAGGCGGACGCAGAATGCACAAGAAGTTGGGCATCAGAGAGGTTCTCAGTGCATCAGAGCTGGAAAGTTGCTAGAGATCACCTGTTTAATAGTTTTGAATGCAGTTAATCATGGAATTCCTGGCTGAAAAGAATCTTATTTAGAAATCCAACATGTTCAAAAGTATAAAGCAGAACTGGTTTGACTGACTGAAGCAGGGGATGAGGGCCCACTGGCTACAGGCTTCTTACCTTGGCTGTTTGCTGATACCTCTGAGGAGCCCAGAGCTGACTTCGGAAATGACTGATCAGTTCAGACAGGGGAGTGATTTTCTGAAGTCACTGAGACCCTTGGAGACCCATGGCTTAAGGGGGTGATATGGCCCAGCAACTTCCCCTGGATGGGGGTCCAGCACTTCAGATTCCCTCTCCTTTAATGGAGCTCCCTCTATCAAACAGTGTGTGTCCATCAGCCCTTGATGTGGAGTCTCTCCAGGAGAGGTCAAGAAGGAATATTCACTCTGAGATTCCCATTAGTGTTGCTGAAACATTAGGCCTGCTTTTCCTTACCTCAACTGGAATCACTGGCAGGAATGAGTCATGAACTAAGGATGCTGATGGAAAGACTTATTTCCTAAGGAGCCTCAGGTGTAAATAGATGGAAAATGAGTCTCAGTGAAGAGGGAACCTGGCCTGGGCTTCATTAGGCGGTGGATAGGAGTCACAGGATAAGGGTGTAGAGAGGCAGCAGACGCCCTGCAGCCTACTTACTGCTCCTGTATTTGTGGGTGGTGAGTCAGTTGTGGCTAAGTCTGGCTGTATAACAAACAGCCCCCCAATCTCAGTGGCTTACAAAGGTCTTCCTTGTGTTGCATTTGGACTGTGCATTGACTGTGGTTCTGCTCCATATACTTTCTCATGCTGTGACATGCCTATTTTATTATGGCTAAAAAGAGCAAGAGGATCTTTAGTCACATCTGCACAGTCACTTTGAAAACTTCTGCTCAGACCAGGCACGCTTCATGTCTTCTCACATTCCTTTGGCCAGAACAGGTCACATGACAGAGCCTGATAGTGGGGTGGGACCTTTGTAAGTCACAAGGCAAGAGGAGGGAGGTTGTATAATTCTCTTACAGACAGGGTGAGGGTAGCAAGTAATTGCAAATGAGTGTGGCATACCACCAGGAGTGTTTGGAAAGGTGGTGGCAGAAGATATACAGGATCCTTATCTTCTTAGGATATAGTCTTTGGAGATAGAAAGTCTCTAGAACCCAGCTCCTGAGGACACTAAGAAGTGTATGCCCAGTGTCTCAGAGTCCTGGTTCCCAAGTGATGTCATCTGTCATTGGTGGAGGACTTCTGTTTTCCTTTTCCTTTCCTAGAAGAGGATGTGGGCCTGAACTGGCTTGCAGAGGCGGTGATGGGCATCCCCTGTTGGTGCTGGCCAGGTTTGGTGCCCAGGGAGGCCCAAGGAGCTCCACTGACGGGCATTGCTCCAAGGCCATGCTTGGCAGGAGAGTGGGAGGGTGGGAGAGCTGAGTGGTCATTTCCACTATGCTCCCTTTAACCCTTTCCCGGAATTATGTATTTTGTACTTTTTGGTATTGCTTTGACAGATGAAAAATCAAACCTGAAGCTCTTTGAGATTCTGGGCCTCCAAGCAACACCTTCCCAATGGAAATCAATGGATGCCTACTTTAATGGAAGGGTTAGTGTTTTTCATGGTATTGATTACTAGTAAGTCAAGAATTAGGAAATCACTCTGCAATGGGATCATTGGAGATTCGGATCTGGGTTACTTGGGAAAGTGCTGCTGCCAACCTTTTCAACAGTGTCAGCTGCTTCTGTCTCAGCAGAAAGTGTCACACCAAGCACCTTGGGGTCCAGGTGGCCTTTGATCAGACAGAAAGTGCTAAAGACTTCCTTCCCACAGTGGCTGCTCCCAAGTCTGTCTTCTGCAGAAAATCCCATGACTGGGAATACTTAATGGCTCTCAGAGCTGCTGCTTCTTCCACAGCCTCTGAGGCTCAGTGTCAAAAGCAAACTGGTCTCCAGGCTGTTGGGTGAGGAAAACAAGAATTCAGACAAAAGGGGTTCTGAGAAGGAGCCAAGAACCTGTACTCATTTTTGCATTCCAATGACTTTCCCTGGTGTTGCAGAACAAATCAAGAAAAACAAGATGCATGATCCAAAGTGGGTTACATCCACTCTGCAGAAAGACAGGCCTGTCCTAGGTCAGGTCAGAAAGCTCTGAAGGATGGGGGAAGTACAGAGCGCTCTGTTCATGAAGACCTTTGGTCCTCTGAAGCTGCTTCAATTTCTAGTTTTCCTCCTTTTTTATTCTGAAAGATTTCAAACTCATAAAGAAGTTGCAAGATTAATTCAGAGAACATCCATATTCCCTTCACCTGGCTTCACTATTCTTAACATTTTGCATATTTGCCTTATCTTGCTTTCTTCATATACTTATTATCTCCCTGATCCACTTGAGAATTAGTTGTAGGCTTTAGCCCTCTAAATACTTCAGCATGTATCTCCTAAGAACAAAGACATTTTCCTGCAGAACCACAGTATACTTATCACACTCAGGAAAATTAACATAGTACAATACCATTATCTACATTCTTTATTTATATTTCCATTCTGAGCATGGGGATGTTCTTTATAGCAAGGGTCAGCTATGGGGACCAAATCCTGCCCGCTGCCTGTTTTCATAAATGAAGGTTTTCTTGGAACACAGATACACTCAGTCATTTATGTATTGTTTATGGCTGCTTTTGTGCTACAGCTGCAGAACTGAGTAGTTGTGACAGAGACTGTATGTTCCACAAAGCCGGAAATATTTTACCATCTGACCCTTTAAGAAAAAAGGTGCTAACTCATGCATTATTAGCATTTGTGTCATCCAGGATCTGATCAAGGCTCATACTTTGCCTACATTTTAAATTTTTTAAAAAAGGTATAAATGATCTCTATACTCATGAACATTCCTCACACGTAATGCCAACAGGCTCCCTGATGGAATGTGAGCAGATATGGAGTATGCCCACACAGAACAGTATTTGAAATGTGACTGCAATTTGGCTCAGCCTCTTGTTCTTCTCAGTCACAATGAAATGGGCATGTCTTGGAACAAGAGAGTACATGGGGCAGAACCACAGCCTGATGCCCTAAGACTACATGACCTGCTCCCTCCATCCTCTGTCCCCATCACACCCCTGTGTAAGCCCCTGACTCCGTGGAACTGCTTGATGTAGTGACATGAAGTATTCATGCCTCATATATCCTTGTTCCTGCAGCTTCCTCTGCCTGGGACGCCTCTCCACACTTCCTTTGAAGATTTAGTGCAAGTGCCACCTCTTGGAAGCCTCCCAAATCTTTCTCATTTCCCATTCCCAAGATCCCTTCACCCACCATCTGGTTGTCTAAGCTCCCGAGACCCACTGGATTTTCCATGACCACAGCACTTACTGCGCTCCTGCGTTGATTCATTTTCTGTTGCTTTACTCGCTTGTTTGTGGAGGCCTTGAGGTCAGGGACTATGTCTTATTCATCTGTGTCTCCTTGCTGCCTAGTATACAGACCTGACATGCTGAATAATTGCTTATTGAATGAATGAAAAGATCTTTCCACAGCTTGAGGGCCTCTCTTTTTTTTTCCCTAGGGCCACCTTGGGGGATTTCCAGGCTTCTCTTTCTCCTGCCCTTCCCCTCCCAGTGCCTGTGATGGGGTACTTACCCTCCTGGTTGCTGATTTAGAAGTGACCTTAGATCATTCCAATGCGGGGACCGAATTGACCCAAGATGGAGAGAGGAGAGTAGGGCAGACCCTTGAGGCTACCAGCCTTTGCAACCATGGGTCCCACTTTGGCCCTTTACCACCACTGGCCCAGACTGCACAGTCACTGGTGATGGCTTTGGGTTAGGGTTCCCACTCACCACTGTGTGGCTGATAGAATTAGCAGTGAACAGAGGGAGCTCTGGGTGCCCTGAGCACCATCTCACTTGCTCTTCATGGATACCTGCTCAGAGGATCTTGTCCCCATGCTGGAATGAGGAAACTGAGGCACAGAGAAGCTAAGGACATGGTTAGAAGTGTCAGAGCTGGGACAGACTGAGAGCTGTGTGACTCCAAAGCCTCCCTCCTTGTTCCTTGCTATTTACCATAATTTTCCTTAGGAAGGGTGGTGTGGTACTGGTACCCCAACTTTAACATCTGAAGGAATTGTCTTACACAGAGTTGGAATCAGGGGCTAGAGTCTAGATCAGGCTGCCCAGTAGAACTTTCTGGGATGATGGAAGTGCTCTATATCTGCTCTGCTCAATGTGGTATTCAGTAGTCACTTGCCACTTTCAAATACTTGAAGTGTGGTTTGTGTGGTTTATTTAATTTTAATTAACACTGTTAAAATTTAAATAGCCACATGTGGCTAGTACCTACTGCATTGGACAGTAGAGACTAGAGTAAATGTTGTCTGAGTACATTCTGGGTAAATATGCTGTGTGGGTCGGCTGGCTGGAGACTTCTTGGGTTAGCACGGCTGTCATAGAAAGAATTGGCATTAAATTCCAAACAACTTGTTTAGCAACCAGTTTGTTCTGGAATAGGGGGACTGCCTGCCCTGTCATCACTGTGATGAGTAGGGACAGTTTTCAGGTTTGCATTTGAAGCAAATGTATCTTCCAGCCCCGAAAGGAGGCAGAGAAAATGCACAGGGCTGTGGGGAAGATAAGAAGGAAGACATCGGAGAGAGGACCCAAAGGACCAGAATGGTGGAGGTGTTGTTTATTTATTTATTCCAGTTGTGCTCTTCCAAGTGCTTGCCTGTGTCCTTCTGGGGATTTGGGAATGCAGGGCTGGCTCTGGGTTCCCAGCTGAAGTTCACAGCGGAGTTTAGACTCAAGAATATGCCTGTCCTTTTAGGACCTAGAATGGGGTGCCAGCAGAGAGTCAGGTGTCTTAAACTGGGCTGTTCAGTTGGAGGCTGTCTATAGAGTGGTTATAAACCTGGACTTCGGGGCCACACACCTTGGAGTTAAAGCTTACAAACTCTATGACCCTGAGCGAGTTACTTCACTTCTCTGTGCCCAAGTTTCTGCAACTGTAGAGTGGAGTTAATGTTGGTACCTAGCTGGCAGGGCTGCTGTAAGGGTTAAACAAGGCAACCCACATTTAGCCCGTGCCTCGCTCGCAGTGAGCATCCAGCAGATCTTCGATGGTTTTAGGGTGTTCGCATAGCCGTGACAGCCCAGTGTCAAATCAGCATAGCCTTTTATGTTCTGCCCTCTGCTTTTTCTTTCTTTTTCTCTTTCCTTCTTTTTGTCTGCATTGGCAGTTTTTTTTTTTTTTTCTCTCAGAACTCAAAATGCTTTTGGGAGCTTTGCAAGAATTTGCTCCCAAATCCTGGGAAAGGATGTCTGTTTTCTCATCTCATCTCCCTGTCTCTGGATATTTATAGTTCTGGATAGAAAAGAGTTGCTTTGATTTCTCAGAATAGTTTCCACAAAAGTGTGGTGTTGGGGGAGGCAGGGCTGTGGAGAGAGAATGTTGGACTTGGCCTCAGAGCCTGAGTTTGAATCCCACTTGCTCTCTGTGTGACCCTCACCCTCAACCACAAGCTCAGTAAATATTCTGAGCCTCGGTTTCCTCACATGTGAAATGAGGTTAGAGTGATAATCAGATGAGATAATGCATAAGGGTGGGCCCAGACCACTGCCTGTACAAGACATGGTGTCAGTTGAATGTGAGCACTTAAATCCTTTGTCAGCTTAAATGTTCAGACTCACAAGTAGGAAGCCATGGGGGGCCCTTCATGGGGGGGAGCTCTCATCTGGAAGCTGTCCAGTTCTGCAGTGAAAGGCAGCCGATCGGTCTTCTCGGCTCTTTGCTGTTCCTCTACCAAGGGGCCCTATTTAGACTGTCGAAACCAAGCTTCTAGAAAGAACAGACCACAGGCTGAGCTGATTTGCACCGTGGAAGCAAAGTCAGAAAGAGCCAAGTCCCCAGACCGCAGAGGCACGAGGCCCGCAGCCGCAAGCTGACTCCAGGAGGACGGAATTGGACACACCCCTATGAACCAAGGGGCTGCTGAGAGCACCCCTGCCTGATGGGATGGGGGTTTAGGAGGCAGCTACTGGGCTGGGGGGTTCTTATTTTCAGCGGGGGAGCTGATCAGGAAATATCAAGAAAGATGGCAAATTGTAGAAGACAGGGAGAGCACAGCGTGCAGAAGAAACAGGACCGTTCTTGCCATCTCCCTCTGTGAACGTGAGGACTGCAGGGGACGGAACGAAGCCTCAGGCAGGGTGGCCTGGAGGGAGGGCCTGGGCCCCAAGATAAGCAGACCTGGGTTCAAGTGTGCTTTGCTGCTTTCCTTCATGTGACCCAGGTTCAATAGCCTCCCTCAGCCTCGAGGTACCCATCAATAACATGGGGATTAAAGGAGGACCGCTTAGTATTTAGATGAACTTAATGTGTGATTGATTCCTTTTCCTCATGGAATTTCATAACATATCATCCACTTATCTACCGACTTATTTTGCTATTTGCAGAAGTCCATGGGGAGTCTTACATGGAGCTTTGAAATCATGTTGTGTGCCCTGGGGTTGGAGGCCAGCTTGACAGGGATGTTGGTGGTGGATGTTTCCAAAATAACTTCTGAAGACTCTTAGGAGACTTTTGTTAAATAAAAGAGCTGAAGAGTGGTGGGTGTTTCCAGAATAACTTATTTCTGCCTCTTAGGAGAACTTTGTTAAAGAGAAGAGCTTAAAAGAGGGGGTGCTCAGATGACCTGGCCAGAGCGCTGCCCACTGTGTGGCTGTGGCAGGTCCCATCACCCCTGTGAGCCATGGCATCAGGACACGGAGTTAGTAGCATCTGCGTCCCTGAAGATCTGTGGGGAGGGGAAATGCGGCGGTGGGTAGTGGCCATTGTTATTTCATCCTTGGCCTCCATCCTGACCTCCTGTTTCCACATAGATGCCTCCCTTTTGCTGCCTCTGCTCATCACCCGCTCTTCCCCTCAATGCTGGGGAGCCCAAGATTTCTGGAGGTAGTGCCTTATTTCTTTGGAGAAACCACACCTAGGACCCCTGGAAGACTTTGGGGGAAGATCCTTGGTCTCAGTTCTGCACTAAAGTTTATCACCTCCTCCATCCCCACTCCCAAGCTGGACCAGAAAGCATTCCCTCAGAAAACTATACTTTCAGGATGAATTAATGAAGGGGCCATCTTTTACTGAATATCTAGTTTTTGCCTGACTCTGCTAGGCATTTTCACATTTGCTTTCTCATTTAATCTTTAACAACCATCTTGTATTGCTACACCCATTTTGCAGACTAGGGAACTGAATGTCAGGAAGCTTGTGTAACTTGCCCCAGATCAACTGACATAAAGGCAGGGCAGGGATTTGAATCCAGAACTGTACACTTCCTCTTCTTGTGACATAGAGCTTCATTTGCAGAAGTATTGGGTTTTGGCCCCAGATATGGAGTTTCCAGGACTGCAGGTGGAGGGTGAGAAAGGCCCCCTCCAGGGCTGCCATGAAGAGAATATGGCTATGCTTACAGGGAGCCCAGATCCCCTTCCCTTTTCTTTGCCTTCCCTCCTCATCTCCCGGAAGAAGGCACCCAGCAGTTTCAAGTCTGCTGTTTCTTCATGGATTTTTAATAAAGATGATGAATGAACCAAGAATTGATAAGGAAAGGCAAATGGTATTTGGGTTATGCATTGTTCTAGTAAAAGGTATTTTTCACCGCGAGTCTTAAGTGACTTTTTCGTTAAAATGCCATAACGGAAGGAAAGGTTAAATAAAATGAGTTTTCCATGGTAGAAGTGTCAATCAAGGGGCCTCTGCAGGACAGTACCCTCAGGTAGCTGTAAGCTTTGTCAGCTCCCTGGTGGCAGAGTTGTGGCATGTTATGCCAGTGAGCGGTTCTCCAAGAAAGGCCTGGTGGGAATTTCAGTAGCTATGCTCCCTGGAGACTTAATCGGGTCTGAGGGCCCAAGGCAATGGTCCCCATCAGCACTGGCCATGTGAGGAGCTGGACTCTATTTCCTGGCCCACCTGACATGGAGCCTGAAACCTCGAGAGGGTCAGGAACTGGGTGGTGGTGCAGAGCCCTTTCCAGCTGAGCTCCTGCTGGCTCAGAAGGAAGTTTCTTCCATGGGTGGGACTCAAAGGGTTTGCCTGATTCTATGTCCTCAGGGATACCTGCTTGTTCCAGGCCTTAAAGATGTTGGTGCCAATTGGTGAATTGCCTTCGAGATAGATTAAGGTGATTTATCTTCCTGAATCTACCTTGAGCAAATGTCCTTTTGTGATTTGAAAAGATCTCATCACAATTGTTCTATTACATTTCATGGTTCCATTGTTCCATTCTCTCCCATCCCATCCCATCCCATCCCATCCCATCACTCCCTATGCTCTAGTCATGAGTCATGCTCAGTTCCAGGTCATGTTCTAAGCAGGATGGCGCAGAGATGATCAAGACACAACACCTGCCTTTATGAAGACCCGCTCTAACGAGGGAAGTAAGCAGACAGTTGTAGTGTGATGCAGATGATACAGAGGAGAGACTGGCTGTCCCCCCTTCCCCCAGACAAAGTCACTTCACCCATAAATATCCCAGTAACAGAGGTAGCAGAAAGGAAAGTGAGGGAGGGTATAGTCAGGGAAGGCTCCTTGAAGGAGATTATGGGGTTGAGTTTTCAAAGAGTGAATGGGGGTTTACTAGGCCAACAGCTAATCTCTGAACTGGCACTTCAATAGAACTTGCTAGGTGCTGGGCAACATTCCTGATGTTTTATATGTTTTAACTCATTTACTCCTCAAAACAGCCTGTGAGGGAAGTGCTTTTATTGCTTCCGTTTTCTAAACGAGGAAGCAGAGGCACAAAACAATAGTTTAGTAGGTGATAGAGCAAGGGTCCAACACAGGCAGGCTGTGGCTTTAATCACCATGCCTCATGGCCGCTCTGGAAAGACAGGGAGGACATTCCAGACACAGAGGTGAGAACCAGCACTGTCCTTGATCATGGGGATCGTAACAAGGGGCTCCAGGAATCCCTCCTCCTATGGTGCAGATACTGTATTATTTTCTCCATGAAGTAAGTCTCCTTAAGCCAAACTATCCAGCTTCTTGGCCAGAGAGGAACAACAGGAACCAACGCCACCTTTCCGTCACCTCCCCTTGCTTTCCTGCCAGAGAAGCTGGTTGAGTTCAGCAGCTTCTAGCTGCTGGGACTCTGGGCCAGGAAACTCTGAGCGTTTCGTCTCTGATGTTTGCAGAGAAGGTGGGAAATGCCTCAGGGCCCAGGCATCAGTCATGGCCATTCTTGCTGCTATTTGCCTCACAGCTCAGGTTAGCCCAGGCTCCGCCCAGCGCCCAGCCTCAGTGAAGCCCATCAGCCGGAGCATTTGCAAGCACTCAGCAGTAGGACTGAGGCCTTCTTTCCTGTCTTTTCCTAGACAAAATTCAGGGTCCCACTGCATCTGTTATGAGGTATGCTCTTTTCTATATTTTAGCATGCCACCAATTGTAAGACAGATCACTGATTTAATAATAGTTTTTCAGAGGAGAACAAAGAAACATTATGGCATAAGGTACACATTAATTTTAAGATTCTTCACCATTTCAGAAATGTTAAAATGTAAAAAAGAAACGAACATCTAAGAATATAAGGAATATGATGTTTCCTAAACATACTGTGGTGAGGGTGTCTGCGTGGTGAGGTTGCCCCACAAGGGGTGGGGTGGGCGCTGGCTGGCACCGGCCAGGGCAGAGTGGTGGAGACCCACATCTGTCCAGTCCTACCTCTGCTGACTTCATCTCTAGCCACCCTGCCCACCTTGGAGTAAGGCTCAGAGGCTCTCTTGTTTGCAGGGACCCAGTAGGGGGGCACTTCTGTGGCATCCTCAGCTCTTTGAAACAGCATGAAAATAGCTAGATTAGACAATTTCCAAGGGCCATCCAGTGGCAGTGTCCCGAGATTATCAGGGGAAGACCCGAGATAGGGCGCCAGGGCCTCTCTGAGACTTGTTTGCTTCCTGGGTGGGCTAATGGCATGATAAATCTTCTATCTAATATTCTGGAAATATTTCTTCAACATTTATTTTTTGGGACCATGGGGAAATGGACTTCCTAGTAACAAAATCTGTATACATTTTTCTTGTGTTCTTTAGGCGATAACATGAGCTGAACATAGCATTTAAGCTTACTTGGGACTACAGTTTACTACATGTTTTTCTGTCACTCATAACTGGATAGTGTTAGTCACTGATATTCGTTAAAGATAACAGTAGCTTACATTGTCACGTCATAAAGTATTTGCTCCTTGCAAACTATGCTTTACTTCTTTCAAAATATCGGTTGACAGTTCTGCCAAGTTCAAGTTGCTGGCTACTGGCATCATGGGAGATGGTGGTTTGGTCTGCATTTGCATGGTGCAACTTCCACATGCAGGATGCAAAAGTACTCAGCAGCAGTAGGGAACTGGAGCCAGCAAGAAGTCTTATTTTTATATTGATTTTTTTTTTTCCTCAAGGACACTGTTTTGTATAGAAGTGAGACTGACTCACCTTTTGCCAGCTCCATTTATTCCATAATTGCCCATGGAAAACTGAGTTGACTGGTGCCATATTGCTGATGAATTCAGCAATATATTTTTGTAATTCCTGTCAGGGCTTCCTTGTGTGGGGTACAGGAGGTGCCTACACAATTCTGGGTACAAATGACAGTATGAATGGTGGCCCCTTAAAGTTTTACCACCTACATATATGCTGCTTGGCCCTGACAGTTGATTTCTTAACCACACAATGGAGTTTCACCTTTGTTCCTTACATTTACCCCAACTGCATGAAAGCAAGTACTGGAATCTTTGGAGAAGAGGTTGTCTCTTTGAGAAAGAGTCCATCTGGTCCAGGAGAGGTGCTCCCTAACCAGGCTGTTACATGTGACCATGGGTCTATCCCTTGGTAGATCGTGGAAGATCTAGCCAAGGAAGATTTGCAGGAAACCTTCACCACTGCCTTCTGCTCTAGTAGTTCTATGGAGAAACTGAGGTAAATCTGACAGGATGTGTCCTCTGTAGGTACAATAGTTTCCCAAGGTGGTTGTAACAAAGTACCACAGAGTGGGTGACTTAACTCATTAGACATGTATTCTTTTATAATTCTGGAGTCTAGAAGTCCAAAGCAAGGTGTTCTATAAGACTGTGCTCCCTCTGAAGGACCTAGGGGCCAGTCCTAGCTTGCTTCTTCCTAGCCTCTGGTGGTTGTCAGCAATCCTCGGTGTTCTTTGGCTCATAGATGCATCACTGCAATCTCTACCTCTATCTGCACATGAACTTCTTCCCTGTGTATCTTGGCATCTCTGTTTTTCAGTCACTGGATTAAGGCCCACCCTAGTCTAGTCTTTCTGTCCCTGTTGGCTCAGATGGTAAAGCGTCTGCCTACAATGCAGGAGACCCGGGTTCAATCCCTGGGGTCAGGAAGATCCCCTGGAGAAGGAAATGGCAACCCACTCCAGTATTCTTGCCTGGAAAATCCCATGGATAGAGGAGCCTGGTAGGCTACAGTTCATGGGGTCGCATAGAGTTGGACACAACTGAGTGACTTCACTTTCTTTCTTAGTCTAGTATGACCTCATCTTATCTAATTATACCTATGATGCCATTTTCAAATAAGTTCACATCCTGAAGTTCTGGATGGACATGAAGTTGGGGGTGGGTGGGAATTATTCGACCCTGTACAACAGGCCATCTGGGCTCCTAGTGCTCAAATCCTCCCGGGTGTCATTCTCCTAGAATCTCTTGTGGGTTCCTCTACATGTCTGCAGTCTAGGATTTACTTTCTCTCTCTCGTTAGAAACTGGAGCTGTAGGATGCTTCCTTAATCTCTTGACTTACCCTCTGTTCTCCAAAACTCATTAAAGATCATTAAAATGTACCTAGTTATTCACTGGCTCTGAATTCATCCAAGGCAGAAAACATGCCTCATTTCAGTAGCCAAGTGCCATCTTGCATCTACTTGGACCACCTTGGGTTTCTGTTTGTTTATTCATTCAACAATTAGTTATTGAGAGCTTTCTGTGTTCCAGGCTTATGGTAGTCCCATAGATACTGTATAAAGTGGAGTGACAATTAAATTGTTGCTTCCATGGTGGACACAGACTAAAGGAGAAGACATATAGTTATTAAGGAAGCGTGATAAGCCTTGTGAAAAGGATAGAGTCATGGGAGGGAGAAGATTGTGTTTTAGATAGGGGAGGCAGAGAAATCTTTCCTTTCCCTGTGATTGTTCAGTGCTTGTTGTTGCTTTTAGTCACTAAGTCTTGTCTGACTCCTTTTATGCTTTTAAAGTCTAGGAAGGCAGCATGGTAAGGAGGAAGAAGGTTGACTCCTGGTGACAGATCAGCAGAGCTATATGACCTTTTACAAGTAATTTAACTTCCCTGTGCATAACTCTCCCGTCTAGAAAATGGGGATACTCTTCCTATCTTGTAGTGCTATAGTCAAGATTCAGTGAAGTAAACCTGACTCATGTAGCTGATGCTCACAAATATTAGCTCAAATCCCATTCACTTATAAATAAAGACCCCATAAGACAGGCATATTTTATTGACCAGGGAAGCTTCTGTGATCTTTCAATGGCACAGAGTGGGTGCTGAAAAAATTTGTGGATGAATGGGGCAAATGAGGGGCTTCCCGGGTGGTGGTGGTGTTCAAGAACCCACCTGCCAATGCAGGACGTGTAAGAGACTCGGGTTTGATCCCTGGGTCGGGAAGATCCCCTGGAGGAGGGCATGGCAACCCACTCCAATATTCTTGCCTGGAGAATCCCATGGACAGAGGAGCCTGGCAGGCTTCTGTTCATGGGTTACAAAAAGTTGGAACCGGGACTGAAGCAACTTAGCATGCACTGGGCAAATGAGATGAAAGGCTGCTTGTCTTTGGAGTCTCCAGAGGGTCTGTGAGCTCTCTGCTCCCTCTGGCACCAAAAAGTCTCTCCCCTGCTCCTCTTTTTCCTTGTAAGAATGCGGGTTTCTGGGAGGTTGAGAAGGGTCTGCTTGAATGTGTTCAGAGGTACAGAAGCCTCCCCTGAATATCTGTGCCATGCATGGGACAAAGTCTCTTGGAAATTATGGGGTGCAGAAATTACTTCGTAGAGAATAATGGGATTTCCTCCAAAAAAACAGGGAGGTTTAATTGAGAAAGCAGACCCCAGGTGAGTTTTGTCATAAGAAGTGCTCACCAGACCTGTGTTTCCACATGCCACACATGCCCACTCCCGGGGCGATGCTATTGAGGCCTGACTCTTTTGAGCACTAGAGCATAAACTGGGGCTGGGGAGGATAAGAACCCTGTTCCTGGCAAACGTTTACACCATGTCAGGAAAATGCTCACAAGTTAGATCTGATAAAAGAGACCCCTGCAGCCTGCTGGCTGTCAGAGAGGACGGGTGTGTGGCATCCTCACTGGTGTGGGTGGTGGTGGTGGGCGGGGGATTGGACAGGAAGTCTCCGGTCAGTGGGCTCTGCCCTTTCCATTTGCCCTTCTTTGAGTGGCCAGGTCTCCCCTCGGGGTCCTTAGCAGGACTCATCATTGGGAATCTTAATTTAAATCCTGCTGGTTTCTTAGCGTCTTTGAGTCTCAGTTTCCACATCTGTAAAATGACGATAATGATATATACCTCACTGGGTTGTTGGTAGGATGTAATCGGATCATGATTTCAAAGTGCCTAGGGAGGTGCCTGCAAAAGCAGGTTCAAGGATTACAGATTCTTGACCAACAGGCTGCTTGGGCCCCGTTCCTGTTGCTTACCTCCACCCCGCACTTGCTCCTTCCAGGGTCCTTAGTCCCTGCTGGGGGACAGTGGGCTCAGACACTGCTGTCAGCAACAGGGCCCTACCGGCCTCCAGTCTGGCTACTTTTGACTCTGTGAACATCTTTCCCATGTAGGGCATCTCGGGAGAGATGGACGTGTATAAGTCATGGGAGGGACTCAGACACACTCACACAACCCAACTGCTGAGAGCACCCCCATTCCCAAAGTGTGTCCCTCAGAACTCTAATTCCATGCCAAATCCATGCAGTAGATCACCGAGGCTAAATACATTTGAAAATCTTTCTTTATGAATGACCTCAATATATTTCCACACTCAAGGCTCTAGGACACCTTCTTGTAAGAAAGCCTGGTTCATTTCTAGGGTGTTCCAAATGCATTTCATCACAGAAGTAGCCTCTGCCCCTCGTTTTTCACATAACACCTGCTAACAGCTGCAGATTACGTCTTCCACAGAAGGCATGTTGGAAAACCCTGGAGACACAGATTTTGTTTTTCGTTTTAGTTTATATCGGAGGATAGTTGCTTTACAGTGTTGGGTTAGCTTCTACTGTACGGCAGAGTGAATCAGTGGTACGTATGCATATATCCCTTCCTTTCTGGATTCCCTTCCCATTTAGGTCACCGTGGAGTGCTGAGCGGAGTTCCCTGTGCTGTGCAGTAGGTTCTCATTAGAGACACAGGGTTTAGATATTCCCTGAGACATTTCAGACCAAGACACCCCGAGTCTCACTGTGCCCCACACTTACCAGACCCCCACATCTCTGTGGCCCCTCCTCTTATCGTGCTTCCTCTAAAACCCAGCTGCTCTTGGGAAAGAGACTGGGCCGAGGGGGCCATTGGGATGGCTTTTGGGGCTGGATTGGAGCAGAGGGGAGCAGGCCGACTGGGGAGATGTCCAGGGCAGGACAGTGGGCAGCAAGGGGAGCTACTCTGGAGCTATTGTTGTCACAGTGAGTTTGTAGGGCTTCCAGCTGGATTACTGCCCTGGGGCAGAGAGATGAACCTGAGCTGAGGAGGGCAGTGTGGGTATCAGCGTGGCGATGACCTGGGGGATTCATCCTCTGGCCCTTAACGAGCAGACCCCTTCATAGTTAGGAAGTGCTGAGCAGGGGCCAGCAGTGCGGACGGAGTGAGGTAATCAATGTGTACTTACAAAAGAATCGGCAAGGCAGAGCAAGAAGGGTCTGTGTCTTGTGCTGCTAATTCTTTTGTGCTCCCTTAGGGCTGTGCCCCTGCATTTTCTAGGAGGCTGGCTGGGATTTGAACACTGTGCTGCCCATATGTTCTTTGTCTCGGTTCAACAGTCATTTTCTCACACCTCCTCTCCACTAGGCCCCGAGCAGGGCACGAGGGTGCTGGGGTGGATGAACTAGCACCCGCCCCCTAAGAGCTTCTGGTCTCTCTGCAGTGATGGAAGCTTGTACATACCTGAATATAACATGACGACGCCTGCTGTGAATGTCTGAACCAAGAGTTATGAGGGCCAGTGGGAGAGTGGCTAACTTTCTCAGAGGCCTAGTCTCCTTGCCACCGTCTGGCCCTGGCCAGTGAGTGAGGGCCAGTGCCTGCAACTCTCACATGCCACATCTCACTGCCCAGAACCCCTGACCAGAGGGCAGAGGCCTGACTTCCTGGCTCCTGGGAGAAGACAGGAGCCTCTCAACGCCCCTGGCTGCTTCGCCTCTCCTTTCCCTTTGTTGAATGCATTTGCAATATGTCACTTCCCTTTTTACACATTCTTATTCCAGTCCAGAAAATGAGCAGTCACCCGGGCAGTTCTCCAGGCAACTCTATCCACCAACTTTTCCAAAGCTTCAGCCTGCTCTGTCCTCACCAGTGGGGTGAGCTCTAATAGCCTCCCAGGCAGAGCCACTGTGCCTTTATCCTAAGGAAGCTAAAGAGGTCCAAAGTGCTAGAAATTTCTGGGCTTGATGAATGTGTGTGTGGCCAGGCCTCAATGGATGATCTCAGGCCCTAAAGTCTCTGATGATGGAAGGCAAGGCGTGTGGCTGAGGCAGTGATCCTAGCGCCATTTGTCCCCTTTCCCCAGGATGGGCAGGGAAACACTTTGTTCTCTGACAGACTCTGTTGCATAAGAAAAAAAAAATTAGGTTTGGCCCACATATAAATAGACAGCAACTTTATTTAGTTTACTTTTCCTCAGAGAGAAATATATAGTGTTGAGTTGACCCACTTAAAAAAAAAGTTTATTCTTCTTTATATAAATAAGATGAATTTGTTACAAAGCATTTGAAAAATATTTTTGGTATCTTTCCTTTTGGATTTTTTTTTTCTCATGGAGTTTTGTTTTTATGTCTGTAGTTGGGTCACTCACTAAAATGTGATTGCTTCAGAGGAACAGTCCCTCACCCTCCAGGAAAGGGTAAATTCTCCTGTCACATATGCTCACTACACACTGTTCATTCCTTCCATGGTGCTTATCA
Source organism: Cervus canadensis (assembly GCF_019320065.1). NCBI lineage: Eukaryota > Metazoa > Chordata > Mammalia > Artiodactyla > Cervidae > Cervus > Cervus canadensis. Next base: position 37,790,656 of record NC_057396.1, read on the forward strand.
CAATTGATAACATTCATCTCCATGTTTGAACAACTATTTGCTTATTTGACTCCTCCAGATTGTCCGTGTTCAAGATAGCAGCCACTAGCCACATGTGGCTTTTTAAATTTAAATTAAGTAAAATTAAAAATTCAGCTTCTCAGTTGCACTTGCTGCATTTCAAGTGCTCAGAAGCCACACGTGGCTGGTGGCTGCTGTCTCGCATGGTATAAGTATGGAGCATTTCTGTCACAGGAAGTTCTGTTGGACAGCATCATTCTAGACCATCCACTCCCCAGGCGTACGTGGGACTCCCACGGTCCTCTCTGGTGTCAGGAAGTATCCCACGCACCTGCAATCTGAGGAGCTAGTGAAACCTGAGAAATGCTTTCCTTCTAAATTATGGATGAATAGAGGGCTGGGGCAGGAGGTGGGGAGAGAAAAGCAGGGAGACGAAAGATCAGGAGAAGGCTTTCAGAAGAGCTGTGTAAGGGTGACACAGGGGAGGGCTTGGGGGTCGCTCAGCTCTGGGCCCCACATGGCACAAGGGTTGGTCAAGGTCCCCCAGTGGCAGGGTGCCAAAAATCAACATGTCCTATTGGAAAGTCATGAGAACAGGCCTGCCTGGAGGTCCCCTGTGTCTTTCTCTGAGAGGTCCCAAGCATGTAGGCCCTCAGGGAATGGGTACCATCAACCTGCTCATCCTGGAGACTGGAGCTCAAGGATGTCTAAACTCTGTATCCTGTGTCCCACTTGGGCCAGAATCATCTGAGTCTACTCTCCTGAAGGGCTGAGAGCTTAGCATCCCTTGCCTCTGGGTCTTTCCTATGGGCCGCTTTGGTTTGTAACTCTGTAATGTTGGTTGAGTCCTTCCTTTCTGGGGCATCCACCAGAGTCCTATCTTGGGGGCCAAGTCTCCTTTTTAGTGGCCCTGCCCTGTATCAAGTAAGCCTTCCTCTTCCCCAGCTGACTCTTGTGGCCAAATTAGGCCTGACTGGCAGCTGGGCTCTCTGAGAAGGTAAAATCAGCCAGCACAGGCCCTTGACTCTGTTACCTCATCACGCTTCAGGGTAGACTGAAGAAGGTAGGTCCACAAGGACATACTTGTGTGGGCTAGGCTATCCTACAGGGTGAGGGCAGGGGAGGGGCAATGCTCAGGGTCCCATCAGATTTGTACTCAGAATAGTCCCAAGAAGCTAGATATTTGGAAACTACTATGTGAAATAAACCCTGCTTATATGCAACATGAAGAAGGAACTGGGAGTGGCAGGATAGAGTTGTAGGCCAGAAAACCTGGCCAGTGGATATCAAACTGGAAGGTCAGGGCAGATAGAAGTGAGGAGAAGAAACCACAAGAGTCAAGGGAGCCTTTGCCAGTGACAAGTTCTGGCTAAGATCTGGGGTTACATATTCCATTTAGAATGAAGCAGTCCCTTGCAGAAACCCAAGCATGTGGGACAGAGTAGTTCTACCTGCAGTGTTTGGTATTGATACAGAGGAAAATGCCTAGAAAAGCAAATAAGCCTTTTTAGGTAACCTGCCTTATCAGTTAGAATTAGGTTTAGCAGTGACTTGACAGAAAACTCACTATAACAGTGGTTTAGGCAGATAGAAGTGTGTTTCTCTCTTATATTCAGAGTCTGGAGTTAAGCAGTCTGGGGCTGGTCTGGCTATTCCAGTATCAGAGGCCTGGGCTCTTTTTAGCTTGTCGCTATCATTCTCAATGTGAGTCTTCCAATATGTAGTCCAAAGTGGCTGCTCCAGCTCCAGCCGTGGTATCTACATTCCATGAGGAAACTGTGTGACACCACTTACACGGTGGAAAAGGAAGGAGGAGAAGTGCACATCCTTTTTCTTTAAGGAAAATTCCTGGAAGTTACACATACCACTTCCTCCTACATCCTATTATCCAGAATATAGTTGCATGGCCACACCTATCTTTAGGGGAAGCTGGGAAGTATGGTCTTTATTCTGGATAATCATGTTCCCAGACATAATTTGGAAGTCCTAACTAATGGTTTCTGCCACAGCAACTAATATGAAATGCATTAGTATAAGTGAGAGTATAAATGAGACATCCAGGAAAACATCCTATTGTGGTCAATCAAAAAGATTTTGTATTTGTGTTGAATCTTTCGCTCTCAGCAGAGAGGTTTATTGAATTTACAGATACTGCCTTGAATAGGAGGAGGCTTAGCATGCAAAAGTAGAGTTTGTTGAAGTGGGAAAGGTGATAAGTCATATGTGTTTCCTCTTGTATGCCTGACAGTTAGTGCGATTCAAGACGTGTTTGGATGTGAGGAGCCATTGTTGATGGACGGGAGCAATAGTTTTGAGCACATGGCTGGAGGTCTTCAGAGGCCCTTCTCCTGACAAATCAGGATGTCCCTGGTCCAGAGGCCCTGGAAGGTCCAGATGTCAGAGGGAGCTGAGGCTTCAGAGAGGTGCCTGGGAGCAGAGCAGCAGGGAGCAGAGGTCGAGCTGGGACAAGAGTCTTTGTGATGGACAGAGTGGTTTCGTCTTAGCTGTCGATGCCTTCCCAAATGGGTGTTGGAGAGGTGCTTCCTTGCTGCCCTGGATGCCAGGGTCTGCCTTCACTCCCTGGAGTCCTGCCTCTGCAGTCCCATGAGGGTGTACCATGCAGTGCACAGTGTCTGAGAGTAAGAACCAGGTTAATTGGAAATGTCAGCTGTGGTCCCTTTTGCAGCTGAGCCTTTCAGAGCCTTGGAGATGCAGATTGCAGCCTGTGCTGGCTCTATTTGGGTAACCATCGACTAGGCGCTCATGGTGTCACACAGTGTAATGAGGGCAGATTCAGGGAATCTGGGGTGTGAGAAATGGGAAAGATCTGTCCTGGCATCTCAGCACATGTGACTGGGCTGCTTTGGAAGCCCAAAGCCCTTCCCACCCAACGAGTGTGGAACTCAGTGCCATGAATGTGCGTGCATGCTAAGTCGCTTCAGTCCGACTCTTTGTTACCCTTTGGACTGTAGCCCATCAGGCTCCTTTGTCCATGGGATTCTCCAGGCAAGAATACTGGAGTGGGTTGCCATGCCCTCCTCCAGGGGAACTTCCTGACCCAGGGATTGAGTCTGATCAAGTCTCTTATGTCTCCTGCATTGGCAGGCAGGTTCTTTACCACTAGCACCAAGGCCTGGAGTCCTGGCTCTGTCACCTCCTTGCTGAGTGACTCTGGTGTGTTCCAGTCAGAGGGAAGAGCATATGCAGCAGCCTGTGTAAGTGTATCCTAGCATGTGGGGCAGGATGAGAGGCTGGAAGGGTCTTGAAGGCCATACCAAGGAATTTGGACTTTCTCTGGAAGGCAATCGGCTCCCTTGAGTGGATTATAGGCTGGGGAGGATAGAATCTATGTGTATACTGCTCCCCCTGGGTACCGTGTGGAAGATGAGCTAGAGGGGAGCGTATGGAGGCAGGGAGACCTGTGAGGCCCCTAAGCATCATGGTAGCAGGGGCTAGAGGACTTGCTTGGACACACAGGCCTCTGTGTTATATGGAGAAACTTTATCTTAACTCCTCCTGCCTTTTTGGTTGGGTATTGGAGAGGAGTTTCCCTGTAGCCTGGGATGTCAGAGGTTGCCTTCCTTTTTTTTTTTTTTTTCCTTTTCTTTTTGTGAAATGGGAGCATGCCTGACAACTTTGCAGAGGCCTGAGCCCTGGGCACAGCCTGAAGCTGGATGAGAGCCCTGGGCCTTCAGGTGGAGCAGGCCCTGCTGGAGAGAGCCACCCGGAGAGTCCAGTCCCCCAGGCCTCATTATCTGCAGTTGGCTTTGAGTGCTCTTTGCATCACTTACTGTCTGGAGTCTTGACTGAACCTAAAATTACGCAAAGTAGGCCAGGCACTCCTCTGTGGCTGCCCTCCACCTTCACTCCAGCCTTCAGGAAAGATTCATCTCAACCAGAACTAGGGGAGGCTGGGGTACCTGGCTCTTGCCCATTGGGAGGCAAAGGAGCTTACACATAGGCACTGGTTCCAGCAGCAGCGGCAGCTCCTGTATATTGTATACTGATTGTGTGTCAGGCACAGGGCTAAATACTTTGTTTTCTCATTTAATCTTCACAACAGCTCTACAGTGTGGGTGTTATTATTCTCATCTTTCGTATTCATCAATTTAAAAGTAGAGGCCAAGCAACCTTTCTGTTTGAGAATGTCTGATCAGGCTACTTGCCTCCCAGGGACACACTGGATAAAGATGACAAGAGCAGATAAAAGATTCCTCATCCATCTGTCTATTCATCCATCACCTACTCAGCTTTCTGTCTGATCTAAAATTTCACTCAGTGTCCACTCTGTGCCAGGGCTTCCAGGAGTTTATAAGACAGAGGGATAAAGACCTTGGAAGAAACCCATAACATTCAGGATATCTACTGTAGTAGTTTACCATGAACTGTTTGGGAAACAGATGTGTTTACATGGCTAGAGGTTGGAGTATTTGGAGAGGTTGGGCAGTAGATAATGTCATGCAGGTTGGCTGATTCTAGGTTGCCAAGGGCTTAGAAAGCCAAGTCAAGGTTTTGGGTTTATCCAATGAGAGTCATGTTGCATCTTAAAGCATCGCAACGGCAGGATTTGAGTTGTGTTGGACAACTGTAGACAAAATAGGTTCTGAGATGACGAATGCTGAGATGTCCTCATTGGGAGAATGTGCAGGAGATGATGCTTTAGGGCCTAGGGAACAGGGGTGGGTGTGATTTTATAAAAAAATAAAAACAAAACAGAACTGGATAGTAGCTAGAATAGAAAAGGCAGATTTTATTCAAGACTGTTGCAGTGGAGGAAAAGAGACCTCCAGTATAGAAGCAGGCTCAATTTCAAATACAACAAGACAAGTGGGAATGTATAGCCCAGGAACAGGGTGGGATCAGTAGAGGGAAGATTACTGGGAGGAGCATCAAGGGTAAGGGGAGATTTGGGCTAAGCTGACTGAGATTCTTGCAGGCAGGCTGAGGTGATCAGACATCATTTGGAGGGTTGTGGAGGATGCATAAACCAATCTGATCAACTGAGTCTGATCAGATCCTGAGGGTGGCAGTGGTGGTGGGGGATCTGGATAAACTGATTTAGTAGGGTTCTTGATGAATTTGCATGATGCAGAGATGAACACAAGAGCCCAAAAGTCAAAGTACAGTCAGAACATGGATTCTGAGGAGCCTGACTAAAGTCTGGCCAAGGATCCCTTGTCAGTTGGGACAGAGAGAAGAGGACAGACCTGGGAGAGAATAAAAAGGCAGTAACAGCAGGACTGGGTAGTACTTGAGGTTGTGGGTGAGGGGAATTCTGGGTAGTCCTAGGGTCCTGGCTGGGTAGACAGGTCATGTAGAATTGGTGTTCGACAAGTAGGTGGGTGTGGCCGAGCCTCCTCCCTGTGCACCCATCTTGCAAGCATGCTGTGGTCCAGGGGTAGCTAGGCAACAAGATCTCTATGGGCTTGTAAGCCTCCTCAGGGATGTTAGGGCTCAGTGTGAGTCAAAAATGAAGCAAGGGAATCGGCACTGGCAGCCTGGCTAAGAGGCTGGGGAGGGGCCCCAGCCATTGGCACCTTCCCCAAGGTGTCCAGCTCTGGGGGGAGTTAGCCCTGCACTTGCTGGGGGCTGTGAGATGCATCTCCCCTCCCCTTGCAGGTTAGTTGGTGTTCGCTATGTGCACAGGGGCTTGTCATGTAAAGGTAAGACCAAGTCCCCTGGGATCCAGGCCTTCCCGTGAGCGCCGCAGCTCTGCAGACAGCTTAGAGAAGACACGTATTTCCAAATGTCATCCCCAGGCAGCCCCTCCCCAGCTGTCTGTCCCTTCCCCTGGTGTGGCTGTCCCCTGAATGGGGGCTGACCTTTACACATGCACTCTGGCTGCTAAAACCCCTTTTGACTGGAAAACACTTTTCAGCAGAGGCTGTTTAATCCTGTGGCGATGGCTGTTTGGGGTGGTGGAGGGCCACCTGGCACAAGGTGACTTTTTCATGGGGTGTTCCTGAGGGGCTGGGATTTCAGGCTGTGTGGCCTAAATATGGTGCGTGCGTGTGAATGTCCAAATGTGGCCATATATGCCACATGTGTGGTGGCAAGCATGTATCCTCATGTTGATACATGTACATGCACATGCAGAATTTCCCAGTCTGTGGGTTGAGCTCCACAGGGCAAGGCAATCCAGGGTTTCTATGCCTGTAAACACCTCTAGAACCATGGGAAAAAGAATTCCTCTCCTCCAAGTCTAACCTGCTAACAGAATACCGGCAATTTTTTCCTTCCCTTTTGAGCATGACTGGTTTTCGTGGTTGCCTTTCTGTATGATTGCTCCTTATTTTTATAAAAGAATTTTCAGAAGTACAGTCTTAGAAAAAGCATAAGCCTTATAGTGGCACACACCTGACTTTGGAGCTTGGCTCTGAGGCCTGCTTATCATGTGACCTTGAACAAGTTGCTTTACTCTCTAAGCCCCATTCGTATATCAATATTTGAAAAATGGGAGTGATAGTAACACGTTCCACCTCATGTGGTTAGGTCGTCACAAGGATCACATAGCAATGAAATGATTTGGTAAATTTTGAATACACTTACAATTCCTTGGGTTAGGTTTAGGAAGGCAGGCTAGAGTAGTAATTAAGAACATTGGCTCGGAAATCTGATGGAGAAATATCCCTATTCACGTTTGTCCCTTATGAGCTGTGTGATGTAGTGCAAGTTACTCGGCCTCTCTGAACCTCAGTTTCTTCATCTGCAACATGAGCCTGGTAATAGATTTCTCCCATAGCACCAGACCAGTGTTTCACAAGTGGGAATTAGGAACCAGGTGCTTGAGAAAAATGAATCCTGTTTGGGGGTGTGGCCCAGAGTGACACACCAGGTGATCCCTACTGGATGCACACGTAAGCTGAGAGCCAGGACCCCAGACCGTCTGCTCCCTGAGTGTGGGAACCGTGACTCCATACTGTGCCTCAGTGCCCAGCACGGCTTCAGGCACATGCTGAGTGCCCGCTAAGTTTTGAGTTGAATAAACAAATCATTTTATAACTTGATACAGCCAGAGCACTTAGTGTAGTGCCTGACACAGAGCAAGACCTCCGTAGATATCCATGTGTTTCATTATTGATAATAAGGGAGGCATGTCTCTGGAAATAAATCAGCAGGACCCAGCACTCTGGCCCACAGAGGGCTGTCACCACCTCCTCACAGGCACTGAAGGCTGGGTCACCTCCAGTTCCATCACAACATGCCTGGTTTCTTGGAGGCTGACAATTGAGAGCCAGAGGAGACTGGGCCACCCAACCCAAACTGTGGGGTCTCGATGTCCCGGTTGGGCCCACTGGTCATCTGCTTCTTGCCTTTGGAAGAGATACTGAAGCCCAAGGACCTTCCGGGCTGATGAGGAAGAATCGTGCTCACCATTCCAGAGCCCAAGGCATCTATTTTTATTAGGTTTGCAGGCAATCATGATGGAAGACTGGACTGGCTTTTTTTGTTCCAGGTTTCTTGGCTTGGACTTGGTGAGAGGAAAAATGATTTAGAAAAGGCTCCTCCTGTCTGAAGAAGAATGGGTATTTCCAGAAGCCATCAGACCAGAGCTCAAAGCACTAGCATGGGGGATGGAGGGAAGGAAATAGGAAACAGTGCTGCACCCCCTCCTACCCCCGTCCTGCAACACATTCAAAGCCTGGGTCACGCCCCTGAGCCACAGGGTGCAGGAGATGGTGATCTAACCCAAAGCCCTTCAGTTTATAGAGGAGCAAGCCTGGGTCTTTGGGGGAGATGGAGTTTGTGCAGGTCAGTGGGTGGTTGGGGCAAAGCTGAGCCTTGAGGCCCCGAGTGCTGAATGTTAAAGCCAGGCCCTTCCCCGTGCCACTCTTTCCTGTCTCCTTCCCCACACCTTGGCCCGCCTCACCCCATACCCCCAGGATGGGAAAGCCTCCAGCAACACTTGTGAGTGACCTCCCTGTGCCAAGTGGTATGAAGGATGGCGTGGGGTAGCTGCTATGGCCCCAATGTTTGAGTCTCTTCCAGATTCAAATGTTGAAATGCTACCCACCCCCCAACCAGATGATTGTATTAGAAGATGGGGCCTTTGGGAGGAGATTAGGTTATGGGGTGGAGCCCTTGGGAATGGGATTTGTGCTCTTATGAGAGAGGCTCCGGAGAGTTCCCCAGCCCCTTCCATTGTGTGTGGACACAGAAAAACATGACCGTGCTGGCATCTTGGTCTCAGACTTCCTGCCTGTATATCTGTCAGAAACAACTTTCTGTCGTTTCTAAGCTACACAGTCTGTGGTATTTCAATATAGCAGCTTGAACAGACTACGACAGTAGCAGAGAGGGATGCCCCCACCCTGAAACTGAGGGCATGAACAACTGCTGACTCAGGATCCCCAGGGTCCGCACTGAGCCCCCTTTACCCTGCACCAGGCCCCTGTCATTTCAGCCAGCCAGGGAAGCGGGCACAGGGCTGGGGCTGAGGTGGCCCAGTTAGGAGGTGGGGATGAAGCTACGATGGTGGACACCTATGCCAGAGATGCTGTTTCCCCTGAGACCTCCCTTAGATTCTGCCCCTGAGGACCCACACTTGTCACAGGTCATCAAGGCTGGGATTCACAACTTCCTGAAATGGAGGCTCTAGAAATATCTAAGACATGGAGGCCATTTGGGCAGAGCTTGTTGTTCTCTAAATGGTAGAAACATCTGAAGCTGGTGCCTGCCTGACAGTAGTCACTAACATTGACTGAGCACTTTACTTGTACCAGACCCTTCCCAAGTACTTTATGTAACATTCAATGTTCACAACAACTTACGAAGAAGGTTGGATTATTTACTCTCCTTCCATGTTACAAGTAGGAAAGTGGATGCTCAGAGAGGTGAAGAAAATTGACTGAAGTCACATAGCTAGAAAAGGGTAGGGATATGATTTGAACCCAAGGAGCATAACTGTTCACCTTTTCACCCCACATTCTTTTCTTGATACCCAGGTTTTTTCTCTTTGAGCTTGGCTTGATTGCTTTCTGTGATTAAGGTGTGGAAGTAGTTATTCTTCATGTGAAAAGCAAGCAGCATGAGGCAAGTTCTTCATTCATGTGTTCATTCATTGATTCATTGAAAAATTGTTAAGTTGTGCCAGTACCATGCTCATCATGAGACTGTCTAGGTTGAGGTCCCTGCCCCCAAAGAGCTCATGGTCTGGAGAGGAGACAGATATCATCGAAAGAAACACGCAGACATTAAGGAAGGAGGATAGCTAAGAGGAGGGAGCCCGGGTTGCTATGGTAGCACAGAGGTGGCTATGACTTGCTCTATCCACTATGGTAGAGAGGGTGAAGGAAGGCTTTAAGAGGAGGGGGTTTGAGCTAGATGAAGAACTGTTCCCCCAGTGGCTGTATGTGGGTGGGGACCAGTGCAGGAAGAGCCTTATATGTCGGGCTAATGGATGACAGGGCTTCTCTGGTAGCTCAGTGGTTATAGAATCTGCCTGCCAATGCGGGAGACATGGGTTCAATCCCTGGATCAAAAAGATCCCCTGGAGAAGGAAATAGCAATCCACTCCAGTATTCTTGCCTGGGAAATCCCATAGCCAGAGGAGCCTGTTGGGCTACAATCCATGGGGTCGCAAAGAGTCAGATATGACTTAGCAACTAAACAACCACAGCAACAAATGGGTGAAGACTTGATGGTGCAAGGCTGAGAGAGCCATGGAAGAATTGTAAGTAGAGTGGCATGATGAGGTCTGTGGTTAGGGAGACCCCTCTGGTGGAGGATGCCTTGGAGAGGGTAAGGCTGAAGGCAAGGAGGCCAACTAGGAGACGGTTGGATGAGTGCATGTGCAAAACGCTAGTCAGCAGTGGAGGCAGTAGAGGTGGAATTCAAGGAAGACTTGATGACCAGTCTGGTTTGGGAGGGTAGAGAGATGAAGGAGTTGATTGATTCTGGGTTTGATGCATGCATGGAAATGCAATTATTTAGGCAGTGGCAGGCTGCCCTGTTTGGGAAGGGAGGGCGGAAGAGCTTGTAGGTGCAGAGCATGATGTGAGAAATGTTGGCAGCCACAGTGTCACCCCATTAATTTCAGCCAGTGGAGACCATGGCGGTCTCAGGATTGGATGTGGGGTGAGCGAAGATCTGTTGCGTGCTGTTTCATCAGGAGCAAAGCAGTGTGCCTTGATCATATTGCTGGCTCCTGAAATCACTACCACTGTAGAAAAAAAAAAATCTTTTGAGCAAATCTGATGCATTATTTAGGGTTCTAGAGAGGGGATGATTTTCTAACCTGCTTTCCCTCTCCAACAATTCAGTGTTCGAATATACCACCATCGGAGGCCTTTCTGCCAATTACATGTTTCCGTTTGGGCCCTTGAAGACCTGCTTTCTGACACACACGTCTGCTGAGTTGATGTGTTTTCATGATCAGAGGGAGTCACACAGAGGTGCTGTCGGACCCTTCAGTGCTTGTTGAGGGCATGTTTTTGGAGTGTGTGTCTCATTAGAAGTTGCAGGAAAGCCATAAAGTGTCACCCCAAAGTTGCAGAGCAAGCCAAGGAAAGCCCAAAGAAGGCAGAACTGGAGTCAGTTTTCAGGGCCAAGGGGTGTGCTATTAGTGGGAGCCCCTCAGTGCAGTATCAGTATTGCTAATGTGATTGTCATGACCCCAAGATTTCTAGCAAAACTTGGTAATTAAAGGGGGAGTGGCAGTGACTCATATCAGCAAGCCACCACCTTCAGCTCTGGGAAAACTTCAGTGCATCTTTTGTACAATGCATGCGGACAAAACAAACCCAAACCACCCAGGAGTTCCAGGCACTCTATTGTCCTAGCACCAGGGATGCAAGAGTTGCAAGTTTCCATAGCAACGAGGCAGAGAAACAATTATCACGTGCCTTCCAGGGCCCTTTGCCAAGGTTACAAGAACACTGTCTAAGCACTGGAGAAGATGACAGAACTATCTCAGTCTAAAATGTTGACATGGAAATGAAAAAATATTTATGACACCACAAAATATGTGCAAGACAATCTCTTACAGTTTTCAGAGAAGGGAACAAAGACCCAGGGAGGTTAAGCCCCTCATTCAAGGTGGCCCAGCTTGAGAAGAGCTGGTCTGCAGTGTCACCATGGTTCTGGTTCCTGGCCCTGTGCCCTTTTCTGCCCTCCCTGGAGCAGGTACTGGGGATAGAGGTGCTGCGCATCTCTGCCAGCTGCTGTGTCTCAAAGCCATATATCACATTCGTGTAGAGAAAATTCTAGTCTGCCATCAACTTCCTTGGTATTCCGAGACGATGTCTTCTTTATTTATGATCCATCTTTTGGCAGCCCCTTCCAGCACTTTGGTGCTATGGTTTTGTTTTGTTTTGCTTCCTAAGATCTGGACATAGCTTTTCTTGCATCTTTTGAGCAGAGTCTTTAATGCTCAGTAAATATACTTAAGTAGTTGAGAGGGATCCATTAGTCCATCAGTGGGGGGCCAGGAGGCCCCTTTCGCAGGCTCCCCTGTGGACAGCTTCCCTCTATGTTCCCTGCAACCCAACCTTGTGACTGCTTGGTGTTCCCACTATTTGGAGCTGGGTCCTCCTGGGGCCTTCTGAGAGGTGGGTGTGAAGTTCTTCTGGCTCAGGCCTGTGTCTCTTCCTGTCTTGCAAGTGGATTTTCCTGCAAGAGTCTGTGAGCAGTAAGAATGTGTCAGGACAGCTCTCTGGAGGGATGGCAGGGCCAAGAGAAAGCTACTGTTTGCGCCTCTGGGCTTGGCTCCAGCTCTGGGCCTACATGGAAAGTTCCAGAAGGAGGCCTTGGTCTGAGCATCTCTCTCTGGGAGTCTTGATCCCGGGACAGAAGTGAAGGGAGTAGAAGAGCGTGGCTCCACTGCTGAGTTAGACTCCCTTCGGGACAAGAGGAGCGGGGTGGGTAGGAAAGGGGCTTCCGTCAGTCTGGAGCCCCTGGGAGGGAGCCTGGGTGTCAGGGGTAAGGGCAGAACCGCACGCTCCAGGGGTGTTTGTTCTCCGTACTGGGCCCTGCGCGGGGCAGGCGTGCAGCTCCTGTTTGCCAGATGGCTGGACTCATTCATTCAGCCTGAACGGAGTGCCTGCTCCCTCCCAGGCACACCTCTAGCCCAGGGAAGGAGCACAGAACAGGAGAGTGATGGCCCTGCCCCTGGGAACTGACATCCTAGGCTGAGTGCTCAGGGACACTGATGGCAAGAGAGTGGGGGGTGTGGGGCGCCTCTTCCCTCAAAGGAGGCGCCAGAGTTTCTTGGGACTTCTGACCTGAGGCCTGGGGTGGGGGATCTGGTAGTGCTGTTCAGATGGGGATGATACCAAGAAATTAAAGACGGCAACAGCGGGAGTAAGGTGGGAGGTCTGTGCACCTACAGTGGGGGGGCCGGGGGCCTGGCCAGGTGCTTTCCACACGGTGTCAGCTTTAATCCTCCCAGAGCCCCAGTGAGGCCCCAGTCATCATCACAGATTCCCCAGGAGGATGAGCAGCCTCCCCGAGGCACACATCTTGGAAGTGAGGATTCTCCCTGGGGTCAGCGGACATCATTCCATCAGCAGAAAGGGAGCTGCCCAGAGACGCTCTGCAGGCTCCGGGGCCTCAGACTTGGGTCTTCTAGCCACAAAGGGTCCACCTCAGGTGGCGATACCCGGGCCTCTCCCATCCTGCAGACTCAGGCCTAACAGAGTTGGTATCAGCCCAGCATGCTGACAGGCGTCAGAACAGGGGGCCAGGTGTCCCTGGGGGATGAGTTGAAATGGGTGTGCAGCCAGAAGGGCAGCTTCCTCACCCGGTGGCCTGCCCAGCCCCAGCGTGGCCCTGGGGATGATGGCGGAGGGGGGCCTACTTGCAGCACTGACCTTGTGCTCAAAGCCAGAAGAGCTTTGAGTGACAGAACGAGTTTGAGTTCCATCTCCACCGCTCACTTTGCTTGTAGCCCTGAGCTAGTCACCCAGACTCTCTGAGCCTTAATTTTATCATCAGCAAAGCAAGGTTGACCACAACTACAGCAGAAGGCTGTGATGAGAATGAGTGTAAATAAGATTGGGAATGCACCCAGCAGTGTCTGGCATGCAGTAAATGCTAATAATCAGTAGCTCTCATGATTGATGTTAATTTAGTATATTAGTATCAGATTATACTCCTCCATGTAGCTGGGGCTGGACTGTAAGTCATGGTTTATTCTGGTGGCCGAGCCATATTTCCCAGGGATGCCTGGGGCAGAGAGACTTATGGCAAATAGAACCATCAGGTTTCATAGCAGAGGATTCTAAACTTCCCTGTCATCAGAACACCTGGGTTGCTTGTTACAGTTTCAGAGCTGGGGGCTATACCCCCTCCCATTGCCCTCTTCCCTCCCCAGAGATTCCCATTCATGGGTCTGGGGGTAGGTTTTGAATCTGTGTTTTTACTAAAATCCTGAGGTGACTCTGTTGCAGGAAGTCCAAGAATTAGGTTTTGGACAGCACTGCTTTAAAAGCTGTTTCCTCCAGCCCCGGCCAGCCTCGTGGCTGGCTCTCCTCCATGGCTGGGCTATTTCTGTCTAATCACTAGGAGCTGTCGCTTCAAGTCAGGCTCTTCTTCCCTGGGCAGCCCTGGAGACACACATGGACAGATCCTTTCTCTTCAGCTTTCTGTCTAGACACCATGCAGACCTACAAAACCTTTTCTCCTTGAAAACGTGATCACCTGTCTCTGGGCGGCTGCAATTTTTGAACTCTCTCCTAACAAACACGCTTAGATAGAGGATTTTTTTTTTTCTGACTTGAGAATCCATTTTAAAAGTGTTATAAAAGTATAACTGTATATCTCCCTTTATTTGTATAAAAAATGATCTCTAGCAAATGAAGACTGGCTTAGCACAGTGGCTAAACATACAGGCTGTGGCACTGGACTGCCTGGGTTTGAATCCCAGCTCTGCCCCTTCTTAGCTGTGTGACCCTGGGCAAGTTCTGCAACCCAATTTCTGTGCCTCGGTTTCCTTGTTTTTAGAATAGGACTAATAGTAACAACTATCCCCCAGAGTTGTTAGAAGGATCGATAAAGCACTTACAACAATGCCTGACCTATAGTGAGTCTTCATTAGAGACTGTGAAATGTAACTGCATGAGACAGCATGGGAGATCCAGGGAGCATGAGCATTACATGCTTTCCAGGAAAGTAAATAAGGAACTTACTGTAATGATGCTGACTGGCTTTAGGTAAGTCCTGTTCTTTCCTGATACACAGTTCTGCCTTGAAGGAAGGACCAAGCCATGAAGGCAGTAAAGGGAGCCCTGTCTGCAACCACCAACCATGTCCAAAGCACAGCATTGCTTTGCTGAGCCCCATTAGCAAACCCCATGAAGCCTTGTCTGCGGAGAATCGTTTTAGCTGTGACCTATCTAGGTGGCAGGCAGGGACCAGGGGATTTTTCCCTTTGTCTCAATTTTCATTTCCAAGATATGGAATTGCTGAAGGTCTTGGCTGGTTTCCTTGACTGAAGAGCTACAGGGGAAGAACCTGATGTAGGAACGGGAGGAATTAAGAGACCAGAACAGCAGTGTCCAATCAGGCCTTCAGTGATGATGAAAGACAAGGGAAGGGAAACCGGGCTCACTTCCCCCTCCTACCCCTGCCAGGTTAGCCTACCCTGTGTCCCCTGGGACAGCAGTATGGCTTAGCACTAGGCCTTGGAGCAGGCAGAGCTGGCTGGACAGCCTGGCCTGTTACCTGTTAGTGGTGTGATCTTGAGAACCTGACTGACCAGTCTAATCCTGCTCTGTAAAATAAAGGTGATAGCAGCACCCCTGTCACTGAATTGTTGGGTTAAATTCAGAGAAGTAAAATATATAAAGTGCCAGAAACTCAGTAAATGAAAGCTTTTATTATTCTTATTGCTACGTGGACTTTTCCATGGGCCCAGTCTAGTCCAAGATCAGATAATTCAGGTCTCACCCAATACAGACTCCTTCAAAGAATAGTCCAGAATAGCTGGAGAAGGAACTAAGACTGAACGACCAGCTTGCTGGGACAGACCCATGAGTTACTGTGTACGTGTTGGGACAGGAAGTATGTGAGGGACTTGGAGCTCCTCGGGTAGGGACCAACCTCCCCGTGGTAAAGGCCCTCCTGGCGACTTCATGTGACTCCTCTGGGTGCTTCAGAAGTAGTCGCAGAAGTCAGGGGACAGGCAGAAACGCATTTCTGAGAGAGACCCAGGGAGCAGGGCAGAGCCCAGCACTGCAGATGGTCCCCAGGGTAGAAACAGGATAAAGACGTTAGGCCGGCAGGAAACTCACTCGTGGGGCAGGCCGGGTGGGCCTGGTCACTGACGTGGCAGAGAAGGTCTGGAAAACATCTGCCGGCAGGTAGCACCCATACTTTCAAGGAGGAAGTTCCTACATGCTAGTAGGGCAGGTGTATCTCACAGGACCTTCTTCAGGAGCTCAGAAGGTCCGGCCAACAGCAGCCTGGCCTAGCTATCCAGCAGCGGTAGGGCAGGCTCTGCTCCCTGGGGAGTGGCACCAGCTCAGGGCCCAGGCCTGGAAACTGGAGCCCATGGGAAGAAGGGGTCACCTTAGGGCCTTGGAACTTGGCCCTGGAGGACCACAGAGGTCACACAGAAAAAGATAACTCAGGAGACTGTACCCAGAGCTTTGTCATGTACCCCAAATCACATTATTGCATGTGCCCCTGCCCCTGACATGCCCCATGCTCCAGAGCTGCTCTGTGGCAGAAGCAGGGATACCCAGGTCTGCCTGCTCAGAAGTTTCTGCTCTCATCCAGGTACCAGTGTGTGCAGGTCTCCAGCTGGTGGGGCCAGGGTCTGCCTCACCAGCAGAATTCCTCACGCATTCTTTTGTGTTATATGAAAAGCACCAGCTGTGGGCTGAGAACCACCAAGACGCTCCCTGGGACTTTGAAAGTGACTCAATGGGGTGCCTTATCCAATCTCCTCTCTCTAACAATAGGGGATTGGAGGTTCAGAGAAGTTAGAAGCCTTGCCTGGGGACACTCAGAAGAAAGTGGCAGAGCCAAGGACCCAAACCACGTCTGCTGGCTCCCTGCCTGGTGTTGTCTCCACTGCATCGAGCTGTTTTCCTCCCACCCTGAAGAAGATACAGGCAGACTCATTATGTGGCCCTGCTGCATAAGGAACATCTACAGAATCAAACATTTAAAGGCCACCAGCACATCTCTCAGGACAGGTGGCAGGAGCAATTTGTCTGCAGTTGCATTTGTAAACACAGCATGGAGAACACATCAGGAAGCCAGCAAGGATCGCACAGGTTCTATTTGTCTGCTAATTAAAACAAGGGAGATACTGGGGAAAAGAAGATGGATTGGAGAAAAGATGGCCGTTTTCAAGTCAATGCAGAATGGCAGGAGGACGGCACCCCCATGTCTTGGGCAAGGGTAGTCCTGAGCCTCAGTTGGATGCGTGACTCACTTGGCTCGGCCACCACATTCTCATCTGTCTTCCTGACTGGCTAAGTGTCTTCAGGACAATACTGTGTCATATTTACCTTTGCATCAACAGCATGCAGCGCACGGTCTGGCATGGAGTAGGTATTCAGCAAATGTTTATTGAATGATCGACCGAATGTTTGAGAACCATTACTCAGGTTAAGGGTGAGACCGAATGGCTGGTCAGAGCTCTCCCCTCCTTTCATATTACACCTGCCATGGGCTCAATGTCTCCAGTTTTGGCTTGCAGAGAGCCCCGGGAGATCCCATGTTCCTCCTCTGCCTTTTTGAATATTGGCCTCCCTGGGGAGCCATCACCTTGGTGTCCGGGACCACCACTGGAGTTCGTTAGGGCTGACTAGCTGTGGTCAGGGGCCTGAGCCAACTGGCTGTGATCAAAACCCTGGATGCCAGGATCAGGTTGTCCCAGTTTGAGTGTTGGCTTCATCACTGTCCAGCTGTGTGACCTTCGGCAAGATGCTTGACCTCTCTGTCTCCTTATCTGTAGAATAGGGGTCATAGCATGGAGAACGATGAGGATTGAATGAGGCCACGTCCAGTGCTGGCACGTAGTAAGGGCTCAATCCATGTTAGGTCTTTGTTCTATCATTCCCTGAGGGGCCTGGGAGCATGGCTGGACCCTTTCTGCTCCCTCTGCCAGGGGGGTGGTAAGCAACTTTGGCTGCATGCCTACCTTGCCTTTGTTTAGAAGCACAAAGGAGAGCAGGGGATTATGAGGAAGAGAAGAGACGAGTCTATTAGAAATGGCAGCAGGAGAAGCTATCAGATATATAGACGTGCACCAGGGCCAGCCAGGGATTGGAGAACATTTCCATTCTGTTTCCTTCATCCATAACTTAGTTATTTAAAGTGCAGGAAAAAAGCCAGAATATGCCGTCCTGTTTGTACAAATGAGGTTTATAAATAGCTGTTGTGGAGAGCTGGCACCGTGGAGAGATCAGGGTGCCCACAGTGAGCCCTGACTCAGTTCCGTGGGGGCCGGCTCTGCCGATCTGGAGATGTTCCACGTGTCTGCCTCTGAGCCACTGTCACCTTGCTCTCAGTGGCTCCTTGGGGAGACCTACATGCTTCGACTGTGGGGATAAGGAGCACTGTGGCATTCCAATGGGATTGGAAGGCATTGGCATCACTGGGTGTGGCAAAGAGTAGAGGATTTGAATACAGCAGACTGGGATTTGCATCCCTCTCCATCACTTGCCAGATGTGTGACTATTGGCAAATTTGCCAGGCCTCAGTTTCTCCTCCATTCACCGACTAGCTGTGAATACAGGTTTGCTATACCTGTATTCACTAGATATACCACTAATACAGGATTGCTGTGAAGGTGGAGCTTATTCCTGCATCAGCTCAACAGCATCTCTTGCTAATTTTGGCAAGGCAAGCAGATATTTCTGAGGCCAGACAGCAGCAAGAGTTTTAGGAGCCTGGAGATTAACTAATGGCTGAGGAGTAACAGGGATAGACAAGGATGACATACTGGTCACTATGATGGAGCTGGTATGCCCAGGTACCACTTTGACCCCTGAACAGACCCAAAACTTTGAGCCATCTGACCTTCAAAGGATGAGTCTAGTTATCATTATTATAATTGTTAAACACCCTCATTGCTGTTTACTTAGTTACCTGGCATTTCAGTTTCTGTGAGTGACAGTCTGTCACTGCAAATTATCTGCCACTGAGTTCCTGCCCCAGCCTTGCTGAGTAGGTAGCCTGAGTGTGTTAGCAGCCATGCATCTGACCATCAGAAAGTCCTTGTCCAGCCACTTACCAACACCCTGGCTTTGACTAAGGGCCAGCCTTGACGCAGCTCCAAGGGAAGCCCTGATGTTTCCTGTAGGACTGCCACCACAGACACTATCCATGTGTCACTCAAGATGACCTGAGCTCAGCCCTTGAGCAGTTTGGCCCTCTTCATGACTGTCAGCTTTCTCCTTGGACTTAAGCATGCCTCTGGACTTCCTTCTCAGATTCAGATCAGTTTTACAAGCATTGGTTGTGCACCTACTATTTGGCTTTAACTGTGATCCAGGTGGGGGGACAACAAAGCAACATGGTGGCCTGGGAAGGGGCACGACACCCCCTCACCTACAGATTAATACTTCTCCACTGCTCATTAGCTGTGTGGTTTTTTAATTGTTACCCCAAACCTTTGGGCCCTGGCTTCCCACTTGCAAACTGAGACTGGTTATCTACATGGTTTTTAGAATAGAGAAATGGCTCCATAGCAGGTACTCAATGGATGAGAGTCATCTTTTTCCTGTGTTCCTCTCTCCATTCATCTCCCTTCCTCCTTTCTACTTTCTTCCACTACTCCTTCTTTCCTTGCTCTCAAGGAGTTTACCATTGAGTGAGGTCAGGCAGAGACCTAGACTAAACATTTCAAATGGCATCAGGATAGGAGTAGGTACAGGAAACTGTGGAATACAGAGGTGGACACACACAGATGGCTTCCTTCTGTCGGCCTTGAAAGTTCAGGGAAAAACTGAGTCATGTGTGTGTGTGTCCAGATGCACACACAGGGCTGAATGTGTGTATAGCCTGCCTGTACCCACACTTACGGAAACATGGACATCATATAGACATTCATATGTAGACATTCATACCTATCAGAAGGGACCTGGCACAAAGCAGGCTTAGCCCTATTGGTTCACATAGAGGCCTTAACCAAGAGGCAAGGATGGAGTTAAAGGTCAAGAACAGTGAGGTGCCCAGAGACTCACAATGGGAGGAAGCTCTGCCATACTTAGGGCTGGTGGAACAAGGGAAGACATGGTGTTACCAAGGAAAGAGCCTAAGTCTTGGAAGTGTCACAGTCTGGCAGGAGTGGTAATCATGGATGGACATGACTGCTCCCAGAGTTGTGTGCCCCCCACCCCTCCTCTTACCCTCTGATTTTTTTCTCTCCCGTTGGCTGAGCCCTACCCAGGGTGCTTGGGTGATAGCATAGGCAGGAGCCTCCTTCCTAGGCACAGAGCCCTGCAGAGAAGTGTGGAGCATGGCCCCTTGGGAGGGAGCAAAAGGAGAGTAAGCGGCAGGGGATGTGCATGCAGGGAATGAGCTCATGCACAGGCACGCGTCGGCTGCCCAGAGCTTCTTCCTGCAGGGCAGGTGGGGTGTGGGGCCGTGGGGGCTGGGCAGGCGTGATGCAGCTGGATGATTCCCAAACCCCTCCCACATGTCTGTAATGCCAGGAAGGGCTCTCAGTTGCCTCTTGGAGTTTTCTGCAGGATTTTCTGAAAGCTCATACACTGTCATGCCTCAGTCGTTTATGGGAAACCACAAATTGGCTTCTAGCCTCACTAGTCTTTGTGGAATGCAACTGTGAGTTTGCACGTATTTGAGATAAATCTGTGTGTTGTGCTTTCTCTTTCTGCCCCAGTGCCTATGTTCAGAAGGCATGAGAGATATAACAATGGCCCTGGGCAAGGGCTGCAGCTGGCTGGAGTCGTGTGCTCAGAGCATGCCCAGCTTGGTGTGGACATGGGCATCACGTGCGGTCCTCAGTGAGCGGCTTGGCCCCACCCTCACCTCCTGGTGGCCCCAGAGGCGCTCTTAGGTTCCTCCCCCTTTGGCTTCACACCCCTGGCACTACCCTCTCCAACACCATTAATCCTATCAGGGCTTTCCCAGGAACTGGGAGTTGGTGGTGCCAGGCTGAGCTTCGCGTCAGCACCCAGCAGACGGTAAGTTTGCACTGTTGGTTGACAAGAGGATATGTGTGTTCTCCACAGGCCAGCACAACTGACCAGTGTGGCCTCATGTTGTAAACTCTGAAAGTTCCCACAGGTGACTCCTTAGTCCAGGTGGTCGGCAGCAGAGGGGGGTGGTGGGGAGCTCTGTCTCAGATCCCAGCTCCGTGTGGCCTGTGAGAGATCTCCAACTAAATGGTCACTGGTCTGCCTGT
Source organism: Cervus canadensis (assembly GCF_019320065.1). Taxonomy (NCBI): domain Eukaryota; kingdom Metazoa; phylum Chordata; class Mammalia; order Artiodactyla; family Cervidae; genus Cervus; species Cervus canadensis. The sequence goes on from NC_057396.1 coordinate 37,810,979, forward strand.
CTTTTTCCTCAACAGGATGCCTGCAGCACACGTATTCTGAGCAGGCTGGCTTCCAGAAGGGTTAATTGCAGCAGGCACCCTGGATAGCAAAGCTTATGGGCCTGTATCGTCCATTTGCTGGGTTCAGTTAACATCGCCCTGATGTCGCTGAGAGAGCCCACACCTTGAAGTCGTCTCCTGGTACTGGAGACAGGGCCCCCTCAGCAGCCCAAAGAAAAGGTCTATCTTCCTGTCTCCTACAGAGGGAGGGCATTTGTCCACTGGGTTTAGAAATTGCCCTAAGTTACTCAGTGGATGTTAAGTTGGCAGGGAGCTAGTTCCCCGCCCTGCCCATTTTAGGGCTGGAATTTGCCTTGTGTTTCTCCTCTCTGGCTGGCCTGGCCTGGCCTTTCTGTGCAGGACTTTGCATGTGAATGAATCTGTGCCCAGGAGGAGTGGGGAGGGCCTGGGCTCCAGGAAAAGCTGCTCATCTGGGATTTAGGTAAATCTGTGGTACCCAAGCCATCTCCCAGCTGCAGTCCAGGGTCCTGCAGTGCCAGGGACTGGACTCAGAGGACCTTCAGGAAGATAGGCATATTTCTGTAGGAAAGTCCACACCGAGTGTGAAAAGCAAGGAGAGCTACACAGGCATACATACTGATACACAGACACACACCTATACACAGCCTCTCTCTCTCACACACACACTCACACTCACACTTACAGACAAATGCGGTCCATGTTTGTCAGAACAGGTAAACCTGTTAGAGAGGATTGCTGATCCAGCTTAATCCCCTTCTGGATGAGTTAGATTGATTCGCTCAGCACAGAGTGGGTACCGAGCTGGTGACTCTGTGCCATGGGTACCCAGCCAGTTCTGGGACTGGAGTCACCACATCCGGGTGCCAGGGCCCCCAGGACCACACAGGTCAAGGGCAGGGCTAGACTCCTTCCTGAGCTGCAAGTTCCCTGAGGAATGCCAGGCTGGCATGACTCACCAGCACCTGGTCAGGATACATGCCCCACGTGTTAGATTGTACCCCTCCATGAGCCCACACCTGGCCAATCCCATCCCCTGAAGGGCCAGCACCTGTGGACTTTGGGACTGGACTACGAATGCTTGAGTTCACATGTTTAGGTCAAATTCATCCTCTCTGCACTCATAACTGTTCTTCCATCCCTAGAGGAGGTGCTTAGCTAGGGAAGCAGGGTGCTGAGAGCAGAACTCTTCAATAAGATGGAATCATATTTGTATCTGGGCCAGCTTTGTGACTGACTAAAGCCCTGAATCTTGTTTTTATATCAAGTGAGGATATATGAGCCCACTCCTTAGTCCTGCTATGTGGTTTAAATAATTAGCTATTAAAGCCACCAGCAGTGTGACTAGCATACAATAGGTGCTCAATAAATGGGGAGCTCCTATCTCCTGTCTTGGTTTTATATTCTCCTGGACAATCTATGCAGGAGAACTAGACCCATTCAGACACAGGTAGCTCTCCATGTAGCCTGTGCAGCCCCAGCCAGCTCTGATGACAAGGGGACAGGGTTCTGGCCTGCTCCTTTTTGACCTGATGTATCTGTTATGTCTTCAGAGGACCAGAACCACAGGGTGTGTGCTGTGTGTAATAAAGAGATTTATTATAAGGAATTAATTATCTCACATGATTATGGGGGCTGAGGAATCCCTAAACCTATAGTCAGCAAGGTGGGTATATAGTGCAGTGGCTGACGGTATAGTTCCAGTTCCAAGGCTAGTAAGCTCACATCCCAAGAAGAGCCAATGTTTCAGTTCCAATCTGAAGGCAATAAAAGACACATATCCCAAATCAAACAGCCAGGCAGGAGAAATTTCCTGTAACTTGTGGAGAGTCAGCTTTTTCATTCTTTTCAGGCCTTCAACTGATTGGATGAGGCCCACCCACATAGAGGAGGACAATCTGTTTTACTCTATCTGCCAAATTCAATATTAAGCTCACTCAGAAACGCTCTTGTAGACACACCCAGAATGTTTAACCAAGTGCTGGATACTCCATGGTCCAGTCACAGCCCCCCAAAATGTATCTGTATCACACCTAGTATCCGGTGACCTCATGCATCAGTGGGTGTCCTAGCACAGTGGGTGTCCTGGGGACAGGCACCAGTCTCAAGACCTCTGGAGCTTTTGGTTACCCCTGTAATACAGCAGAGTTGTCCTCTGGGGTGGCAGAATTTCATATCTCAGGCGAGTCCATCAGCTCTTCAGCCGTAAAGATAGCAAGGTGTCATGACCAAGACCCACTCCAGCCCTGTGGGCCTCTCTTGGTAGCAGAAATGTCAGAGCTTTGCCCATCAGCTTGTCTAAGATGACTCTCATTATCTTCTTCCCATACCCTCTGGGTTTAATAATAATCTTTGCACCATGGTCTGTACCAGAAACCTGGGCATTATATTTGAAATCTGTTTTCCCCCTACGTCTTAATTGCTTTCAAGTCCTGCCAGTTTCTTTCTCCTTGATATTTCCTTCTCCAATCCATTACTGTTTCCTACCCGCTGCCATTGCTGGGGCTCTGCCTGGCTTCATCTCCTGCTCTTCCCTGCACCTTTCTCCCCAGTGGTTTTCTTGCCTTCAGTCTTGTCTCACAGAGCCTGTCATCCACACTCTTGCCAAAGGGAGCTCTCTAAAATAAGAGATCCAACTTGTTCCCTGATTAATCGTCTCATCAGCTTCTCACCATCTAGTAGAGTTGTAAGCTGATTCTCTAAGGGCCAAATTCAGCTTACACTTACCCCCAAAAAGAAAGAATTCAAATACTCTTACCTATTGAAGAGTATGTACCTTCCAGTTTGCCACAGTCCTCACCAGGACTTCAGTAATTGTAGCACACAGGCTCAGTAGTTGTGACTCGCTGGCTCTAGGGTGTGCGGGCTTCAGTAGTTGTGGCACAGGGGCTCATTAATTGTGGCTCGAGGGCCCTAGAGTCTGCAGGCTTCAGTAGCTGCAGCTTGCAAGGTCGAGAGTGCGAGCTACGTAGTTGCGGCATATGGGCTTAGTTGTCCTGAGGCATGTGGAATCTTCCAGGAGCAGTGATCAAACCTGTGTTCCCTGCATTGGCAGGAGGATTCTTATCCACTGTGCCACCAGGGAAGTCCAGAGGCCCAAACTCTTTTGTGAAATTTGAGTCCCTTCATGATTTGACCTTCACACATTTATTTTTAGGCCATTCTACCTAAGTACCATGTGCTCTAGCCATCCTGCTCTGTACCTTTCCCCAAACACCCAGTATAGTTGACCCTTGAATAACAGCAGGGGTTAATTCACCTATACTTTATAGATGGCCTTTCTATCTGTGGTTCTGCCATATCCACAGATTCAACCAACTCTGGGTTATGCAGTGTTTACTATGGAAAAATACCCAGTGTAAGTGAACCTGCACACTTCAAGGGACAATTGTAGTCTTCCTCATTTCCATGCCTTTACCTGTGTTGTTTAGTTTGATTGAGGGGTCTTCCTCTCTTTGAACCCCTGGCTAGTCCAAAGTATCCTGTAAGACTCTATCCATATGGTGCCCACTTTTTATAGTCTCTCCATAAAATTCTGTAAGTCTCAGTTTCCTCTATAAAATGGGGTAATCATAGGATCTACCTGATGGGGTTGTCATGAGGATTAAATGAGACAACCCAGGTAAAGTGCTTAGCACAGTGTCCAGCAGGTAGAAAGAGTCCAAGAAATACTCAGCCACCAGCCTGCCTTGCATTAGAAATGTCAGTGTTTTGAGCAGTGGTAACTATAGGGAGCCTTCAGTCTGTGGCCTGAGTTTGCCAGGCTTTCTACCTTTCACAGTTAAAACAAAGAGATAATAATTAGTGTCTATCAGGCAGTAAGTAGGAATTAGCCTCTTGCAGATGCCTGCTTGATGGGGTCATGCAAGACTGGGGGTGGAGGGAGGAATTTGTTAGGCCCAGAAAGATCTGTTTGAGAAAGCAGCACAAAGAAAATTAAAATATGGTTTTATAAATACATTTAGACTTAAGATGAAAAAATATATATATATATCTATCTACCTATCTAATCTTGAAGGGGTTTAAATATTTCATTGCTCATGGCCTGGTACCTCTCATTGGTGAACCACGGTAGTGGAGACAGTGCTTACTGGTTTCTGTTTGCAGTTCCATTGAATGAAACTCATGTGGACATTTACTTAGTAAAAATCCGTTAATTGCAAAACCACCTGGGAATAGTAATTATTGTCTCTGTATGGTACTGGAATGATTTGACCGCATCAGACTGGAGACTTTCAAGGTCAACAAATTATCTACAGGCATAGAAAGAAACCCCACCCACCCAGCAGCAGACCAGTAAGTGACTTTTGATCTGAAAATGCCTCTGAGAGTGAAATACAGGTTCTGTGCTAGGTTTTCTTTTTCTTTATGTAGAGAAAAGCCATAGTGGAATCAGAAGTAGGTGATTCTTGGCTCCATCCTTAGTTTAGGGTTGGGGGGCACCTCAAGATCATTAAGGCTTTTGGAAGAATCACAATGCAGGGAGTACAGGTGTCAACTTGAAATGCTCTTGGCCGGAGATATTAAGATCATTGGCAATCTGATGCCAATGACTGAAGAGATGCATTTCTAAATGAGAAAATGTAGCCCCAGGGTTGAACCCCTTTTGGAGGAGGTGTCCAGGTCACATGAGAATTGCTGAACTCTAAGTGGAACAGCATCACAGATATTGAAGAAGCTAGCCAGCTTAGTGAGTGTGTGTTATAGACTCCACTGCTCCTCATTGAGATCTCGTATGCTCCCTTGGGAGGGCTATACTTCCCCCAGTGTCCCTGCATGCCAGTCTTGGCCATGTGACTTAAATGTTTTGGCCAAGGAAATATGAGCAGAAGTGACATGCTTCATTTTCAGGTGGAAGCTTTAGGAGCCAGTGTGTGCTTCACCTTGTTCTCTTCCCTCTCGCCATGAACACAAGGGTCTGTGGTGTAGCTGCTCCATCAGCTTGGATCTCAGTATGAAGATGGCAGTGAGAACACAGGAGCAGGGCTCCTGGTTGACCCTTGATGGGTGCAGAGCATGAGTGAGAAGTAAACCATTGCTGTACTGATGTTTTGAGCGTTTTTGTTACTGCAGTCTAACCCGGTCTGTCTTGACGAATACTCTCTATTTTTAAAGGAGGAATGATATGACATTTATTCCTTCTGTGAATAGCTAGACATATTCTGATTTTTATAGTAGAACGACAAAAAGAGAAAGAAGAATTCGTAAATGCCAGAAATGGGCCCACAGTTGAGTTTATAAAGAAACATCAAGGACCGAAGGCATCCACTTTGCAGAGTCTGCAGATTTATTCACAAAATCTTACTACATCACTATCACACAGCCACTCCCTCACCCATAGAAAGGATCACTCTGTGACCAGTCCCATGGACTGTGGGATGTCACATAGGGAAGTCACCACATATTGGCTCCCCTTCCTTCAACCATGTTTAAAAGCTTGCTCTTCCCTGATTATATCCTTTGGCTTTCTAATTGTAGAATCCCTGCCTGGAGTGCTGTTCTCTTGCCTTCTTCCAACAGTCTGTTTAGTGAATACCTAGTGGCCTTAATGCAAATGTCAACACTTTCTGAAGCTTTTCCCACACCCTTCCCCAACTCCAGGCAGGTGGGAATTTCTTCCATCTCTTCCAGTGACCAACTGGACACCTCCATAGATTTGTCCCAGAGATAGCTCACATGTGCTGTGTTCAACGCCAAGTCATCAGCTTCTCCCATGCCTGCTCCCCTTTCTGCTTCCCCATATCCAGGAATGCCTCTTACCCTCCATTCAGTGATTAAATCTATGCCATCATATGCTGTGCCATCTTAATCTTTCCTGCCTCATCCCTCATCCAACCAAGTCTCACTGATGAACTCTGACATGCTTTGTGAACTTTTTGTTCTCATCATCATTGTTCCAGTTCAGGAACTGGTTTTGATCTAACACTGTTCTTATTCACTGTGTTGTTTGCTTCTACCTTGTCCTCCACTCTATCACCTCTAGGTTAATATTTCTGAAATATAGATTTGCTGCAAACTTTTGATCATTCCTGTAGTCTTGAGTATGAGGTTGAATCCTGTTGGCATGGCATTCTGGGCCATTTGAAATCTGCTTCTCCATTTGGCTGTTTTTCCCACTGCTCCTCCTCCTTAATTGCCTATACTCCAGCAACGCCAGAATTTATTCTTGCATACATATATATTTTTTCTTGTACCTCTGAATTTGCCTATTTGCATGGAATTCTCTCCTCTTTCCTCTTCAACCTTCTCTGCTAACACTGACCTTATCCTTCAAGATCCAGTTCAAATTTCACATCCCCTAGGAAACCTTCTTGGAAGCCCCAGGCAGAATCTCTGTCTCCTCTCCTAGTGTTCTCTAGGGATTGTGTTTATGCTTCCTTTGAAATATCTCCACTCTCTGTGCCAGCTATGACTTGAATGTGTCACAGAGAAGTGCCACAAAGGTGGGGGACTGGATCCTATTTATTTGTGTATTCTCTTTGTTTAATAGGCAGTGATGTGAAATGAGTCTTAGTGTTGAATCAGATAGTTTTGTTATAACAAACAGCGCCCCCCAAATCAATGACTTACTAAAAATAACATTTATTTATTGCTCTTGGTAATGTTGGAGACTGTGTGGGTCAATTGTGGTCACTATAGGGCTCTGCTAGGTTCTTCCCATTCTGAGACATAGTCTGGAGATTGTTCCATTTGGGACATACTGTTTTCCTGGAAGAGAAGAAAAAGCCAAGAGTCTTGCATGTGATGGTTCCCGAAGTTTCTTTTAGGGCATAGTTTATGTCATAACCTGTTGGTCAAAGCCAGTTACTGCTCAAGCCCTGATGTCACTGGAGACGTATTCTCCCATAGGAGGGAAGGGGCCCCACAAGGCAAAGGCAATGAGTAATGGTGTCTAATATTTTTATATGTACAATGGAGCTAATAAGTGGGAATTATAATACACTCCATTGCAATGTGCTTGTCAAATTGAATGGACTCGAGCTACTGAAAAGAACCTTACAGAATCCAGTGTCCAATTTCCTCCTATGTTGGACTTTTGTCATTTTTAACTACCCAGCATCTGAACTCACTTCTTATGTTTGAGGAATCCCCTACTTTTGAGTCTTGGTGGGAACAGAGACCGATCAGAACAGCCTCCTACAAGAGAACTGATTTCCTGGCCTCCCTTGATCCAGGCCCAGGTTCATAGCTTGGCTTGCATCAATCATATGTGCTTTGAGTCAAGGTTGGCTGGCAATGGCTGGGGTGCCAGGAGCTTCAAATCCTCAGGGCCCTGGAGGCTGCAGTGTGCCTAGGAACATCCAATATCAGCACCATGGGCCGTGCTGGGCGGGCCTCAACCGAAATAAGACTTGGAGGAACGTGTTTGCTGACATTACCAAGAATCTGATCCTCTCGCTCTCCTGGCAATTCCATGGTCACCCAATGTCCTTTTATTAATTCCTTGTCTGCCTGCATCAGCCAGTGCTGTTGCTGTTGCTTATAGTCATGTAGCCTGGCTCACCCACCAACCTTCCCGGGGTGGTGGGGTGCTGGGCAGTCAGTATTTAAGGTAGTTAACACTATCAGCTTTGAAACCAGGCTTCTTGGCTTTGAAGACCTCCAGCTTCCCCTGTACTTGGAGCAAGCTACTTAACCTCCATCAGCCTCAGTTTCCTTATCTGTGAAATGGGGGTAATGATGTCTTACAGGGTTGTCATATTAAAGGAGATAAGATGCATGGAGGGAGTTTAGTGCCTATTATGATGACTGTTATTCACAAGAAAATGAAATGACTTTCTCAGCTTCATAAAGTATGCTGGTGGTAAAATTGAGTCCAGAAGGCAGGCCTCCTGTCTCCAGAAGCAGTGCTCAGCAGTGCTCAACTTTCACTCAGATGGAATTTGCCTTGCGGACATAATGTCAGGGCCCAGGTAAGAAAGTGCACATAAATTGCTACTCTCTTGGCAAGCAATTCATAAAGGAGGACTTCTGTCTGAATTCTGGTGGATGGATGGCACTGAGCTGTCTCTTACTTTAATCCCAACTGCCTAATCTGAGGACGAGGAAAGAAGTTTAAGACTTGACATCTTTGTTGGTATTTCAACAGTAGGGAGGCTGTAGAACCTAGATTTGGAAGTGGGTCTAACCTGTATTGTCCACTTGGCAAATGCATGCTCCGAGATCCCAAATGCGAGGTGCAGATGGTGTGCTACTAGCTGTGTGGCAATGGCCAAGTGTTCTTGTCAGTAGAGGAGGAGCCATTACCCCAAGACTGTTAAGAGACCTGGATTTCATAGGTGCAGTGGGGGTGTCTATTCTGTTTTTGTTTTTCAGCATCCAGAAAAGAATGCAGTCCCAGTGGCTTGTATCAGGATCCCAGCATGCTCTGAGTTTTCCTGCAGTTGTCCTGAGGGGCTTAACATGTGGCATGGACCAATCTGGAGGTCTTCATTTGCTTTTTGAGCCTGAGAGTGAGCTACGTGTTTCTGTGGGCATGTCTCTTATCTGTGCTGTGAGCCAAGGCCATGGCTCAAAAGCAACTACAAAAAATTAGCGAAGACCTCATTCCCTATTCCCTTCTGGAAGGGAGGACCCTCCAGCCTGGCTCCATCCCTGTCCTCACCCACATGCCCCGACTGACCGCCAGAAGCTGTGCTGAAAGAGTGGCAGGTTGACTGTGAGGTGTAGGGGATGGTCAGCTCTCTCTTGGGGGTCCAGCAGTGGGCATTTTGCAGGGCAAAATAATTTTTTTGTCCACTTTGCAGGACAGGGATGATGTGTGTCTGATCTACTACTTATTCTCTGGACTAGGGTGAGGAACACCTCAGGAGGAGGACTCTTGTAAGACAAGAGGTCTGGAACCTCCCTTCTCAGGTCAGGGGGGTGCTGCCATCTCTCCCGAGGGTGGCTGATGTGGCACTAGGGTTTTCCCCACTTTTGAACCACCTATGTCCCTGTTCTTTGGGTCTTGCTTTTTCTTGGACCTTAAGAAAGTGTTCTTGGTGGTGGACTCTTGGGTCAGCTGGCCTTGGGCCTCCTATAAAAGGGGTGATGGTGGAAGAGTCCCCATCAGGGCATCAGGGCCGCAGGAGCAGGAGCAGCTGCCTGGGACCCCGTGGAGAAGCGCCTGGGCTTCCTGAGCAATGGGGGGCTGGTTGGTCCTCCTAGAGGGCATGTCTGAGCCACTCAACACTTCCCTTCATTTAAGCTGCTGTCAGAAGCCACTGTGATTCTGGTGTAAATTATGTTAGATGAAGGTGGCTTTGAATAATTATTTAGATTCTCTCCATGAGTATTTTCTCTGACATTTTCTGATTGTGGAAGAGGACAGTTCAGCGGTAAGGTAGGAGCTCAGAAAAGTGGCTGTCCTGCCTGGCATTTCTTCTGAGATGCAAACAGAACTCCCTTTGGCCTCTCAGAACATCACTGTGGCCTTTCTGGTGAGGCCTGCAGAGTCCACAAGAGCTGGAGAACGACTCAGCCTGGAGGGATCAGGGGAGCCCAGGACACAGACCGAAGAGCCCGGGAATGAGGAAGAAGTCCAGCCAGTGACTGAGGGCCGAGCTGGGCCTGCAGGTCTTCAGAGCTCCAGACAGACTCTCCTTCTGTTTTCACGTTTCTGGTCATTTCTGATGTTTCCTAGTTGTTGCCCCTGTGAGTATTCAGAAAACTCTGATCTTTCAAGACCCTTAGAAAACTTCTGACTTGGGAGTGCGGTGTCAGCCCATGTGGGACCCACTATGGGGCACAGAAGAGAGCCAGGAGGTGTAGGCCTGGAGTTTAGGGCAAGGGAACCTGGGATTCCTAACACCTCTGGAGTTGCGTCCTGGTTGATACAGCCAAGTAGCCCGGATGCAAGGATGTTTGGAGAGACTTCCTGGATGGCCAAGGCTAGGCAGCAGGTTTCTGATTTACAACTTATGATGGGCATGGTGATGTGTGTCCCAGATTCCCTCCAGGAACAAAGAAATGGTTTCCACCCACTGGGAGCACTGCTGGCAGAAAGCCCTGCTGTTGAAGGAGTGTTTTGATGGAGAGGGCTGCCTTGCCCAGGCCGTGGTGCCTCCTTGGGCTGTTCTGCATGAAATGACTGCTGATATAGGGTACCTTCACCCCAGCTCTGTGAGATCGCGCCCTCTAACACTCGCCTCAGGGGCAGCTCTGGCTACTTTTGAGACTCTGTAACAGCTTGGCTTCTCGCTCGGCCCAGTCCCACTTCTTCCCTCCCTTCCAGAAAGGTGGGTCCCCAGAGCTCTCCCTCCTGAACCCCCACATGCTCATATCCATTTCAGAGGCCACCTCTCAGAAACTCAGCCCACAGGTTTTCCTTGCAGGCCAGAGAGGCCCTGGGTCACCTCTGAGATTGTTCACTTTCATTTTATGAGTGGCAGAAGTCTTTCCAGAGATGCCTTAAATATCTGGTCTGGGAGGTGTGGGAAGCAGGCCGTGTGTCTGGGTAGCAGCTCATGTCTGTGGCTGGCAGGGATGGCAGTCGGTGTGCTCCCGGTAGCTCAGACACTAAGAGAACGCATCTGGGTGCCAGGTTGCCTGAGTCTGGGTCTTGCTCTACCATTTGCTCCCCATGTGACCTAAGGCAGCTTAATTAACCCCTCTGTGCCTCAGTTTTCTCATCTGTAAAATGGAGAAGATAACCATCCCTCCCTCATAGCTTCTTATGAGGAGTAAATGGGAAGATCTTTGTAAAGCTTTTAAAACAAGCAGTGCCTGCTGGGCATGTATTGCAATTATAAGCTATTTAGGAGTGTTTGTTAAAATATCACTCAAGAACACTGCCTGGGGCTCTCTCCAGGAGGCCCACCTTCTTGGGAAGAGGAAGGATGGTTGGTGGCTACTTGCAGTCCTTGCTGCCCCCTCGGCCTGGATGACGTGTTTGGCATCTCCTGTCGGGTGCTTGGCTGGCAGCCCTGCTCCAGCTTTCTCCTAGGATATAGAAGCCGGTCCCTGGCCGGCACTGGGGACTGTTGCTGGCCCTTGCACAGCAAGCAGGGCCCATCCTTGCCCACAAGCTCTCCAGGCTCCCAGGAAGGAGAGTAGTAGGTTCCCAGGATGCCAGTGATCCCAAGGAGACCTGGCATCCAGATTTTCCTGATTGCAGCTTGCTGGATGGGTCACCACCCATTCTTCCTAAGATTTATCCTGACACAGGGATGGGGCTGAGATACGTAGAAATGGAAAAGTGCATAGAGTGTGCTGGTGGTGGGGGGGGGCCAACCAGGAGAAATCCCCCAAGGGGAAGATGAAACGCACTCATAGGGAGTGAAAAGAAGATGCGAATCAGGTTCAACCATGTGGCCCTTTGTGGGAATCAGAGAATGGGTTCCAGGCCTGGGAGGGTCCACTTTGCCCCTCCACTTTGTCTGCATTCACTCCCCACTTTTCTTGATGATGCCCTGGGTCACAGTAAGCTGACTCTGCGGATTGCATCCAACAGGCTTCCATGCCCCTGGCTGGGCTCCCAGGTGGGTATAGCCAGTGGTGGCACCAGCAGGAGAGTTAGGCCGAGACTGGCCATTTCCTCTCCAAGCCTCTTCCTGATGGGGGTGCCGTGGCCGTGTTCTTCCTCTCTCCTGCACTCACAGATCCTGCTCCTTTCTGTGGGGACTCCCTTCCATCACCCTCTCCGACCTGAGTCTGTGATAGCCCCCGTCTTGCTAGCCCAGGCTGCCTGCAGCCCTTGTTGACTTCCCTCAACCCTTCCCACCTTTGTGAAGGGTTCCTTGTTAGGCCCTCTTGGCTAGTTTCCTGTGGGGCCCTGACTGACGCATACCCCTCTGGCAGGTGAGTGGGCATGGGCTGAATGGCAGGGGTGCACGTGCAGGGCACCATCTGTAAGACGGCATGCGGCAGTGGCCGGTGGGTCCCAGGGAACCTCTTTATTCCCAGTGTGGGACATCTCCTCCGTTGCCAGCAGCAACAGATCTGGGTTTGGTTTCATCCAGGCGGCTGGTGGGATCCCTTAATTGTGACAGTAGTGTCCCTAGGGAGGGAATGGGACAGAAGCAGGCTTGAAGTGCTGGTGCAGCCAGAGCTGGGAGAGCAGACGCTGGATGTTCTGAGGGGCAGGGGCCTGGGGCCTCTACCAGGTCTTCCTGGTCTGTGTTTAGGGGAGTTGATGGGTCCAGGGTTCCCTCCCTAATCTCAGATGACTAGCGCTCGGCTCCTGGACAATTGAGCCACTGGTTCTGACTTACTTCTCAACTGGACTCCTTTCCTAATGAAAAGCCACAGATCAGTGCCCCTGAATTGGTCTTATTCTATATCCCTATAATTTCAAGAATTTGCTTCTCCGTGTCAACTTGGTAGAAAGACCAAAAGCTACTCTACCTACTTCAGCTTGCATGTCTGAATCTGGTTTATTCTGATCTCAGCATTTTCAAGTGGAAAACCAACCTTTGTAGTCAAAATACCCAAAGACATGTCATCTCCGCTAGGAAGGAGTTAGAGCAGTGGAAAAGCCCTGGAAATCCCAGGTCCAATTAATAATTCCATAAGACAGTTCATTAGAATGCACAAGTGCTTAACTAAACAAAACCATAATCGAAGCTGTCAGAAGGGATCCACGGTTGTGTTAGAATTTTCTCATTCACACATCATTTCCTCTACAATTTGGTTAGATAACAAACACCACTTATCCCGTCACTGACTTTTTCAACCATGAAATGCAGTTGCTGTCTGTATTGGGCTAATGGCACAGAAAGGGCTTTGGGCTGGTTGGTGAGAGGGGCCCCAGCTTGGGGATAGGCAGGGTCTTGGGCAATCATGTTCAAAGAACCTGGCATCCCATGGCTCCTGAGACATTCTCTGGAGCCCGGCACTGTATCTGAGGATGTCATCCTTCTACTGGCATCTCTAAGGTTCTACCACCTTGGGGATTGCTGGCAGGAGACAGGCCTTCAGAGCAGAGCTGTTAAACCAGGCCAGAGGAGGCCCTGGCCATGGGGAAGCCTGTCTAAAGTCCCCCCATTACAGCATCACCTCTTCAGCTAAAGCTGGTAAGATTGAGAAAGTGCAGATCCTTTTCCTAGGAGGCTCATTTTGCAAGATTATCAGTGTTCTCACTTTGGTTACAATCATTTGTCAAGCCTTCTGAGCAGGATTTGAAACTCAGGGACTGTGACAGGAATCTTAGGGGACAAGAAGAGGGGACCCTGGTGACTCAGTGGGATGGGCCACTGGGCCTGAGGGTTGGCGCAGGACCTCTGTTGCTGCCAGCTTCATCCAGGCAGCTAGTGTCTCTCAAGGGATAGAGAAGGGAGTGACTGCTTTTATTTAAATGTTGTTTTAGGACCAGCCAGACCAGGGATGCCAGGGCTGTATGTGAGGGTCCCTTGGTCTTTAGTTGTCTGAGGATAACTAAAACACCACAAATGTTCCCTTTAACTGACTACAATAAATCCATACGTGTGCACATATGGATTTATATATTCGTATAGACCTTCCCCCACCCTCAGCCCCCTCTATTTATTTCTTCCAGGGTGGGAACGAGCATTCTCAGCACAGCAGTGAAAGATGGGAGTGCTGAATCCCAGCAGGTTTGGGTGGGTGGAGCCTCATCTCCCATCTCTCTTGGGCTGACTGGCTGCCCCTGGGCTGCAGTGATCACTGCATGATCTGTTTCACAGAGCTGACCTTCTCTGACGCATTGTAACTGGGTCAGCTGACATCAGTCAAGGCCTTGGCATCTGTCTTAGTCCATCCATATGCTGCAGTGGTAGCAGGGATGACCATCCTTTACTGAGGGTCTGCTGGGAGCTCAATCACGTGTATCCCCTGTGATACACCCATGGGGTGGGGCTTGTTACCTATAGGAAATGGAGACTTGGGGAGTGGTCAGTTGACTTTTCTAAGACCTCTTATGCAAAACTGAGAATTTAAGTCCAGGCCTCCTTTTCTTCAGGCTTCCCTTGTGGTTCAGATGGTAAAGAATCTGCCCGCAATGCAGGAGACCTGGGTTTGATCTCTGGGTCAGGAAGATCCTCTGGAGAAAGGACTGGCTACCCACTCCAGTATTCTTGCCTGGAGAATTCCATGGACAGAGGAGCCTGGCAGGCTACAGTCCATGGAGTCACAAAGAGTTGGATACAATTGAGCAAGTAACACACACACACACACACACACACTCCCTGTCTCCTTTTCTTCAACAGTCCAGGGACAGGGCTACTTGGAGGAGATTCCAATTGACTTCAGGGTATAAGAACTTGGCTTTTGAGTGTTTTACTTCATAAAAGATGCTTGGCTCCCTGTCCCTGTATGATCTTCCCTTGCAGCTGGGTCTATGTCACAGCTCTCTGGCCACTCCCAAGCAGAGTGGGAGCTAGAAGGAGGCTCTGGTGAAGGTCCGTCTTACAGCCATTCTTGCTTGGGCCTGGTCCCAACCCTTCTACATGGACTCCTTCCCTGGTCTTCCCAGCTCTTAGAGGCCTCACCTTGTTCTCCTCCTCCTGGAAGCCCAGTTCCTGAGTCCCAAAGCACCTGCCCACGTTGCTGCACCTCCCAGAAGCCTCAGCCCCTCTGCATCCCTGTCCTGACACCAGCACACCTGGCCAGGACTCGGAGAGGCACTCCGGCCCTCCGCTCTGTCAGAGCACCTTGCAGACAGGCTCCTCTCCCACCTGCAGGAGCCAGCTCTGCCTCCACTCTCGCCGTCACTCCTGAGCCCCAGCCATGGGGCCTTTCGCTCTTCCTTCCCCTCACCAAGCACTCTCCCCCTGTCCCCTGGGGTCCCTGCACCTGCTGCTCGGGTTGGATTGCTCTTCCTTCCTGAAAGCCAGATGGCTGCCCTCCTCCTCTCTCCCTTTCCCCAGGTCTCTGCGCAGGTTTTGTTTGCCTTGTTGAAGAGGCCTTCCCCAACCACCTTCATCAAACAGTTGCTGGCCTGTCCATCTCTGTCTCCTTACTCTGCCTCATTGTTCTCAGCAGCACTTATTGCCATCTGAGACCCCCTTCTGTTTATATGCTTGGTGTGTCTGCCCGCTGTGTTATCTGAGTGAGGGTAGGGCTGTGTGGGCTTAGTTGCTGCATCTGAAGAGGAGGTCAGCTGGAAAGAGCAGGAGTCTCGGATGCAGACAGAGACCGGCTTCTGCCACTTACAGGTGTATGACCTCGGGTATATCCCCACGTCCCTGGGCACAAGACCAGTGGCTTGTGGCCACAGTCAGATCAGTGACAATAGGAAATGTGAAATTTCACACTTGGAAAAAAATTCTCTGTGTGATTGCTTTTCTCCTTATCTACACTCAGATGTGCCGGAATTGGTGACTCTTAGCCCCTAAGGAGGCTGCCACCTACCGTCACTGCAAAACCAGTGCCCAGGGGAGCTGCTTCCTGGCAGGGTTTCAGGATGCCGTGGAATAAAGGGCTGGAGTCTTGGTCATCCCACGTGGGGAGCCTCGGTCTACAAGTCGGAGGCAATTCCTCTGACATGTCCAGCTGGTGCAGCAGCTGCAGGTGTGAGTGCTGGAACCCAGGCCCCAGCACTTACTCTCTGCATCACCTTGTACCAGTGACCTCACATCTCTGAGCCTCAGTTCCCCCATCTGTAATATGGGACTCATCAGGTGGGTTTGAATCTAGGATTCTCTTTAAGTGAGGGTGTTCTAGGAAGCTCCCCTTCCTGTTCTGACCCCCTCCTCTGTGATCACAGGGGATCTCCCACGGAGAGGGTCCCCTTCACTCTCAGTGACCACCCCCCACCTTTAGACCATGGAAGGTTCAGCGCTAAGGGTCTGAGCTGCTCACTCACCATTTGGCCCACTTTCCATCCGGGACCCATTCAAGCTTGATGCTTCCTTTTTAGGAGTCCCGTCAGAATCAGTCAAACGGGACCCTATAGGTACCTAGAAACACATTTTCAGTCCCACTTACAACAAAAGAACAACAGTCTTTAAAATACTGCAAAAAACTAAGTTATGTTCTTTGTGAACAATCCCAGAAGAAATGCCATTGGAGACATAAACCGCTTTACTGTGACTAGGTGAATGTCCTAGGAAAACTGCCTTCCTATTCCTTAAAGCCCTCTTGCCTCTTGTTTTGAACAAAATGGATTAGATTGTTCAAGAAGCAGGAGCTTGGGGTCTGGCAGGGAAGACAGGTCTGGCTCTGCTGGTGATGCATAGCGAGAGGCAGCTTTACATTTGGGGAAACTCAGTGTCCCCAGTTTAATCAACCAAGTCCTCTCTGAGAGCTTGGGAGAGCTCTGAGCGGTGCCAGTCACTGGCCTCTTGTAGGATGTGGAAGCACAAAACAGGCAGACTCTGGGGTCAATGGGGGGTTTAAAAAGCCGGAGCCAGATTTTTCACTTGGATGATCCCATCAGGAGTTGCATAGACTAGAGCAAGGGACAGAAACGCAACAGATGGGTCTCGACCATCTGTGATGTACCAGGCATGGTGCTGACACCTCGCCTTCAATCCTCACATTTATTTCTACCAGACCTCAGAGGCAGGTTCTGATTCCCCTGTCACAGAAGAGAAAACAGGCTCAGAGACATGAAGTGCCTCCCCTGAGGTCACACAGGGAGTGGGCACAGGAGTCTGGACCTGAATCCGGGTCCAAGTGTCTGTGATTCTAAAGTAGCTGCTCTTCTTTCTCCTCAGGTCGCCTTTTTCTTCTCCAATATGTTTCTATAGTCCAGAGGGTACATGCGTGTGTGCTCAGTCATGTGACCGACTCTTTGGGACCCCTTGGACTGGGGGCCTGTTGATGTGTAAACTCATACACACACACCCCAAACAGGAAGGCACCTCCCCCCAACAGTCAGGGGCCGCCTGAGTGATGAGAGGAGTTACCTTCATTCTGGGACTTTGTTGAGAAATGTCCTTTTTCTGGCCATGTCACCTGCATCCTGGTTGCTTGGCTAAATGGGCTAAGAGAGTAGTCAGGCATGGATATACTACTGGGTTAGGGCACATGATGAGCCCAGACCTCAGGGGCTGTCTAGCCCCCCATAGCACCTTCTAGACACACAGTCCCTACACACAATGCCAGGTGGGATGAAAACCCTGTCACTTAAATTATGTCACAATAAGGTCTGAGCTGGGCTGAGCCATCCTGAGGAAATGGCTCGTTTGCTGTCACTTCCCTGGGCTCAGAAAGAACTGTGTATGCCTGTGTGTGTTTGCACACATGTCCCCTCGATGAGACTCCCCCCTCCACACCTTTCATTCCAAATTCCTGGGCCCACTCAGAATGAGGGATTTCTACAGCACTCGGATGCGTCCCTCCATCTCTGAGTGAAACCCAGAGAGCATGCCTGTGAGTGACAGAGCGCCATGAACTCCTCCCACAAAGACAGCAGTCTGTCCTGCTGGCAGGTCTGGGTCAGGCAGAGCCTGACAGCTTTGACAGGGGTCGAGCGCGCCCAGCCACAGGGCAGACGGTCCTCCACGCCGTGTGCGAGGTCACATGCCACTTGGCCCTGGGGTTGTGTTAACTGTTTATTCCTGCCCAGGAGACAGAGCTCAGCGCTGACCCCATGGGGCAGGAGGTTTCAGATGGAGAAATTGGCTTCTACTTTGGGGACTTTGAGGAAGAAGTTTGCTAAGCACCCAGGGTTGCTAAGCTACTGGGAAGATTTAAAAGTGAGAGTTCTTCACCTGGACTTCATGGATGGGTTATAGAGAATATGTAAACATGCAAAAATTGTGGGAATAATTCTGTATATGTGCAGAACACAGGCCAATGAAAGTCTTGAATTCAAATATGCAAGCCTGAAGCCGAAGGCCCATGGCCATCCTTTGTTCTCTAATGTGGTAGCCACAGAGGGCCTTTTGGGATGAGCTATGCCTTGGATGAGGGGCATAGGAGAGCTGGGGAGAGTCATTCCATCTTCAAGGGAGCAAAACAGTTGTAATTCCTAGTTTTGTCTCAGTCATTCAGTAGCTACTTATTGAGCAGTTACCATGCATAGCACATTGTGCTGGGCCTGGGGCTAGGGAAGAAATATTGTGAATTCTGTTGCTGGAGTTTTCAGCCCAGGCTAGATTAAGATATATGGGGTCCTAAGAAAGATAGTTCTCTCTTCTCCTCTCCCCCATATGTAATTCAAAATAAAAATATATTAAATTATAAATATTTATGAGGAATACCAGCCAGTTCTAATTTTTCTCATGATAACTACTTAAATGCTTACATTTTTTTTTTTTTAGATATCAAATTTTCTCAAAAATGTTTTGGTACTTGAACAGCATTGATGTTCTGAACACATTCTCAGGGTACTGTTCAGAAACCGCAGCTCTGATTTCAGCCTTATGGGAAGAGAAGCCACAGACAGAACATGGCTGTTCTGAGGGCAAGTACCGAGGGCTCTCATTTCCCAGGTAAAGAGAACTCAGACGAGGGAGAGGTTACTTTTGGAACAAATGCTTATGGAAGAACACACATTTGACCTTGGCCTTCAAATCTGAGTAAAAGCGTCTGTAAATTCTCTGATGGAGATCAGAATGTTCAAGACAAAGGAATCCAAATGAGCAAGGGAAGAGCATGAATGGGTATCTCAGAAGAAGAGGACAGTTCAGCATGGTGGGGATGTGAAAGGGAGGCATGGGAGAGGGGATGAACTGTGTGGCCAGATCCTCTAGGGCCTTGAATGCCAAGAAAAGGGTTTGGGGATGTATTGGGTAGTTCTTGGGAGTCACTGAGGGTTTCTGAGCCTCTGCTGTTGTAGGCCAATTTTCACCTTCAGGATATTCAAAATCGCCCTTGCATTGCATTTAAAAGTATCTCCAGTGATGAAGTGATGCCAGAGTAATTGAGTATTGGTAATTGCTTTCACTGTGCTTTGGTGTAATGCATTTTTTAAATGGAATTCTATCCTGTAAGTGCATCTAGGAAAAAAAGTGCCAAAGGCTTCATTATCATTAACCAGTGCTAAATGGGATTTACAGAGATAGTGAGTGAATGAAGACCATGCCTTTGTCCCCCCATTACTGCTCAAATCTGTTAGGGAGCGATCACAATAATTGCAGTGATTAAAAAACAACAACAATTTGGGGACGCAGATATCTACATGGCCTCAAAGTAACAGCCCCACACATTAGTTATTAATTACACAGGAACAAAGTGATTTTACTGTGGAGAAACATAGCAGACACCCTCTCCATCAAGTGATCACACTTAGCATTACCAATAATGGGACAATGTGATTTTTGATGGAGTGCAATGGGAAGGACACATCATTTATGTAGTATTCAGGTCAAAAAATTGATCTGAATGTAATAAAGAGAAATTAATCAGACACATTCACATCATAAGATAGCCTTAAAATCAAATAGCATAAACTCTAAAGCTATAAATGTTTTGAAAGAAAAAAAAAAGGAGGTATGTGTATGTGTGTGTTCAGAGGGACTATGTTAGATTAAAAGGAGACCAAAAAGATATGACAAGGAAATGTAATGCTTTATCTCTGATCTGATCATGAACTGGGAAAACTAACAAGAGCTATAAGGAACATTATTGGAATAACAGGGAAAATTTGGATACAGAAGGTATATTAGATAATTCATTCTATCAATGTTAAACTCATTGAGAATGACAATGGTATTATATTAATGTACAAGAATGCCTGGTATTTAGGTGATAATTCATGCTGTATTTCGAGGTGGAGTAACAAGGAGAGAGAACATGAGTAATGTGGTAAGATGTTAACAACCGATAAATCTAAGTGATGGCTATACAGATATTCATTGTGCTACTCTTTCAACTTTTCTATAGGTTTTAAGTTTTTCAAACTAAAACCTTAAAGCAACAACAGTTCCTTGTGTAGTGATGTAAGGCAATATATATTCTTAGAACTGTGATCTCAAATTGGCATGAAGTTAATTTTACATGTTGCAAAGCTACTCCAGGCCAAATGTACGTATTGCATGCTCAATTGCTTCTGTCCTGTCCAACTCTGTGGGACTCCATGGATTGCAGCCTGCCAGACTCCTCTATTCCTGGGATTTTCCATGCAAGGATACTGGAGTGGACTGCCCTCCTCCGGGGGATCTTCCTGACCCAGGGATTAAACCCAAGTCTCTTATGTCAGCTGCATTGACAGGTGGGTTCTTGACCACCACCACCACCTGGGAAGCCCAATGTAGTACGATTCCTTGCTTAATAAGAGATGTGTGCTATTTAGGTTGACTGAAAAGTGAATTTTTGTGGTTCATCCTATTTTAAATTGAACCATAGTTAATTTACAATGTTGCATTAGTTTCAAGTATATAGCAAAATGATTCAGTTATACTTAGTTATAAATTCAGTTATACTATACATATATATGTATATACATATATATATATATATACACACACACTATTTTTTATTGATTTCCATTGTAAAATGGAGAATAATTGAGGGAAAATGTTTGTTAAGAGAGGTGTTTGCATGAAGTGCTCTTCTGTGGCATCCCCGGGTGTTTATGTGAGTATTTCAAGACTGTAAAAATTTTCTTGATTACATGCTTTACGTCCCTTAGTGTTTTATTCACTTTACTCTTGCTAAGATAATGTGTTCTGCCATGCTTGGAGGTCTCTAATCTACCACCCCCTATTTACTTACACCCTCTGGGAGATTCTTCCTGGCAGTTGTCCCCTCTCACCGTGTCTAATGGAGCTAGGCTGCCATGCTGCACTTTGCCAGTAAGTGTCACTGATCAACAACATTAAAATTTCCTGTCTGCAGCATCAGAATCTAGAAAATGTATATCAGTAATTCCCCTTATCAATTCTGTGAACTAAAATTCAATTAAGATGCTTATTTAAAACCAAAGAATACTTTTTGAGAAACTGTAGTTAATTTGCAGTGCACCCATAGTTAACACCAGGGGATGCGTGTGACTGCTGAGTAGGGCATACAGTTCTTCCACCCACAGTGTCTTACTGATACATACAGTCCAGCCCACAAAGAAACTAGTAGACTCGGGAAGGTGCTTTTTGTGTTTCTGGCTCTTTTGTGCGTCAGCAACAGCAGCATCGTTACTTACTGCTACCACTAGCTGCTGTTGTCGAGTCGCTCAGTTGTGTCCGACTCTTTTGTGACCCCCTGCACTGTAGCCTGCTAGGCTCCACTGTCCATGGGATTTTTCCAGGCAAGATTACTGGAGTGGGTTGCCATTTCCTTCTCTACCTACGGCTACTTTTACTGCTACTGACTATCTATCGCGTGCCAAATAATTCTATGAGGTACTTTAAAACTATATATGTAATCCTCAGGAAAATCTTATGAGATGAATATGATTCTTTACATTTTAAAAGTATAGAAACTTAGACTCCAAGAGGCTAAGTAACTTGCCACAGCCACACAGTTTGAACCAAATGTAGAACCAAGGTTCAAAAAAACCTGGGCTCTTTTCAGACTTCAGTGAACCCAATTGGTCTACCTGCCCAGAGAAACTCTGTTGTTGTTGTTTAGTCACTCAGTTATGTCCAACTCTTTTGTGGCCCTGTGGACTGTAGCCTGCCAGGCTCCTCTGTCCATGGGATTTCCCAGGCAAGATTACTAGAGTGGGTTGCCATTTCCTTCTCCAGGAGATCTTCCCAATCCAGGGATCGAACCTGCATCTTCTGCACTGGCAGTGAGTTCTTTACCACTGAGTCTCCAGGGAAACTGGCATACTGTTCATCTCTGAGTGGGATTGGAAGAGCTTTTTCTCCTATTGAAGGGAGTTTAGGCAGTCCTAGAAGATAGAGGACACATTCTGCGACAGCCCTTGCAGTGGTCATCTCCTTGATACTTGCAGGTAATAAATGGGGATGAAGGTTAGGGTGTGAAAGCTGGAAGTGCTAAGGGAAGGGAGCCTGGAGACTAGGCCTGTTAGCAAAAGATCAGATTTGGGGCCCTGAGCACCAGTTGCATTTTCACTTGGTATATTCAATGCCTTTCCCCCTTTTAAAAAGCTCTGTCCATTCTTATCTATCCTTAGGAGATTCTGTCCACATGTGACCTAAGGGCTTAGGAGAGGAGATGGGTCTCTTGGGGACCAGGGGGTGGTACCTGAAAAGGTTCTTCTTTGGTTCATTCTATTGGAGCCTCCTCATCATTTGATTCTGATTCATGTTCAATATCTCAAGCTCCAAGTCTGTCCTCTTAGTTCACAAATATCCTTGCCCTCAAAGCTCTCATTAGGTTACCAACACTGAACCTCTTATTTGAACCTGAGGTCCCTCAAGCACACCTTTGCTGTCCTTTGTTCCATCATGATCTCATTCTCATTCCCTTCCTAACAGACAATACTCTAGAAGTATCTTTGTAATCTCTACTTCTTCCATATTTACATTGCTAGCAGCTACTGCTGAAAGGTGTAGATACGATCAGGACTAAAAGCAAGAGGACTGGTTGAAAGTCCATTTGAGAAGCAGTTAGACCCTCCAGTTTCCTCTTTTACTGCATGGAGTCAAGTAAATAAATGCTACTGCCCACCACCAACTTTGACAGAAGACTGCAGATTTATTCTTTCAGGAGAGTAGAACAGGATTTGGGGCTAAGGAACATCTAGCCGAGTGGGATGCCATACTGAAAACAGCAGGATAAAGTGAAAGCCTGTCTTACACTGGGTATAGAGACATCCCCAGCCATTATCCTCCACTTGTTCCTAGAACAGGGAGCAGGCAAATTTTTACGCTCTAGTCATGTGATAAGAGGGGCTTCCCTGATAGCTCAGTTGGTAAAGAATCTTCCTGCAATGCAGGAGATCCCGGTTCGATTCCTGGGTCGGGAAGATCAGCTGGAGAAGGGATAGGCTACTCACTCCAGTATTCTTGGGCTTCCCTTGTGGCTCAGCTGGTAAAGGATCCACTCGCAATGTAGGAGACCTGGGTTTGATCCCTGGGTTGGGAAGATCCCCTAGAGAAGGAAATGGAACCCACTCTAGTATTCTGGCCTGGAGAATTCCATGGACTGTATAGTCCATGGGGTTGAAAAGAGTTGGACATGACTGAGCGACTTTCACTTTCATGTGATAAGAAGAGTTTTCTCTGGGAAACCTGATCAGTCTTTCAAAAAGAGTGGGGTGGGGTGGGTTGCCTTTTCCTCCTCCAGGGGATCTTTCCCACCCAGAAATAGAATCCACATCTCTTGCAACTCCTGCATTAGCAGGTGGATACTTTACCACTGCACCATTAATGCTTGAAAAGCTGATAGAATTAATCCTTCTTACTGTAAAAAGCAATATGAAACTTGGATTTTCTTGGGTCCTCCTGTGTGTGGCTTTCCATTGAATGTTGTCTCTTCTTTGGTCAAAGTGAACTTTTAATGAAATGTATTACTTTCCTCTTTATACAAAGTGAAGAGCCTACTTTTTTTGTATTCTGGTGGCTGATGTCATGAAATTTTGAAATGATAAAATGTAAAACAAAAGTTCTTGTCAATGTGGAAAGAGTTAACTGTACTGAAAAACTAAAACACTGAGAAAACATTAATAATGTATGTTTCCCCTCAAAATGACCCATCCAGATTGCTCCACTGTAAGGCTCATAGTCACAACATTCCCCCTCTGCAGAATTTCCAGCAAATCTTTTAGTGGCCTGCCCTTAAATAAGAGGAGATGATTGAGGATCAACAGACACCCCAAAAGAACGTCAGGAAACAATATGCAAGAGATGTGAAACAAACAAATGAGAAAAACCTAAAGGAAACAGACAATCCAGGAAAATGAAATTTTAAAAATTATTCAATACCTTCAGAGAGATAAGAGTAGAAACTGTGTTCAGAAAGAAGATGTTTTTACAAAAGTAAGATCACAGTCAGAGCTCTTGGGAATTAACAAAATTAACATGCTAACAAAAATGAAACACTCTGCAGATATGCTGGAAGCTGAAATTGGAGTAATCTTTTAGACTGTGGAAATAAAAGACAAGGAGATGGAAAGTAGGAGAGAAAAGCCAGGTAGTACATCAGTCCCAGAAGTCCAAGAGCCAAATAATAGATGTTCCAGATAGAAAGGATGGATAAGAAAGGAGAAATCATCAAAGAAATAATACAAGAAAATGTTTTGTAATATCAGGATTAAGAGGGCCCACTGATTGCTTCTCATAATGAATGAAAATAGACTAATAGCAAGACATATAAAGGTGAATTTTCAGAACACCATGGACAAAGTGAAGTGCTTGCAAATGCCTGTGCTCCTGTACAGAAGAGACAAAGGAAGAAGAATCACAATGGCTTAAGATCACTCAAAAACAATGTTGGAAACTAGAAGAAAAGAGAACAATGCCTTTAAAATTCTGAGGGGGGATGGTTTTTAACTTGGAATTCTATACCGACCTAAATTATTAATTGTGTATAGAACAAAGTCATTTTCAGAAGTGCATAGCTGGAAATGAGTGGGAAGGGGAGACAGAGTATGTTTGTGAGAGTTAAATCTTTATCTTCTACTAGGGAAAGTCAATAGATAATGCTTTCACCTAAACAATTAGGAAGAAGTAATATAAAGATATGTGGTGGCTCAGACAGTAAAGAGCCTGCCTGTAATGTGGGAGATCTGGGTTTGATCCCTGGGTTGGGAAGATCCCCTGGAGAAGAAAGTGGCAACTCACTCCAGTATTCTTGCCTGGAAATCCCATGGACAGAGGAGCCTGGCAGGCTATAGTCCGTGGGGTTGCAGAGTTCATGGACACAACTGAGCGACTTCACTCCACTTCTTCATGTTATATGTTATATAAAGAAAGGGAGTATATACTAAGAGAAGAAGCCAGAAGAATTGAAAGCAGTTGCCTTGGGAAATGTTGGGAGGCAGGGCTGGAGGTGTAGCAGGATGTTTTTATAAGGTTTATAGAAGTAGTTGAACTTCCCAGGTGGTGCAGTGATAAAAAATCCACCTGCCAATGCAGGAGATGTAAGAGACATGGGTTTGATCCCTGGGTTGGGAAGATCCCCGGGAGTAGGAAATGGCAACCACCTCCATTAGGTTTGCTTGGAAAATTCCATGGACAGAGGAGCCTGGCGGGCTACAGTCCATGGGGTCACAAAGAGTCATACACGACTGAGTGAGTAAGCACAGCCCAGCACGTAGAAATAACTGATCTTTTAATCTTTGTCCCTAATAAAGCTTGTATAAATATAAGACACTAAAAAGTAGAAGTGGAGAGAAAGAAGTTGAAGCAGAGGAAGAGAAGGAGGAGGAAGAAGAGAAAAAGAAAGGAGAAGGAACAAAAAGCAAAGTGCACTGGGGCTGGTGGTTGGGAGACTGACTCAGTTCAGGGTTTTTCTCTGAGACTCAGCGTTCTTATAAGACGGGGAAAATGTGTCTTTCATGGGTTTTTATGGAACTTGAATGTTCCTTGTATAAAGTAAGTGTTTAATAAATGTTTATTTCAATAGTTTCTTTTGTTTTTAATGAATGAGCAACTTTTAAAAAGTTGACATTTTCATTCATGGAAAAATTCATTTATCTTCTCATTATCTACTCATTATCAAATGCTAGTGTCCATATAAAGGCCGTGGCTAACAAAGCCAAGGCAGCCAGCCCTAAGTCACCGGGCACTTTTGCTTCTGTTTGTCCACATTTTCATATATGCAGAACAGCCTCTGCAAGGGAGAAGCTCCCTCACAGAGAGATGCCCTTTCCATGGGAAACATCCCTGGAAGGTTTTGCCCTGCACTTTTCCTTGTCTGGGGTACCTAGTGTGGAAGATACAGAAGCAAAAGTGTGGTCTGGGGAGGAGTGAAGGACCGTATGACTGCCTGAGAGAGGGCCAGCAGGCCATTTTACACGACCAGTTCTCCACCCTTCTCCGTTGCTATAAGTCTCCAGGGCATACCTGCTGCCAGCGTACCAGTCTGGCCAGCTGCAGGTCTCCTGAGCATTTTCTTGCCCATCAACTAGAAGTTTTATCTGCTTGGCAATGTCTTGTGAATTTCTTCACATGCCTTCACTTTTCTAACAACTCAGTTCTTTCTCCTACTTCATTTTTAATTTATCTAAGACAAATTCCGCACTTTCTTCCAGGAAAACAAAACCAAACCAGGAATCAATAGTGTCAGCTGATGCATTGTTAGCCTTTCTCCAGGAAACCTGAGTCTGGGATGGGAATACCCTTCAATGGAAGCACTCTGGAGAGTCACCTCCTACTCCCAATGTCTGAATCACTGGTTGGCTGATAATCTCTGGAGTCTCCTTGTAGCTATTTGGGGAAATAGTTAGTCATCTGGATAGGATTTAGATATCATCCCTGATCATTCTGAATCTGAAATTATCTCCCTGCAGAAAAAAACCCACATGTGTATTAAACCCATATTAAATATTTTGTGGTGGCTTTTCTTTTGCAAAATGGATGAATTACTTAGATTCAGGAGTCTGTAGCAAATCCATGTGGGATTTTATGAGATTTGTGTGTGTTGCTTGTGCGTTTTTTATATTCACTTGCTAGAAGTGCAGTGTGCTGGACCTCTGGGGACATAGATCATTTGAAATCAATAGATAAGCCCTAAACTTTATTTCAGCTGGTAGCTTCTACCCTCTTGCTCAGCAGAGTCTTCCATCACAGAAGCTCCTAAGAACTAAATCAATCAGATGGTTCTGGGCATTACAGGTTGCTGTAGGGTGGCTGGAGGAGGCCTCAGTAATCCGTAGTTTCATCCCCTCAAAGCTGAGCCAGGCTTTAAACACTGCCAACCTGCACTGATGAGGAAACTATAATGGGAGGGCAACTCCCCTTCAAGGTGTGTGAGGATGGATGACTAACTTCTCTGACTTGGAGATTCCATCAGTAAGACCTGGACTAGGATGCTGACAGTGAAAAAAGGATCTGAAACAGTGGAAAAGAAGTGTAGACATAACTTGAAGACACTGGATAAAGGAGAGAGCAGTACACTGGGTTCATAGAGCAGGAAACAAGGGTTTCCAGTAGGGAGTGAGCATGGTATCAAATCAGACGGACTTCTGAATTTGGTGAGAAGGAAGTTGATAGAGATTCTTGATAGAACAGTTTCAGTGGAATGTTGAGGACTGAAGCCAGACTCTGTGCCATTTATGAGGGAAGAGGCGGTGAGGCAATGGAAGTCATAAAGTACAACCCAGGATGATGCCAACTCCTATTATTTGTATTTGCTGCCTAGAGCTCTTTGCAGAGCAGGATCCTGGCACTGTTTCTGGATGAATCAAGTAGGAGTGCTGTGATTTATTACTAATGTCTAATATGGGCTTAGGAGTGGTCAGTGTTGGCATGTATAACACCTCCGTGCCATCCTTAGCAGAGGTTAGATGTTCAAGGAGCTGGTAACTCAACACCACTCCCCCAGCATGGCCTGCCCTTTCTAGTCTTCCTGTTTGTACTTATGGTGATTATTCATGATCTCTCACAACTAGCCCATGACTAAGCCCAGCAGACATAAGCTGTAAACAACCACTGTGCCCATAGGAGTGCTTACTACCAAATAACCCTACTGATACTCCTGTTGTTTGCTCAACCTATAGTGCCCTGCCCCTGTGTTGATCTAGTAAACACCCCTCATTCTTCAGATCCTCTTCAAATGGCATCTCTTCAGTGTAGCATTTCTTACAAAATTTGCTCCTGTGTTCCATGACACTTGATGCATATCTGGATTATAGCACTTCCTACACTTTAATATTGCAGTTGTTTGCTTATGTGCCTTTATCTTCCTTTAGCCTCTAAGCTATTTCTGGGCAGCAGGAGTGCCTGATTCATCTCTGAATCTTCAGAGGGGAGCAGAGTGCCTGGTACATAATTGGCACTCAGTAGATTGTCCCTCTTACCTAGTATAGGCGTTCATTTAATATTTGATGACCTGGTTTGTTTGTGGTCAGTTTTTTTCTTTTTAACAAGGAAATCTGTTTAAAGGCAGCACAAAATGCCTGATACTCAGCAGAACATTGGTGAGTCAGGATTGGGCCCAGGGTTGTCCAGTCCACCTGAACAGAATGACCTAGAAAAGAGGCATCTGCTCTACAGTTCCTTCTAAGACCCATCACCATACTCCCTGCCCTGCGCCTGTTTTTCATGATCCTTCTTTTGCTCAATTGTGTTGACTGTTGAGGGATCTGATATTATTATTCGTTTACTCAATTTACTGAGCACCTATTTTGGTCAACCACACTTGCCCCAGCCCTCAGGGGCTCATCATAAATGAAAACCGTATAATGGTGCAATTTCCTGATGTAAAAGGAAACCTTTCTTTGTCTAGGGTTTCCCTGATAGCTCAGTTGGTAGAGAATCTACCTGCAATGTAAGAGACCCCGGTTCGATTCCTGGGTCAGGAAGATCCCCTGGAGAAGGGGTAGGCTACTCACTTCAGCATTCTTGGACTTCCCTGGTGGCTCAGCTGGTAAAGAATCTGCCTGCAATGTGGGAGACCTGAGTTCAATCCCTGGGTTAGGAAGATCCCCTGGGGAAGGGAAAGGCTACCCACTCTAGTATTTTGGCCTGGAGAATTCCATGGACTGTATAGTACATGGGGTCGCAAGGAGTAGGACACAACTGAGCGACTTTCACTTTCACTAGGTGAAAATAGTCCAGGAAAGACAAGAACCCCTTACAGAAAATCTTTTAAAGATAATGTCAAAATAGTAAAACAGGCAAAATGAATGTGTACATCTAGAATTCAGCACTATGGTTATGTGGGATGTCTGGGGTGCTGGTGATGATGGGAGTTGTATGGAGGTGCTCAGCTTGTGACAGTTCATCAGACTGTATGCTCGTGTTAGATGTACTTTTCTGTATGTACATTACACTTCTACAAAAAAGAAGAAAAAAGATGAAGCCTGGAAATGATGCTGAAAGTGTCAGAGAGGGTAGTGAAGTTTTCTCATAATCCTTTCAACCTGCAGGGAATACTGTTGCATTGCAATAGTTTTGACTCATAATTAAGGAATCTTGAATTATTTTGCTGTGCCCCTGAAACTAATACAATGTTATAAATCAACTATACTTCAATACAAAAAAAAAATCCAAAAAATAATTAGGAAATTTTTTCTGTCAAAAATCACCCACAGATGATCTCAACTTTGGGCTGGAAAGGGGCCAATTTTATTGGTATTTGAACCCAGCATAGGTCCTAGTCTAAAGAGGCCGACATCACATCTTTGTAAAATGAAAGATAGACGGTGCCTGCAGCCAATGGCATCACTGCAAACCTTCAGTAGAAGTTTGATTGGACATTGCAGTGGGGGTGGGCACTTGATTGGATTCACTTCGGTAATGGTGATAGCAATAGCTATTCTCTGTCAGGAAATCATAGCGTGCCAGGTCTTCCATGTATGTCCTTCCAGGCTCTTCCTAGTAACTCTACATGACCTAAAAGAAACTGAGGCTCAGAGAGGTGAGTTGACTTATCCAAGACCACTCAGCTCATGAAGGAGACAAAGCTCCTTGCCTGATTCATCTCTGAATCTTCAGAGGGAAGCAGAGTGCCCTTCCTACAGCATATGGCCTCCAATGCCGTCACTGTCTGGTCCCACTCCTGGCCCTCTTCAGTGCTAGGATCTATCTACTCCCTTAGAGATGGCTGTTGGGAAAGCCAAGACACAGCTTTCACCGTGTCGGGTCAGAAAGGCCTCTACTCCCATAAGGTGTTGGCCTGGCCTCTGTACTGCAAACCCTTAGTGGGGGAGTCTGGGCAAATGGGGGCTCATGGACTAGCCTGAAACCCCAAGGGTGAGCGGCTAGTCTTCTATCTCAAACGTTTTCCTTCTTGGGCTAGAAAGAATACTTCCTCTCTCTTTCAGAGAGAGTTATGGACTGATGCTGGTGAGAAATTCAGCCATGAATTTCTCTAAGGATACGCGGTGCCCCTCGTGACTGGCAACTTATTACAAATGTCACAACTTATCTGCAGCTGGAAGGATAATTTAGCAAACTCGGTGTCTGCCAAATGAGGATGTTTGCATTTCATACCAGGCATACTGTTCATGTGCTAACAGAAGTGATCAGTGGAGGAGGCCTCGATCAAACCAACAAAAGATTAACCTTAAAAACAGACACATAAACAGAACCGCAATGGGTGAATTATGCAGCAGGCCACTCATGATGCTGACGGGAGCCCACATTTGGTTTCTCTGCTCAGGCCATTCCTGTAAATGACTTTCCTTCCTCGTTCCCTTCCTGGCTCTCTCTACCTGTTTTCCTTTACACAGAAGCCAGCAGAGCATATCAGAGGCCTCCTGTCTCTGCTCCTGAGTCATCCTTTCCCCAGAGGGCTCGGAGACCCAGGTCTCTCAAAGGCCACACATGCCTCTGCCCGTCCAGCGGCAAACCCCAGGCAAACACAGCAGCCTTTTACCCCAACCTCTGGAGCCAAGTCACACAGCTCACAGAAGGGAGGGACTCAGGTCCTGTTGGTTTAAGCTTGTTTGCAAGGGGGCCTCAGAGCACATAAATCCTGCAAGACTCACCTCGCGTTAGAGAGACATCTTATTTATGCAATCTAGGCCTGGCTTTATGAAGTGCTGGGCCCGGCTCAAGGGAGGCCACTTCATCCTCAGACAGGCCCCACACTCAGCACTGTGGGTGTGTTCCTGCAGACTTCCTGCTTTGGGCCAGACGGGCATTTGGCAATAGGCAAGGCTCTTCTTGGCTCCTTCCAGCTGGGCACCTTCTGGTTTGAGGCTCCTCCAGAGGGTCCCACAAGGACCTTCAGTGTACAGGGGAGCAAGGCCACAGGCACAGGAGCAAAATCCTGGGAGAGTAACCTCAGGCCTTCCTGGGCTGCATTTGCTTCTACCCTCCCCAGACTGGAGAGTCAGCGAGAGGAAAAAAAAAGACAGGCATCTTAGCAACTTATGAGCCAAGGATCCAGAAAAGCAAAACCTCCCTTGTCCTACCCCTAGGAATCTGGAAATTGTGATGGCTAATACAGATCACAGGGCCAACATTTGTACAGGCCTTCTGTTCTCAAGGCACTTTCCCCTGTGTTCTCTCTCACACACAGGCAATATATAAACAGCCCTTATTGAATTTAGGAATGAGGAATAAGTGGCTTCACTTATTGGACCATCTCTGTGGAGGACACATTATTATCTAACACAGGTAGACTGTGTCTTAGAATAATTTGTTCATAAAAGAGTTACATTAAGAAAAATACTGTGCTTCAGAAGCTCAATGAATCAAGAGAAAATGAGTAATAGAATAATATTAGTGTTTTTTTTTTGCCATTTTATCAAGTAGGTATTTTCCCCATTTAAAAATGAGGCTGGTCAGATCCAAAGTTGTATGAGATTTAAACATCTCCTTCCCTCTTTTATTTATTCATTTTCATTGATGTCTTGGTTAAACAGTTGCATAGCTGGAAAAAAAAAAAACACTAAATTTTTTTTCTAAAAATAACACTGAAGTTTTTTTTTCTTTTCTTTTTTTTTTAAACATAGATTGTTAGTGCAGACCAGCGTACACGACCAATGTTTGTTGAATTGAGTGAAGGGGTGAATTTTGCCTTTTACCACCTGAATACAGGATTGTTGTCAAGTCTGGGAGAAATTAGATGGTCATTTTTGGTCTCTGCAAGTGGGTATGGAAGAGGGGTCCTTTTCAGAGATGCCCCCTGGCCCAGCCTTTCTCTGTGAGTTCAGCCTCCTTGGAGCTGCTTTTCTGCCCAGTCTGCAGGCTGACGGTGGCATGGCTCTGGGGCCTCCCTGCCAGTCAGCTAGCAAATCTATCTTGTGCATCCCTGCTCTGCGCCTGGCTGCCAGGGAGCACAGCTCTGTGGGGAGAGCAGAGAGGACAGGAGCTTCCAGATGTAAGGGAAGCCAGGTGAAGTGCTCGGCACTCTCCTTTCTCCCTTTGTAGGAGAAATATAAGAAAGAGAGGTCCCTGGTCCTTACCTGATAAAATGCACTGTCCAGAAAGAGGAGGGAAGGGTGGCTCGAGCATAGGGTTGAGGACGAATAATTGCTTATCTGTGCTGTGCTGTGCTTTGAAAAGCATCTCCACCTTGGCACTGTTGACACTTTGGACTGGATTGTTCTGCGTTGTGGGAGCTGTCCTCTTCATTGTGGGATGATGACCAGTGTTAACCAGCATCCCTGGCTTCTAGCTTCTACCTACTGACAACCAGTCCTGCGCCTCTATCCATACCCACCATGTGTGAAAACCAAAAATGTCTCCAGCCATTGCTAGTCTATCTGCAGGGCCAGGACTAACTCATTTAAGCCTCAACAGTCATGAGGCAGGTGTTACTGTCATTATTTCACATGGAACGAAGTAAAAACTCAGAGAAGTTAAGACACAAGTGTAAAGCCACGTAAGTGGGGAGTGATGACACTGGGATTTGAAACCCGTGTCTATCCACCAGAGTCAGGGACTCCTGAAGGGCCAGCATCTTGCACGTTCTCTGTCACAAATGCCATCTGTCCAGATTCACACTTCCCTAGAGTTCTGCACTGTGGCTTTTCTTCCTGTAGACCTGCAGTTTCTTTATCATTTGCTTTGAGATCCTATTTGTGGTTTCCAATGAAATCTTTTTGTAGAAGAGAATGAGATGAGAACAAATGTGAAAATGCGAAGTTTCAGTATCGCTTGGCCTTTCTTTCAGATTCTGATCCCTTTCTTTGGATCTTTTTTATGCCTCTGCCTCTCTAGGTCTGAGTCTTAATCTCTTTGAATCCTTTGGGTTTGGGGCTGTTGGGAGCTAACCGCTGCCATCACTGGGAAGGCTGCCTCTGTCTGAAGCTGCCACTGGGATTCTCAGGAACCGGTCGGAGAAACCTCTTCCCATACATTGTCCACTTCCTGTGATCCCTCCACCCCAGTGATGTGAGAATGTGCTATGTCAGTACTAAATCAGGGTAACAGAGGTCTGAGTCTTTCTGGGGGTCACAGTCAGGGATCCAGTCAGAACAGAGCTTGGGTCACCAAGATGTAAGGCATGGATGTGGGAACCATGCAGAGCATGGGTGAACATAGAACAGGCCATGGGGTGGGTTGTGCCTCTTGGAGGGCAACACTGGAGTCCCTGGAGGTCAGGGCTGGAATGGTGCAGAAACCCAGATAGGCTAAGAGTGAGGCTAAAATGGAATGGCTAAGATGGAATGGCTAAGATGGGCTAAGAGAATGCAGGCAGCAGAGGGCTGAACAAGAAATCCACAATCCAGGAAGGGAGCTTTCAGAAGGGAGGTGAGATGGAGCAATCCTTGTGTAGCGTTAGGAGGGCCATGCTGACGGGGCTGCGTCTGTCCCAGGATGGGCGTCTCGAGCCCACAGTGAGGAGTAGGGATAGGCTGCAGCCACGGGGAGAGAACGGGGGCTTAGCTGATGAGGAAAGGCTTTATTTCCGACCAGCTTGCAAAGAGGAGGGTGGGACAGTGGCTTAAGTGAAGATTTGCTCCTCCTGATAGCTGTGGACTTGACGCCCTGGCAGCTCCGGGAGAAACTGTCTGCATTCACCACTTTACGGGCCAGAGAACGGACAAAGTATTGGGACAGAGACCTGGGCCTGGATTTGGGGCCTCCTAAGTGAACACAGTCATACAGTCATAAAGTGGGGCATCACTGGCTCTGCAGAGTGACTATGAGGACAAGAGGTCATGTGAAAATTGCTGGCATAGAACAAGAGCTCCTGAAATGCTAACTGTCAGCAGTATTCTTTGACTCAGCCACAAGCACAATTTACTCTTTATTTTTGTGAAATATTATTTATGACATGTCAAAGATTTAAAAGATAAGGGAAATTGTTAGGAGGAATGTAACAATCTACCAGAGAAAACATTTTGGCAAATTTCCATTTAATCTTCTGTGACTACAGCTACAATTACTGCTAATAACGAGTGCTAGTACTGCAATAGAATCTCTCCCAACTCATCTCTACTTAACCAACTCACAAATCCATCCATGCTCTCCATGCTCATCCTTCTGTAGAAGCTGCCGACTGAGGGTGTGGCCTGCTGGGTACTCAGAGCCCACAGGGGACCCCTGGGTTTCCTGTGAGCCTCTGCGCCCACCTCTGGGGTGAATGCTTACCAAGGATTAAGGAGTTGTGTTCCTGTCCAGTCCTCCTTATGCTGCCTGCACTTGTGATAACATAATTTAATTAAATTTTAAGTCACCCAGTGAAATATGAGTGAAAAGAGTTGTTTCTTAGGAAAGTCAAGTGGTGTGCATTGAACAACTTGCTAAACATCAATTGATAGCAATGAAGGCTGTCAAATTAGTTGTGAGCAGGGCCACTGGCAAATTAGAAGAAATTGTACATAATCCTAGAAGAATGTTGCACTCAGATTGTTTCCTATGCGAATTTAAGTTCTTTCTCCAGTTTAAAGCCAAATCTGGAAACCACAGATGATACCTAAAGGGTATGAGTTATTAAAAAGAGGTAAGATGTTAGGAAGGGTGGGATGGGTGGGAGCAATGAGGCCCACATAGACCAAGGTGAAGACTTTGAGCATTGTACTAAGTGAGCATGCGTGTATGCATACTCAGTTACTTCAGTCATATCCGACTCTTTGCAATCCCATGGGCTGTAGCCCACCAGGCTCCTCTGTCCATGGGATTCTCCAGGCAAGAATACTGGAGTGGGTTGCCATTTCCTCCTCCAGGGGATCTTCCTGACCCAGGGATTGAACCCACGTCTCCTGTGTCTCCTTCATTGTAGACAGACTCTTTACCCACTGAACTACCTGGGAAGGCCTATACTGAGAAGAGAAGCTTTTGTTCAGTTTTAAGTAAGAGAGTGATGTGATTTGATTTACATTTTTATAAGTTTGCTCTGGCTGCCACAGTGATGGATTACAGAGAGTAAGGGATAGGTGTAGGGGTGCTCAGAGCACTGCAGAGATCCAGGCCAGCAGTCCTGGTGAGAGTGTAGACCACTGTGGTGGAAACAGCAGAGGCACAGAGGTAGAAACAGTCAGAAGAGTGGTACAATCTGCACAAGGAAACTCAACATCTCCCCCAGGCCATCCTGCAGGGTCTGTCCTTCTCTTCTGGTGTGGTCTTTCCTTCCTCCTGCACATTATAATAGCCCCCACCTGCTATCAGAACCCGCCAAGAGAGAGTGAGCTGCCTTGTGTTTTAGAAAAGGTGGTCAGCGACCAGTATAGACTTAGAGAAACAGACTCTCTGGTCACAGAAGATGCTAGACTGGAGGTGCTGGGGAAGGGACCCTGGTTCCTAGGTTCAAGTGTCTGCCTTGCTTATCAGTCCAGTTCGGTCACTCAGTTGTGTTGGACTCTTTGGACCCCATGGACTGCAGCATGCCAGGCTTCCCTGTCCATCATCAGCTCCCAGAGTTTACTCAAACTCATGTCCATCAAGTCGGTGATGCTGTCCAATCATCTCATCCTCTGTCGTCCCCTTCTCCCACCTTCAGTCTTTCCCAGCATCAGGGTTTTTTCAAATGAGTCAGTTCTTCATCTTGCTTATACTGCTCCTTAAAGTGGTATGTTTTCTGCTGGGGATTTTAATATCATCTTCCTGTGTTCAGTTTCTACTCTGGAGATTTAGTCCTTTTCTCCACCTCTTATTCCTGATGATGATGGTGATAATGGTAATGATAATACTTAACACTGTGATATTGTGATTTATAGTAAGAAATATATACTTTGGTCTTTGTCGCTATTCCTGGTATAGAGCTCCTAAAACCCTCAGAATTTCCTAAGTGATGGGAGCTGTAAAGGTGTCTTTTTTTATGTTAATGAGGTGACTTTTGGGAAGCCTCTAGGTCACCTAAGGTTGGGAGGTGGTCTATGGAGCCAGCCATGTGATCAGAGGGTTGGACATTTTAGTCTCACCCCAACCTCCAGGGAAGGGAGAGGGGCTAGAGGTTGAGTTAAATAGCAGTGGCCAGTGATTTAAGTAAGTGTCCCTGTGTAATGAGGCCCTCACACAGACCCCCAAGGCCAAGGTTTGGAGTGCTTCCAGGTTGGTGAACCTGTGGAGATGCCGGAGAGTGGTATACTCACAGAGCCTGGAAGCTCCGTACTGTTTCCACACACCTTGCCCTAAGTGTCTCTTCCCTCTGACTGTTCCTGAGATATGTCCTTTTATAATAAACCAGTAATCTGGTAAGTTGGCTGTTTCTCTGAATTCTGTGAGTCACTCTAGCAAATCAATCAGACCCAAAGAGGGGTTATTAGAAGCTTCATTCTACAGCTGGTCAGTCTGAAGCCCATGTGACAATGTGGACTTGAGATTCGCATCTGAAGTGAGGTGGGGGTAGAGTTGGCTTGTAGGATTGAGCCCTTAATCTCTGGGATCTGATACTATCTTTAGATAGATATAATATCAGGACTGAGCTGAATTGTAAGACACCCAGCTAGTGCTAGAGCATTGGTTGGTGGTATGGAAAAAAAACATACTCATTGTAAACATTTACTAAGCATTTACTATGTGCCAGGTACTGTGCTCCTAGCTGTTAAATGCCTGGCTTCGTTAAATCCTAATAGCAGCCCTCTGAGCTATTTTTAACCCCATTTTGCAGATAAGTAAACAGAGGCACAAAGAGGGTAGGTAACTTTCCTCCCCTGGCATCTGAACTAGGCAGTCTGAATGATTATGATCTGGCCTCTGGTTACCTGCCACATTCTGGGGAGTGAGAAGGTAGAAGAAAAGGGTGGACATTACTATTTACCCTGAGCTTACCAACTGGAGGGCCCAGTAGTAGGTGTTCCTCACTGTACTTTCTTTCAAAAAAACTCTGGAGATATAGATAGGTAACAACATTTCCTCTTTGTAACCAACAATCATTAGCTGAACACCACTGTGCTAGGGGCAACACTAGAAACTTCTAATCTTCCCCCTCATTCCCCTAACAATTCTTCAAAGTGGCTAATATCATCTTACAGATGAGAAAGCTGAGGCTGCTTGCTAAGTTTATGCAACAAGTTTGAGCCGTTTCTAAAACCGAGGGGTTTTAATGAATGAGGGGTTGTTGTTTCTTGAGTGGGCTCAGCCTTGGGCTACAAAGAGAAACCAGATAAAAAGAACCATCCAGTTGAGGGAAAGCCGCCTTTTGAGGTGCCAGAGATTGAAAGTCATGGGCCTGGGCTTTGCCTCAGGAGCTTGAGAACAGATTTGTTACCAGCCATGTGCTTCTGTCTGTTGCTGGCGTGGCCACTTCTTCCTTCTGTTTGCAGCATTCTTGGCTTTTAGGGTGCAGGTGTCCCTGGTTTCAAAACAGCAGCTTCCAGGCATGAGAGATACCCCTTGTGAGGCTGTGCTTAGGAAAGTAAGCCGGTGCCCACTCATTTCTGAGTGCCCACTACTGCACACGATACTGACAGGACATCAATGTGGACACGCTGGATAAAGTGCTAGGTCCTTGTCTGGCCCCAGGATGCCTAGTGTTACTTAAACACCAGGATATAATTTGGAGTGGTTTTCATGTGCCCTGAAGGAGGTTTGTTTGCTTGTTTTTTTTTTTTTTTTTTTTTGCATTAACCCATTACTTCTGGTTGAGCCAATAAAACTCATCACTCATTATTCATTTTAGAATTTAAGAATCAAATTTTGAGTCAATGCTAAATGGATCATAGGTACTCTTTCCTTCTATGAGAGATGAGCTTTTCATTACTGAGTCTGTCAGTTTGAGTTGCCTGTAACAGGCAGGCTTTGTTCTTTGGGCTCAGCATGGCTGTGGGGGCCACATGAGATTGTCATGCTTGTAGAGGGGAGCGAATGCCTCCAAGGTCCCCTTTCTCATTTGCCTCTGTGACTGTGGTGTAGGTTGTATCAGCCAGAACTGCTCAGCCTGTGCAACCTGCCACCGTAGCAGTCTGCTGTCAGCCTTCCCAGGGCTCAGATTCTGGGGTTAAAGGGTAAAGTGAAATTGTGTTGAATGATTAAATGAATATGCATCAGAAAATGCCTGGCAAGTGCTTTGAAGCGTGGAGATTATCAGCGGACTCTGCGCAGAGCCATCTGAAAACCAAGTCCGTGGGGAGGTTTTAGATCTGCTTTGGGAAACAGAGAAGCGTCTCAGCAGGAAGAGCCCCTGCAGCCCGTACTTTGCTTCTTTGAGCAAGTCGGCTTTTTTAAAACCCAGGCTTTAATTGGTTATACTCTGGGAGAGCGTTTTTGATACATTCCCCCATCTGGCAGGAAGAATTGTTCTTTGCATTCAGTGAATAGATTGGTGCTCTGAGCCCAGGAAGGAGGCCTGGAAGGTGTTCACGCCTATCCATGTCACTGCCATGGCTGTGTGATGGTAGTGAGTCTCTTCTGCCATCTGACCCTTCCAAATGGTTCCTAGGTTACATTTTATGTCTGAGCAGCTCCTGCAGAACTCCTGGGATGTCAGAGAAGCGAGGTACCCTTGTATGGCCAGGACCTCTGATAGAGAGTCTCCTGGCATCACAGACCTGGCTTCTGACCCCCTGATGGTGATGGCCTCACATGGGCCAAAGAGACAAATGAGAAGTACCAAAGATAATCACCTCTCTCTGGATACTTGTTGGGGTCCCAGATCTGACCTCTACAGCTGGTCCCTCCTGTGTCAGTGAACACAATACTTCTGCTCCCTTGCCACCAATATCGCCCCCCCACCCCCCTACAAATACCTCCCAGAGCCCAGGTTTAGGGACTGGGCTTTCAGGTCTGATGAGTAAAGCTGTGTCAGAGTGACAGGGCTGCTGGGTTCCTTATCCAAGTGTGGATCCAGCAGACAGACCCTCTAACAGCCTATGCTGAGCTGTCTCAGTTTCCTCGAGGAGAACCTGCCCCAACATAGCGTGATTTGGAGACATCATCGGTCAAAGGCATCGGCAAGTTTCTTGGCTGTGTTTGCTGAGGAAGACCTTCTGGTCAGGCATACAAGTCAGAGGTGGTCCCATAGAGGGCTTGCACTGTGACTCTGGTCACATTGTCACCCGTTTTGTAAACAGTGGAATCTGCAGGTCCCTGGACTGTACTGGAATGTACCATCACCGAGCCTCCCTACATCTGTCAATTCCTTCACGTCAACCAATGTTTAGTATTTATATATCAGGGGTTTATGTGCTTTTATTATGTGATAATTATAAATGCTGTTATGTAGATAGCTTATTGAATTCCTAACAGTCCTATGAAGTCAGCCTTGTTGTGAGGCAGTATAGAACAGTGGGTAGGACTGCTGAGGCTTGGGCCAGACTTAGTATACTCAATTCTCAGCTCTTCCCACCATTGGCTCTGTGACCTTGGGTACATTGTTTAATATAAACTTTCTGTGCTTTTGTATCCTATCTGGAAAATTTTTTTGTTTAGTCACTAAGTCGTGTCTGACTCTTTTTGTAACTACAAGGACTGTAACCCACCAGGCTCCTCTGTCCTTGGGATTTTCCCGGCAAGGATACCGGAGTGGGTTGCCCCTTCCTTCTCCAGGGGGTCTTCCGGAACTGGGCTCGAACCTGTGTTGCCTACTTTGGCAGGTGGATACTTTACCACTGAGCCACCAGGGATAGGATAACAATAATACCTACCTCAATGGGTTGTTATAAGGAATAGGTTAACACATATAATGCTTGCTGAACAGAGCCTGTCACTTGGTAAACACCCAGATGTGTTTGCTGTTCCTATCATTATACAAACGAGAAATCTGAAGCACAGAAAAATTAAGAATGTTCCATAAATCTTCAGTGTTTCATGGCTAAGGGACCACATCTAATTCCCAAGCTCCACCATGTAGGCTGAACTGGACGTGATCACACCTTTCCTCCAGGGAGAGACCTGTGTGGGGATTCCATACTCACGCAGCCGGCAAGGACAGCAGAGGAGACAAATAGGCATCATCTTCCTCATGAAGGCTCTGGAGAGAATCTGTTTTCTGGTCTTTTTCAACTTCTATAAATTGCCTGTGTTCCTTAACTCATGGTTGTCTTCCTCCATCCTCAAAGTCAGCAAGAGTAGTTGAGTCCTTCTAACATTGAATCACTCTGACACTCCTGCCTGTCTTTGACTTGTAAGGATCCTTGTGTTTACATTGGGCCCTCCCAGGTAATCCATGATAATCTCCCCATCTCCAGGTCAGTTGATTAGCAAACTTAAGCCCCCTTTTTCATATAGTAGACCATATTCACAGATTCTGAGGGTTAGGAGGTAGACATCTCTGGGGGCCTTATTCTTCCTACCACAGAGGGTTATCTGGAGGCTCCAGTGAGCAATACCCGGCACATCATAAGTGCTCTATGAATGTTGGAAATGTTTGGGGCTTCCCTGGATTTCCCACTGGGGACACTGGGAGTTCCTGTCCTCCCAGGGCAGGGAACAGTTTCCAGTTTCTACATTCCCAGGCAGTATAGCTTACACAAGCACTTTACATGCATGGCCTCATTGATCCTTCCAACCACCTAATGGGTTGTATAGTATTATCCCCATTTTATAGATAAGAAAGTTAAGGCTCAAGGGGTTAGGAGATCCCTTACTTGGTAAGCTTCAAGACAGGGTCATAAATATATATTTGTCTGACTTGGGAGCTCAAAATGTTAGCTACCATAATCTACCATTTCAGGGACTTAGCAAACCCAAAGAAACAAGAGCTTGTGAAATTGCCAGATGGAGGTAGAGGAAGTCAGGAGAGAAAGGGAAGAAAGGGGAGAAGGCAGGGAAGAAGGTGACATACCCATTCATTCATTCACTCTACATTTCCCCGAAATAGAGCATTCCTATTTAACCTTTCATAAACTGAAATAGTGGAAAGTGAAGAAGCAGTTACCTGAAGACACATCTCACTAACGGATGCACAGAATAAACTGAGATAAAGCACAGTTACTCATGGACACAGTTCAAAGGTATGGCGGCTTGAGGCTGAGAGGCTGAGTATAATTCCCAAGTAAGGAGTTTGGTAGTGCCACTCTCTCTGCTTAGGGTGTGTACTGCCTCTAACTGAGGCAGCACATTATTTGGTTTGCTGCAAAACAAATGCTGAATTCTATTTTTGCTTTTCATCTTTTTTTTTTTTTTTGTAAAGGCAAAAATCCTCTTTGGATTTCTTTCCACTAGTGAAAAAAGGTACTAACTAACTAGGTCTTTTGTGAAGATAAAGTGGCATGAAGTGAACTTTCCAAAAGCCGGGGGCTACCTGTATATGGTTGAATTCTGGGCCTTTGATAAATCAGACACTGAAATGAGAAAGATCACCCCCTTCCTGGAGAATCTCAGGAAGTAACAGACAGCGGTGCTGAGTGGAACTGTGTGCAGCCTCTGCCAGGTTATACAGGCGCACAGGCTAGAGAGCAGCGAGTGCTTCTGTGGGAGGCAGGGTGGGCATACACAGAGCAGGAGGCGTCAGACTTGGACCTGACGGGGGATCAGGCATTTGGGGCAGAGGGAAACACATAAGCAAAGGCCGAGAGGTTGGAGGGCATATTGGCTTATTGGGAGATGATGGCTGGTCCTTCCCGGGGTAGGGGAGAGTGGAGGGTCGGGTGGTAGAAGGAGGCTGAACTGGGAGGGCCTCGGCTGTCATAGCAGCTCATACAGTGGCACGTGGCTGTGACATTCCTTCCTTCCCTCATTCACTTACTCAGCTTTTACCCAACTCCTGTTACATGGGTGTATCAGCCTCTGTTAGCAGAACAGGGGTTTGGCTGGGTCGGGGAAGGGCCCCACTTGGACAATGGAAATCCCAGA
The DNA here is from genome assembly GCF_019320065.1 of Cervus canadensis. Classification (NCBI taxonomy): domain Eukaryota; kingdom Metazoa; phylum Chordata; class Mammalia; order Artiodactyla; family Cervidae; genus Cervus; species Cervus canadensis. The sequence continues at coordinate 37,852,468 of NC_057396.1, forward strand.
CTGCCCTTTCCCACTCAGATTTGCCTTGGACTTGAGGGACCTGGGAGCCAAGCAGAGTCCCTGAAACCAAAACCCTGCTGGAAAGCAGAGAAAAGACAGGGACTGCTGTTGGCTGTCAGGCACATCTCCATGGAGGGAGTGGAGATTTATTGAGTGTTAAATGTCAGTGTCGATGTAATAAAGATGGTACACTGTAAGTAATAAGCACTTTCCAGGTGAGGAACCATTTTCAATAAGTTGTCAACCTATCTGGTACTATGAATTATTAAAAAAAAAAAGTGGTGAAGAAACCCCACTTGGAGTTATTTAACTTTCAGATCTACTCCTCAGCTCCGTCCCTTCTTGACAGGAGCACCCTCGTCCTGTGGTACCCAAGGACCTTGGAATTCACACATACTTTCCTCTCATAAAAAAAAAAAAAATTCTTTTTTCTGTCTTTCCTGTGATGAGGACAGGCTTGCTGCAAAATGAATTTCTGATTTCTGACCTTCAGAGGATCTTGTGATACACAGAGAATGTTCAGGGAAGGAATGCAGGAGAAAAAGAAGGCAAGAAAGACAAGAGTTGTGAAGCTCTTGGGACAGTTGTGGATCTGACAAATGTGAGCAGTTGTCAGCTGGACCTACTCCCCCCTCAAAGATTTGCACATCATTCTGGGTAATTTTGCAGCCCTGGGAATATAGGGCTTCTCAGGTGGCACAGTGGTAAAGAATCCTCCTCCCAATGCAGGAGAGGCGGGAGACACAGGTTTGATCCCTGGGTTGGGAAGATCCCCCAGAGGAGGTAATGGCAACCAACTCCAATATTGCCGGGAGAATCCCATGGACAGAGGAGCCTGGTGGGCTACAGTTCATGGGGTCTCAAAGAGTCAGACATGACTAAGTGTGCATACATAGGAGTATAGCCCTTACAGATTCCTGCTCACTCCCAGGGCCTTAAGGCTGGCCCCTCCGCCTGGGTTCCTGTCTTCCCATGGATCACCTCCATGATCCATGGATCAGCTGATCCATGGATCAGCTCAGTGTGCTGACTTGGTGAGTTCACAGGGACTTCACCAAGGGTTCAGGCTCACAGTAGGCCTTCCTGAAGAAGATTATGAGGGCAGCAGCTTTCAATAGCTCCAGAATCATGGAAGTTCTTAAAAGGAGTTTCACTGCTCACATTTCCTCACAGACCCACCCCAGCTGGCCAGCCTGGCACTCCCTGCCCTCTCTTCTCTTTCTCAGAAGCAAACTCCCGGCTCTTCACCCTCCCCGCGAAGGCCACCTCCTCTGACTCCTGGGCCACAGCTGGTGCTCTGGTCACCTTCTACCCAGCTCTCATAACACTGGTTTTCAAAGATCTCTCCCTAGGAGGATTCACTGGTTATCCCCATGTTATCTCATGATAGTCTCACCTGGAGATTGGTATAATAGTCACATTTTATTGATGAGGAAGCTGAGTTGAGTAACTTGCCTACAGTCCCCTATAGAGAGGCCCTCCCGAGGGCCCTGCGCAGCTGCTTGGCTTCTCCTGACCCCTCCTGGATCTGATTGCGGCATCTTTCTCTCCCATTTGCCAGGGCTGCTGAGGACCAGTCCTTCCAGTCTCCACCAATCTCATTCTTGTAAGCCAGCTGATTTCATACACACTCCATCTTGTGCCTGTTCCATCATTAGAAGGCAGCAGAGAGACCCTGAGGTGCTTTGTTAACAGTTCATTTGGCTATTTTTGAAGGAAAAGAAGTTGCTCAGGATGAGCTGGGTTCCCAATGGTCATCAGAAGGCTCTTGATATTGCAGGATTCTGCAAGATGTCCTTGGAGATGGCCAGCCTCCGACAGTCATCCTCACTGCTCCTACCTCCATCCTGACCCCAACACTCACCTGTTCTGGGATTTCAGATAATCCTTTAAACCACTCTGAGCTTCTAACTTCTAATTTGTAAAATGCAGATGATAATGGTTATCTCACTGAGCTCTTGGGAAGATTCGGTGAGTGGAAAGGACCTGGTATGGAGGAGATTCTGTTTCCTTTCAGGGAGGGAGGGCTATGCATTGCACCCAACCTGTCCAGTGATGGTTGCTTTGCTCTCGGCCTTCATTTCAACCTGCATCTGTCCACACGCCGTTCATGGCTGCTCTTTTAAAGCCACATTAATTGTCCCTCCAAAAAGTCACGGAAAGGAGCCTAAATATCAACTTGCCCCAGATATTGAGCCCATTATTTATTGAAGAAACTTTGGTGCACCTTGAAGGCATAGCCCTCATCAACCTGCCCTCCTGCAGCTCACTAGTGTCACACCTTCTGCCTTTCAGAGTTGTGACTTGACTGAGAGGAAAAGTATGTGTGTTTCAGAGCTGCCTTGTCAGGGTGGCAGGCTGACATTTCCCAAGACTTCCACACACTTTGGCTTCTAGGATCTCTGTGACAGGCCAAAAGCTGACTGGGGGCACAGTCTTAGATCCACCCTGCCACGGGCTTCTCCAAAATGGATGGGCAATTAAATGCTCAGAAAAGCATCCAGTGGACATTCAATTCTCTTCACCCAAGATGTTTTAAGTGTCTTTGCTAGCAGTTGGTTCCGTAAAGGTGACCACACAGCTTCCAGCATGATGGGGGAGAAAGAAAAGTCTGCAGAACTGCCCAGTTGGGACAACTATGCCAGGACTGAGGGCTGAGTGCCATGGGAGCCCAGAGAAGTACCTCTCACAGCCAGAGAGTCAAGGGTGGCTTCCCAGAAGCTGAGTTTTGGAAGATAATTTAGCCAGGCTAAGAAGGGAGCTGGGGGGAGGAGAGTACTCTGGTTAAAGGGAATAGCGAAAGCGGAGGCCACGGGCCATGGGTTTCTCTCTCAGCACAATGGTAGGCAGCAGAATGGACCGATGGGGCAGGAGTCAAGATTTTGGACTGGCAAACCCATGAGCTTCTCAGGGTTTAAAGAAGAAAATCCTGAGCCACTGGAGTGAGTCTGAGCAAAGGTGTCTCAGACTAAAATCTGAGCAGATTTTAATGTGAATGTAAGTCACCCAAGGGCTTGTTAAATCAGATTATGCTTAGGTAGGTCTGGGCTGGGGTCTAAGAGTATGCTTTTCTAACAAGTTCCTAGGTGAAACTCATGCTACTGGTCCATGGACCACACTTTGAGTAGCAAAGGGTAAACCTGTGGCAGGAAGGGCAATCCTTGTGTATTTGACCTTGGAGGGTTTTATTCCTCGTTTTCTGTGACTGTGCCTGACTAGTGAATGGGAATTTGCTTTAGCTAATTTGGTGAAGCATCTGAGACTGATATTTTAGCCAATGCACAGGCTCTTAGTATGACTGGGATACTAGTTTGCTTTTATTTTCTTTTTAATGATGTTTGCCTTAGTAGTCCTGTTTCTGAATTCCCATTCAGACAAGGCAAGGATTTCCCAGAGAAAGACAGACTGTCCTGTCTATGGGAATCCAGGCTGGTGTAATGGCCCCCATGGATTCTGTGTGAGCATAAAGGGCTGGGGCCTCACCCTCAGGGGAAGATGGCCCCTCTTCAGTGAGTACAGAGATGCCTTCTCTCCCTACAGCCTCCGTGTGTTTCCCCTCATTGCAGACCGGTCCAACACAGAGTCCTCTCATTCCCTTGCCCACTGGGTCTGTGGGTCTGTGGGCTGTGATGAAGAACAGTGTGGAGGCACGAATCCAAGGTGGGGCTGAGGGCCCAGGCATGCCAATCATGTGGGAATCAGCATAGCTAGGGGAGGGTGACAGGGGCTCCATCTGGCCCTCAGGCTCAGCGTGGCTCACAAGGGCTTCTCAGCAACCAGGCCGGTGCTGAGTGCATCCACCCTGGACAGCACACTGTCCTTTCTTACCCCGGGTTCTCCATACCAAGGGTGCTAGTGACACGTTGGTTCCATTCAGTCCAGTTCAGAAACAGCACATTGAACACCCACCATGGGCCTGGGCCCTGGGGAAACAAGGGTCCTTTTCTCAAGAAGTCACAGTTCAGTAGGAAAACAGACAAGTACACTGTGGTGTGTCCTTGTGGTTAGAGAGGAGCATGGGGAGGGTTCGTAACTAACTAGGTAAGGGGTGATTGATTCTGTAGAATGGAGTATATTCATTCAGCAAATCCTTGGGTGAATATAAGGATATTCATTCATTGAGTTAGACACCGGGACAAAACAAAGAAGGCCCTTGCCTTGAAGGGCCTACTGGTGTGCGTGTGTGGTGGGGGTAGTGTGTGGGCAGTGAGCATGTCCTGGCAGGTACAGGAAGTGCTGTCTGGCCTCGCCTACATCCCCTCGCCTGGCTCCTTCAGTGCACACTGGCCCAGCTTCCAACCACCAGCACCTGCACTTCTTTCTTGGGGTGTTTTCTCTTCCCACTAGTGTTCCCTCTGCTGTGAAGGGCAGGCAAGAAGGCTGGGCAATTGATGCTGCTGCCCCCAGCAGCCATCAACCAATGACTGGCAGGAGATGGAGTATAAATACCCCAGGTCCCTCGCCTGTGGGGAAGCCCACTCTGAGGTGTGGATTCTATACTCCTGAGTTGCCCTAGCAACCCTCTGCCCCAGTCACCCACGGCACTGGTGGGAAAAAGTACCCTTTGTTGCCTGCCTTCCCTTTTCTGTGTCACTGTTCTCACTTCAGGATTTTCTTCACCTCCTGCTCAAACCCAGATGCTTATTTCAGAGTTGGCTTTCAAGTGAATTACACTAAGACAATAGAAAAGGAGGGACCCATGTTTTGAAAGGGGCACCGGCATAAGGGAAGGCACAGAGGTGGGGATGCACATGGCCTGCAGGGAACTGTGGGTGCTGTGCAGTACCTGGGTGAGTGGTGGCACAGGCTGTCTTTGCTCATGGGACCTTGCTGGGCTAAGGATGCTTTGGGTGGCTCAGTCACCCTCTCATCCATGAGCTCACTTACCCAGCTCTTGTATGTAGCTGCCCAGGCCTGTGGAGAGCCTGCCACCATAATCCCACTGGAAGAACCCTCTAGAAACAATTAGAGCAAATTCCATTATGTTGAAGGATAGTGCAAAGGAACTTGGAGAAGATTATTGATGGAAACATCTCCCAAAGCAGGTTCCATGCAACATTGGCCCTGTGTTGTCCCTCTCAGAAGAAGGCTCCCTGGGCACCAAGTTTATCCAGTGCTGTATTTACACTTCACTCTTAGAGGTTCCCAGAGGCCTGAGAAGTCCTCAGTCACAATTCGTTTCCACTTCACCAAAACTAGCCAACGTTTCACATAGTCATTTGACCTGGAACCTTCTGTGTCACAGCAGTAGTAGCTCTGCACAGAAGAAAGGTTCTGCAGAGCACACTGCAGCAAATACTGATGGGGGATGGGAGGACTCACCTGGAGAGTCAGGAAGCCTCCAGAGGGCAGGAACCAGCCTGCCATGGTCACTCCTCTGTTGACAGTGAGCTCCGGCAGGAATGGCGCCGCTGCATTCCACAATCAGATCACAGAACCAGCCCTAGGACTCTGTAGTGGCCAGAGATATCCAGGGGCTCTTTCTACCAGAGACTAGAAGCAAAGCATCCAACCAATTCATAATGTGCTTCATAGGCAAGGGCAGCTCAGAAGGCAGCCTGAGAGATGGGAGAAGCCACTAACCAGAACTAATTCAAAGCATTAGGCCAATGAAAGACAGACGCATACCTAAGTATGAAAAGAGAATATCCTGGACCATTATCAGAGGGGTAAACTAGAACCTGGAATGAGATGAGCAAAGAGAGCAGTAACAGTGCGTGAGGCACGTGATTGAGAGAGAGCACTCCGCTCTTGACTTACTTTATGGCCACCACCCCTGACTTCTTCTGGGAGTTTACATTTCAGATGAGTTCATCAAATAAAAGGAAGTTGCCACCCAAGTAGTGAAGGCAACAAGGAGCACTGTTTCCCCGCCTGGATCTGAAAACTCAAGAGGTCACTTTTGCTGTCTCCTAGGGGGAGTGGGGTGGGCTTGCACATTTGCTCCCCTCTCTTTACCGTCCCCCTGCCTCTCCCTCACTCCTGGGATTGGGGAGGTGAACAGGTAACTTACCTATCCGCAGTGTAGCTGGAGTTTAGAAACAGTGATATGAAGCACAGTAGTTTTAAATGAGTTCACCTTTCTGACCTGAGCTTCACCAGATGAAGCTTCACAGAAGGTAAATTTACAGAAGAAAGCATTGATCCAGTATCCAGGGGCTTCAGGGTGTTGTGGGGAGTGGGGCTGGGGACAGAGGTCAAAATAAATAAATGCCCTGATTTTGTCAATTGGGGGCAAAAAGGTCAGCTTTGCGAACTATAGGTTAGTGCGTTTAATGTCATCCCTTAGCAAACCACCAGAATGAATCATTTTTAAAAAATTATTTTTGACTTTTATCAAAGTATTTCTTTCAGGTCAGTTTATTCAGTTCAGTTCAGTTCAGTCACTCAGTTGTGTCCGACTCTTTGTGATCTCATGGACTGCAGCACTCCCTGTCCATCACCAACTCCTGGAGTTTACTCAGACCCATGTCCATTGAGTTGGTGATGCCATCCAACCATCTCATCCTCTGTTGTCCCCTTCTCCTCCTGCCTTCAATCTTTCCTAGCATCAGGGTCTTTTCAAATGAGTCAGCCCTTTGCATCAGGTAGCCAAAGTATTGGAGTTTCAGCTTCAACATCAGTCCTTCCAATGAACACCCAGGACTGATCTCCTTTAGGATGGACTGGCTGACCTCCTTGCAGTCCAAGGGACTCTCAAGAGTCTTCTCCAACACCGTAGTTCAAAAGCATCAATTCTTCAGCACTCAGCTTTCTTTATAGTCCAACTCTTACATCCATACATGACTACTGGAAAAACCATAGCCTTGACTAGAAAGACCTTTGTTGACAAAGTAATGTCTCTGCTTTTTAATATGCTGTCTAGGTTGGTCATAACTTTCCTTCCAAGGAGTGTCTTTTAATTTCATGGTTGCAGTCACCATCTGCAGTGATTTTGGAGCCCCCCCAAAAATAAAGCCTGCCACTGTTTCCACTGTTTAAGTAAGTAAAGTAATTCTTTACTTACTTAAAATCATCAAATATTACCTGTAATAAAATACAGTAGTTCTCTGCTTCACCAGAGTCATCTGTCTAGTTTTGACCCTCAAAGGAGATCTATTTAAACCTTTTAGCTGTTTCTTCTCATATTTGCCACCATGTTTCTAAATAATATGCTTATACCACTGTTTCCTGACTCACCAGTATTCAGTTCAGTTCAGTTCAGTCGCTCTTTGCGACCTCATGAACTGCAGCACACCAGGCCTCCCTGTCCATCACCAACTCCCGGAGTCCACCCAAACCCATTTCCATTGAATTGGTTATGCCATCCAACCATCTCATCCTCTGTCGTCCCCTTCTCCTCCTGCCCTCAATCTTTCCCAGCATCAGGGTCTTTTCAAATGAGTCAGTTCTTCACTTCAGGTGGTCAAAGTATTGGAGTTTCAGCTTCAACATCAGTCCTTCCAATGAACACCCAGGACTGATCTCCTTTAGGATGGACTGGCTGACCTCCTTGCAGTCCAAGGGACTCTCAAGAGTCTTCTCCAACACCGTAGTTCAAAAGCATCAATTCTTCAGCACTCAGCTTTCTTTATAGTCCAACTCTTACATCCATACATGACTACTGGAAAAACCATAGCCTTGACTAGAAAGACCTTTGTTGACAAAGTAATGTCTCTGCTTTTTAATATGCTGTCTAGGTTGGTCATAACTTTCCTTCCAAGGAGTGTCTTTTAATTTCATGGTTGCAGTCACCATCTGCAGTGAT